>NC_041219.1:89619523-89649999 GCF_002837175.3 Physeter macrocephalus | reverse complement strand
CCCCCCGCTACTTTCCCTATTTTATGTTTTAATTTGCATTCTCTCCATTGTTAGTGCGTTTGAGCATATTTTAATTTGTTTATTGTCATTTATTTTTTCTCTGTTGTAAATTATTTGTTCATTACTATGGCTTAGTTTTCTATTGAGTTGTTTGTTTGTTTTTTTAAATATCTATTTATTTTACTTATTTATTTTCCTTTTTGTCTGCATCAGGTCTTAGTTGTGGCACATGGGGTCTTCGTTGAGGCATGCGGGTTCTTTCGTTACAGCGTGCTGTCTCTTCATGCGGCGCTCGGGCTTCAATCTCTAGTTGTGGCATGTGGGTTTTCTCTCTCTAGTTGTGGTGCGAGGGCTCCAGGGTGCGTGGGCTCTGTAGTGGAGGCGCTCGAGATCAGTAGTTGTGACGTGCAGGCTTAGTTGCCCTGCAGCATGTGTGATTTTAGTTCCCTGGCCAAGGATCGAACCCGTGTCCCCTGCATTGGAAGGTGGATTCTTTACCACTGGACCACCAGGGAAAGCCTGGTTTTGTTTTAAATTGAGTTATAGGTATTAGTAATACATTTGGATACTAATCCTTTGTCAGTATGCATTGCAATTATTCTCCTAATTTGTGGCTCTTCCTGCCTTGCTTTTTTTTTTAATAAAACAACTTCATTGAGGTGTAATTGACAGAATAAACTACATGTGTTTAAAGTGGACAGTTTGATAAGTTTTGACATATACCTGTGAAACTGTCCATTACCCCCCAAAAGTTTCCTTGTTTCCTTTGTCATGCCCTTTCTCCTCTACTTCCCTCTCCCCTCCCCCAGGCAATCATTAATCTGCTTTCTGTCACTAGATTGGTTTGCATTTTCTGTTTTATATAAATGGAATCATACTGCATATACTAATTTTTTTTGTATGGGGGTCTGGCTTCTTTCACTCAGCTTAATTATCTTGAGGTTAACCCATGTTTATGGATAGTGTGTATCTATTACAATTTTTTTTAATGCATTCAGTAACCAGCTGATGGACTTTTGGATTATTAGCAGTTTTTAACCACTACAAATAAAAACTGATGAACATTTGTGTGCGTGTCTTTGTATGGACATTTATTTTCTCTTGTATAAATACCTAGGAGTAGAATGGCTGGGTCGAATACTTTAACTCCTTTAATTTTTTAAGAAATTGTCAACGTGCTTTCCAAAGTGGTTTTGTCATTTTTACACCCCTATCAGTCTATGAGAGTTCCAGTTGCTTCACATTTTTGTCAGTACTTGATGCCGTCAGTCTTTTTAATTTTTAAAAACTTTAGTCCTTCTAATAGTTGCATAGTGGTACCTGATTGTTTTAATAAACATTTCCCTAATGACTAAGGAAGCTTAACAGCTTTTCATGTACGTCTTTGGTGAAGTGTTTTAAAATCATATACCCATTCAAAAAATTGAGTTGTTCATTTGCTAATTGTTGTTTTGAGAGTTCTTTATTCTGGATACAAGTCCTTCATTAGATATATGATTTGCAAGCATTTTCTATCACTCTGTGCATTATCTTTTCTCATAACAATGTCTTTTCAAAGAACAAAAGTTTTGTGCTTTCGGTGTCATGTCTAAGAAATCTTTGTCCAACCCAAGGTTAAAAAGTTTTTCACTTCTGATTTCTTCTAGAAAACTTAATAGTTTTAGGTTTTACATTTAGATCTGCAATCCATTTTGAATTAATATTTTTATATAATACCAAACTATGGATGAAAGTTCATTTTTTGCATATGGATATCCAATTTTTCAGTACCGTTCATTGGAAGACTGAATTGCCTTTTATCTTTGTCAAAAATCAATTGTATATGTGTGGGAATGTTTCTGGACCCTCTATTCTGTTCCACTGATCTTTGTGCAAGTACCACATGGTCTTTGATTACTATAACTTTATAATACATCTTGAAATCAG
Organism: Physeter macrocephalus; assembly: GCF_002837175.3. Classification (NCBI taxonomy): domain Eukaryota; kingdom Metazoa; phylum Chordata; class Mammalia; order Artiodactyla; family Physeteridae; genus Physeter; species Physeter macrocephalus. Next base: position 89,648,073 of record NC_041219.1, on the reverse strand, counting down.
GTAGTGTTCACCCTCCAACTTATTTTTCAAAGTTGTTTTGGCCATTGTAGGACCTCTGCATATTCATATGGATTTTAGAACTAGTTTGTCAGTTTCCACAAAAATGTCTGCTGGGATCTTGGTTGAAATTGCTTTAGCTCTATTAAATCAACTTGGAGAGAATTGACATTCTAACAATATCAAGTCTTCCACCCCAATAACAAATATATGTGTTATATATATCCATTTATTTAGGTCTTTAATTTCTCTCCACAATGCTGTGTAGTTTTCACTGTACAGATCTTTCACATCTTTTGTCCGATTTATTCTTTTTTTTAAATTGTTGAGTCTTAAAAAAAAATTTTTGTTGGAGTGTAGTTGATTTACAGTGTTGTGTCAGGTGTACAGCAAAGTGAATCAGTTATATATATACATATATCCACTCTTTTTTAGATTCTTTCTCATATAGGTCATTGCAGAGGATTGAGTATAGTTCCCTGTGCTATAAAGTAGTTCTTTATTAGTTATCTATTTTATATATAGTAGTGTGTATATGTCAATCCCCGTCTTCCAATTTATCCTCCCCCCCTTTTCCCCTTGTAACCGTAAGTTTTCTACATCTGTGATTCTATTTATGTTTTGTAAATAAGTTCATTTGTACCATTTTTTTAGATTCTGAGTATAAGCGATATCATATGATATTTGTCTTTGTCTGACTTACTTCACTCACTATGACAATCTTTAGGTTCATCCATGTTGCTGCAAATGGCATTATTTCATTCTTTTTTATGGCCGAGTAATATTCCATTGTATATATGTACCATATCTTCTTTATCCACTCCCCTGTCGATGGACATGGTTGCTTCCATGTCTTGGCTATTGTAAATAGTGCTGCAGTGACAGATTTATTCTTATGGGTATTTTTTTTATACTATTGTGTTTTGTTTTTATGGGGTTTTTTTTTTTTTTTTTTGGCTGCACCACGAAACTTCTGGGATCTTAGTTGCCCAACCAGGGATCAAACCCAGGCCCACAGCAGTGAAAGCGTGGAGTCCTAATCACCGGACCACCAGGGAATTTCCTGTACTGTTGTGTTTTTAGTTTCAGTTTCTGATTGTTTATTGCTAGTTTATAGAAATACAATTGATTTTTGTGTATTGATTTTGTATTCTGCAACCTTCCTAAATTCACTTAATCTAGTATGGTTTTTTTGTAGATTTCATCAGACTTTTTCATACAAATAATTATGTCATCTATGAGTAAAGACAGTTTTACTCTTTCTTTTCAGTCTGGATGCCTTTTGATTCTTTTTCTTGCCTTATTGTGCTGGTTGGAACCTCTAGTACAGTAGTATAGAGAAGTAATAAGAATAGATATCCTTGTCTTGTTCCTGATCTTAGGGGGAACCCTATCTTATTTTTAAACCTTCTTTTAAAATGTCTTTTTCAGGTTGTTATATTATTTCTTATTCTTGGGGTGCAGTCTCTGATGGCTGCATCAGCTGATTTCCTTGTGGGAGGTTTGTTTCTCTGTTTTTGTTTTTTCTTTTTTTGTTGTTGTTTTTTCTTTAAACACTGAACTTGGGAATTCCCTGGTGATCCAGTGGTTGGGGCTCCATGCTTTCACTGCTGGGGGCCCAGGTTTGATCCCTGGTTGGGGAACTAGGATCCCACAGGCAACATGGAGCAGCCAAAAAACACACACACAAAAAAACAAAAAAACTGAACTTAAGTCCTGTGTGTCTCAGTTTGTGGAAGCATCTCTGCTGTACAGTTTTTCATTTGCTTCTGTTGTGGTCCTATTTCATTCTTTAGTTCTGAACCTTATTTATGATGAAGTGTCAGATTGAGGTCCTTATACCATATGTGTAGCGTGAATTTAGACTTCACATCTGTGAATGATGCAGGCCTGGGATCCATTGTCTTCCAGGTAACCTTTTCCATCTCTAGGCGCAGGTGCAGTGCTTGCTGTTCTCTCAGTGAGCCAAGTATTTCTATTTCCTGTTTCATGGATGGAGTAGTCCTTTGTGTTTCTTGAATTTATACCCAGTTCAACTTGTGGGCTTGGCACAGGGACTATGGCCTAGATTCCTTTGCAGTTCGTAGGCATTAAGGCATCTGTCTGGTTTAGATATTCCTGTGTATCATTTGGCTTCAGCTCTGGACTACTGTAATAGCCTTGTTTTTCTTGGCTGCGCCGCACGACATGTGGAATCTTTTTCCCCGACCAGGGATCGAACCTGCGCCCTCTGCATTGGAAGCGCAATGTCTTAACCACTGGGCCGCCAGCGAAGCCCCCGTAATAGCCTTTTAAATGGGCCCCCCAGATTCCACTCTTATACCCCTAATAATCCATTCCCAACACAGTGATCATTTATTTGATTTACATTTTAGTGCCTGTGTTGTCACCTTCATTGGGTACCATTCCTACTCTCTGGTTACTCTGGCTTTTTATTTTCCCTAATGCCCTGGTCTCCCACTCATGTCAGGGCCTTGTACAAAGACTGTTCCCTCTGCCTAGAATACTCTGCACCACCACAACTCTTTTCCTTGCCATTGCCTCCTTATCTTTGGTTCTTATCTCAGATATCACTCTTGATTTCAGAAGTCTTTCCTGACCCCTCAGATTGGTTCAGGTTTTCCTGTCCTTGTGTATCGCATAGCTTTATTTTAATGGCATTTATCACAGTTTCTCTCAGATATAAACTGTCTGAGGGTAAGGACTTTGTCTTGCTCATCACTGTATTTCCAGCACCGACAAGAGTGCTTATACAGGTAGATATACAAAAAAAATTGTTAAGTGGATGAATATATTCACTGAGTAATTTCCTCCATTAGACTGTAAGCTTCGAGAGGGTAGGACATTTTATTTTGTTCACTAGAGTATTGCCCAGTGCCTACAGAATCTAGGATATTATAGGTGCTCAATAAACATTTGGTGACTGACAAATTGAATGAATGAATGAGTGAGTGAGAAAAGTAGTTTTAAAGTAGGGTCATTTAATAAAGAATTTTATTTGCAATGCTGAGACGCTTAAATTTTAGACTCCTTGGGGAATTTTAAGCAGGAGAGCGACATGTGCAGGCTTACATTCAATCTAGAAGGATCCCTTCAGCAATTATGTGGAGGATAGTTGGAACATTATAAAGCTATTGCTGTAATATAGGAAAGCGATCAAGCCCTGATATAAGGTAGTTGGCATAGAGAAGACAAATTCAAGGAAATTTAGAAATACTGTATGTTAGATTAAGATAATGACTGGATTAAGGTAGGGGAAGAAGGGGAAGAATCTAGCATCACTTCCTGAGTTTCTTATTTGGGAGACCGCCTAGAATAGGCACTCTAAGAAGAAGGGCAGGTTTGGGAGTGGATGAATTTAATTGAGACATGTTAATTTTTTTTTAACATGGGAAATCTGGAGAATTTTATTGATTTTTGGTAGATTTAGCTGGATTATGGATATTCTTTTTTTTCCCCCTCACACATACTTAATCCTTTATATGTAAATGTACAAAACATACCACCCCTTGTTTTTTAAGAAACTGACTTGCGTTAAGCAGTTCTTTTACTGGGACATGTTCCATTTGAGTTTCCTGTGGGATATCCAGGTGGAGATGTACATAGGTAATATGGAGCTCAGTTGAGAAGGTCTGTTTCTGTACTATTCCTTATAATTTCAGTTAAAACAACCTGATGGGAACCAACACCCATACATAGGCGCGGACTGGCGTGTCCTTGGGCTTAGAGAGCGGGACGTTCGGCTTGCGAGGGGGAACCTCTTAGTCGTGTACGGAGAAAGAACGATTTAAAAATGGGTGATGTTGAGAAGGGCAAGAAGATTTTTGTTCAGAAGTGTGCCCAGTGCCATACTGTGGAAAAGGGAGGCAAGCACAAGACTGGGCCAAATCTCCATGGTCTGTTTGGGCAAAAGACAGGTCAGCCTGTCGGATTCTCTTACACTGATGCCAACAAGAACAAAGGCATCACCGGGGGAGAGGAGACGCTGATGGAGTGTTTGGAGACTCCCAAGAAGTACATCCCTGGAACAAAAATGATCTTCGCTGGCATTAAGAAGAAGGGAGAAAGGGCAGACTTGATAGCTTATCTCAGAAAAGCTACTAATGCGTAATCGTTGGCCACTGCCTTATTATGAAACAGAAGTCTCATGACTTTTTATGTGTACCATATTTAACTCTCTCTTTTTTTTTTTTTTTTTTTTGGTGGTACGCGGGCCCCTCACTGCTGTGGCCTCTCCCGTTGCGGAGCACAGGTTCCGGACGCGCAGGCTCAGCGGCCACGGCTCACGGGCCCAGCCGCTACGCGGCATGTGGGATCCTCCCGGACCGGGGCACGAACCCGTGTCCCCTGCATTGGCAGGCGGACTCTCAACCACTGTGCCACCAGGGAAGCCCTGTGTACCATATTTAAATTGATCTCATACACTAGAATTCAGATCATGAATGGCTGATGTAATATTTCTGTCCTGATTTAAATGACATTGGCTTGTGGCTAAACGAATATGGTCAGCTTTTTGAATTTTGATAGTAATTGCGGTTCAACAAGTACTATCACTGTTTTCCCTTTCGAAAGAGATGATTAAACTTGAATAAGGAATGTTAAACTTTTCAGGGATATGGTGAAGCCTTCTCAAACCCTATAGGAGATTGGTTTTATATTTAGATTTCTATAACTAATTATATTAATATATTTAAATATTGAGAAGCTCCCTTCACTGTCTCATAGAACAGCAAGAGTCACCTGTGTTTCAATCTGTGTTCATTTGCCTGTTAAAGCAAGGGTTGAAGATACAATGACAATGTCCACTTTATCTTTTTGGTCTTAACTATGCCAATTTAATTAAAATTCTCTATATAAAAACCAAACCAAACCAACCTGATGATTTTGACTTTTTCTTTTTTTTATAGTTTTTTTTTTTGGCCGCAAGGCATGTAGGATCTTAGTTCCCTGACCAGGGATCAGGGATCAAACCTGTGCCCCTTGTAGTGGGGACACAGAGTCCTAACCACTGGACTGCCAGGGAATGCCCTACTTTTTCTGTCTTAGGCAGTTTCAGCATGCTTTGTCTCCCGTCCTGGCAAAGCTGTAGTAGATTTTTCTTTCCTTTGTTTTTGTCCTTGTTCTTTTTTGGCCCTTGCCAGGTAAACTTAAGGGATTGCTGACTTCTGACCCGTGCATTTTTCCCATGTCCACATACATTTTCCTCTCTCCTCTCGTTTTCTCAAAGATCATTTAATTTTTTTCCTTTTAGGATTCTTTTTTTCTTTTAAATTTATTTATTTATTTATTTTTGGCTGCGTTGGGTCTTCGTTGCTGTGCGCAGGCTTTCTCTAGTTGCGGCGAGCGGGGGCTACTCTTCGTTGTGGTGCGTGGGCTTCTCATTGCAGTGGCTTCTCTTGTTGCAGAGCACGGGCTCTAGGCGCACAGGCTTCAGTAGTTGTGGCATGTGGGCTCAGGAGTTGTGGCTTGCGGGCTCTAGAGCTCACGCTCAGTAGTTGTGGCGCGAGCTTAGTTGCTCCGTGGCATGTGGCATCTTCCCGGACCAGAGCTCGAACCCGTGTCCCCTTCATTGGCAGGCAGATTCTTAACCACTGCACCACCATGGAAGCCCTAGGGTTCATTTTTATCAAAGTTATATGTATACGTAGTTTGTGGAATCGAATAGTTCTGTAAAGTTTGTTAAAAAATAAAATAAAATACCTTTTCCCCTTTATTTCCCTTCAGAGGCACTTTTAGAGCTTTCTTTTAGTTAATACTTTTTGGTATTTATCGCCATTTCTCTGAATAATATGCTTATATTGCTATTTTGGTACCATCAGTTGTAAGATACACCATTATTTTATGTACTACTAAAAAAGAGAAGTAGGCCCAAGATGGGTAATCTGTAAGAGGCCCTGCTTAAAGCTGGGAAACTACATGATAATGTAAATGAGAAGAAGCCCACCACACAGAAAGGGACAGCAAGGCAGCTCACATGTCTCAACCCTGGCGTTGTGTAGGAGGGGTAAAAACTTTCTTTGGAATTTGAACTGGTTTTCAGTTTGAATTCACACTACCTGTGTTGTACCAAAAACTCAAGCAGAGATTTTTAATTAGAGATTGAGGTTGGTAGTGTCTTAGGCACTTAGAAGAAACAAATAACAGTTGTCATCAGTTGTGTCTGGATTTCAGAGATGTAAAGATATGAAGAAAAAGAAAAAAGGCATCTTAGAATCAGTGAAATATGGTTCCATGTGCCAGACACTGTTCTTTCTTTTTCTAAGAGTTTTGCTGTCCTGGAGAGCAGAGAAATAGATACATAGCTGGAGGGGAAACTGGAGTTAAGAGTTGTCTTTTAAAATGGGAGCAATCATTATACGCCTGAAACTAATATAATGTTATCTGTCAATTATACCTCAATAAAAAACTAAAAATAAAATGGGAGAAGTAAGAATGTGTTAATACAATGCCAATAGAGATGATCCAGTAGAGAGGGAAACAGTGCTGATGCAGAGTGAGAATGAGGAATGACTGGGCAGTAGGGTTTGGGATCTGGTATCCAAGTGGAGGCATTGGCTTTAGACAGGAGCAGTCAGTTCATTCACAGTAAATAACAGGAGGGAAGAAAAGGCAAATGGGAACCGGTGGTGGTAGTGGTGGAGATTGCTTCCTATGTCACTGGAAAATGGATTGAAGGGCAGCAGCTGGGAGTGAAGATGGAGAGGTGTTGATGGCTTGAGGAGGAAGGAAATGACATGAAATGGACCTATAGGCGGGTGTGGGAGAATGAATGGATAAGGCAAAAGTTGTAGGATTGTCATGCTGAGCTATGAGACCATTTAAAGTCAGCAATTGTGAATTTTAAGTGAGACTGTTTGGTATAGGTGTGTTTGTTTTCATCTTTTTCTTTTCAAAGCCATGTTTGGTTGCTTGTTGCAGGCGTAGAGTAGAGAGACAGTTGTATTTTTTACCATGTTATTAGGGAAAAATTTAAATATACAAAAGAAATAGAGCCCCCATGTACTCATCACACAGCTTCAACACATATTAACTCATGGCCAATCTTTTTTTTTTTTTTTTTAAGTCTTTATTGAATTTTTTACAGTACTGCTTTGGTTTTTTTTTTTTTATGTTTTAGTTTTTTAGCTGCGAGGTATGTGGGATCTTAGCTCCCCGACCAGGGAACGAACCCTCACCCCCTGCATTGGAAGGGGAAGTCTTAACCACTGGACCGCCAGGGAAGTCCCCCAATCTTGTTTTATCTGTTGTCTTACCCACTTCCATCCTTTCCTATTATTATTATTATTATTTTTGTGTGTGTGTGTGGTACGCGGGCCTCTCACTGTCGTGGCCTCTCCCATTGCGGAGCACAGGCTCCGGACGCGCAGGCCCAGCGGCCATGGCTCACGGGCCCAGCCGCTCCGTGGCATGTGGGATCCTCCCGGACCGGGGCACGAACCCGCGTCCCCTGCATCGGCAGGCGGACTCTCAACCACTGCGCCACCAGGGAAGCCCCCCTATTATTTTGAAGCAGTCCCAGACATCATATTTTAAGCATAAATATTTCATATTGTATCTCCAAAAAATACGGACACCTGCAAAAAAAAATACCATTACCACACCAAAAAATTTTACAATTCCTTAATATCAAATATCCTATCAGTTTTCAAATTTTCAATTGTCTCTCTCTCACTCTCTTTTGGCTTTTGATTTTTTAAATTATTACTCAAAAAAGCTTCATTTTAAAAATTTAGTTTTCTGACTCTGTGTTTCTGCCTTTCACACTTTCAGAACGATTTTCTGCTCCTCAATAAGAAAAATACGCTTGATCCTGCCATGGACACATTTAGTACACATGGAACCACTGTAGACCCTGCTGACATGTTTTTTCATTTTAGACAACCTCATAAGAACTTTAGGTCTCACAGCACAAACTCCTAGAAGTCGGCCTGGGTACACGCCACAGGTGGATTTTGGTGCTTTCCCACCTTCTTGGTTTGAAGGTAAACAATTCTATTTCCAGGGGTTTGGGGCAGCCTAGTTTTGTTAGAGGCTGTATTGTAGGATAGTCTACAACGGTATGTCAAATGCCGGACCACTCTGAATGCCTCTAGATACCATCCCTGGAAGAGGAAGAAGAAAGCTCTTGTGAGTTCAAAAGTCAGATATGACGCCACTTGTCTCTTGAATGTCCTAAAGGGTTTAGTTGTTTGACAGGGAATTATATTTAACAAGGGTAGGTGTTTTGCCAGGCAAGTATGATAGAGTGTGGGAGGGTGCAAAAGCCTGAGATGCAGGAAAGGGAGTGATTGTAATGATGGACCTTGAGCTCTAAGCTAAGGTAGGAAATGACAGGAGAGGGGGTGGGATCAATTGCTTGTAAGTTCTGTTGAGGTCAAAGTGTTCTTGGAGTTGGGGTGCTAGAAGGAGCAGTCTGCAAAGATGGGAAGTGGTGATTGGAGAGTGGGATGCAGATGAAGTGGAGATCATGGAAGGACTGTAGTTATCATATTGACAAGTTCTAGGATATTGACTAAGGGAGCGAGTGGCTAAAGTAGGGTAGAGGACAAGATCATTGCATGTGAGGAGGTCAAGGAACTGAGAGGTCAGAGTATCACAAGAGTCATCTAGGTGAACATTTGAAATCACCTGGAATTATGACAGACCAGTGAGGTAGGAACTAAAAGCTTTGAGGCTTGAGAAGAAGTGACCCAGCTTATCCAGATAAATGTAGCAGAGGGGTAGGGAGGTGGAGTATGGTCTGACAGGGGCTTTTTTTAGGAAGGAAGAAAGGGGAATAACCTGGAAGCAGAAAGAAGGTACAAGGTGAGTACCTCCTTCTTCTATCCCCAGGCCCAGTAGTATAACAGGTGTGGGAGAGAAAACAGCCACAGATAGGACTGTAGAGAGAGCAGTGGCCTCAGCAGTTAGATTTCAATTAGAGCAAAAAGGTGAAGGGACCATTCAGACAAGAGGTTGAAGATATAGGGGATTTTGCTGATGAGTTCCAGAGGGTATGATGGAAGGATTTCAGGAATTGAGGGACGAGTGGGAGAGGGGGCTGGTTCATGAAAGATGATGTACGTAGCCATATGGGGATGAGAGGTGGAGGATTTGGAATGACTCCAGAGTCCTGGGATTCTTGTAGTGAGTGATAGGGGTTAGAGATCATAATGAGATTAGTCTTGATGTTTCAAGGCAAATTGTAGTATAAGCAGATGCAGGATAGAGGTATGGGAAGAAGCTGCAGAGTAAAAGGGTTCCTTGACTACTGGCGCTGATGTAGAGGCTGGGGGGAATGCAGAGCTGGAGCTCTGTTACTTGCTTTCTACTCCTGGGGCCAAAGTGATCTGCAGTAAAAAGCTGTTAATCCATCTCTTCAAAAACTAGAATTCCCTGTTCTATTTCCTGTTGTTTACCTTCCCTGCTTCTATTTTCTCCCCTTTCTTACTGAAAAGTAGAATATTTGGATGTTTTCAGGACCCTATTCTTAAATATCCTACATATCCTGGAAACTGGTAAATGACACTGTTACTAGCTTCCTGGGGAAATGACAGCACGATTACAGTAAGAAAGTGGGGAGGTGTCGCTTTAGAGTTGGAAAGACAAGGGAGGGAAGAGGTTTCAGGCAGAATTAGCTTTCAATTCCTTCAGTCGGGCCAAGGAAACAGAGGAGTTAGAAAAGGGAAAGAGTTTGACCTGTGTCCTGGGAGGGGAGAGGAAAGTACTGTTTGTAAAGAGAGAACAGATCCTGTCAGTACCCAAGGATCTATGTCCTGACAGATTCCTGAAAGAGCTGTTGCTGGATGGGAGACTCAACTATTGCTGGATTCACTCATTTCAATGGATATTTCCTGGCATCTACTGTGTGCCAGGCACTGAATTAGATGCTTGGGAGATCATGTGGAACAAGTAGGCAGGTTCCTCCTTACCTGGATTTACAGTCTAGCAGGAAAGACAGTTAAACAGAGATTACAGTTTAATGTGAAAGCTCTGATAGAAGTAGTGAGGGCTTTTTTGAACCTGTAGAGAAAGCATTGGATCAGTCTCAGATGGGGGTAAGGAGGGGAAGAGTGCAGGTTCTTGAGTTAGTGACATCTGATCAGAGACCTGAAAGATGAGTGGGAATTAGCCAGGCAAAGAGAATAGGGAGGAAAGTTACATGTCCAGTTACATGTTTGCCTCTGCAACTTCCAAACCTTATCTTAGCCAGGGGAACAGGGCACAGAATAAGCTATTCTGATCACTGTCTTTATCCCCAATATTCCTGTACAACAGGGGTTGGCAGACTGCTGCTCATAGGCCTGGCCTGCTGCCTGTTTTTGAATGGTTGGCAAGCTAAGCATAGTTAGCAGCTCAAACTGTAAGCCAAGAATGGTGGCAAAATTCAAACCCAGATGTCTTAATCCCAAGTCTGTTTTCATTCCACTGATCACATTGTATTATAATTAGTTGTTTATGTTTTTATCTCTCAAGAAGAGACTTGAGCTTGAACAATGGTTTGCTTTTTCTTATATCTACCATTTCTAGCACAGGGCGAGTCCCAAGTAATGTTTATTAAATGACTTCCATGTGTGTAATTTTATCTGCTCCCTAACAAATCCTGTGAGAATAATACATACATAAAATTTTCAAATAAATTATGTTTACTCTTTTACATACCATTTCTTCCATTTTTATTAGCAATATTTTTAAAATATGTCATTTAAAACGTTAATAACATTAAATGTCGCTAAAGATAATTAGAAATATTTTGTGCTATAACAAACACTTTCAGGAATTGCTGACTTAATGACATATATGTACAGCTGTTTGTTCTTAGAGTAAATGTACGCGGCCTTCCGTACCTGTGGGTTCTGCATGGATGGATTCAACCAACTGTAGGTTGAAAATATTAAAAAAAAAAAAAATTCCAGAAAGTTCCAAAAAGCATAACTTGAATTTGCCACGGGCTGGCAACTGTTTACATAGCATTTTCATTGTATTAGATATTAAAAATAATCTAGAGATGATTTAAAGTACTCAGGAGGATGTGCATAGGTTATATGCAAATACTGTGATGATTTATATAAGGGACTTGAGTATCCGAGGATTTTGGTATCTGCAGGGGTCCTGGAACCAATCCCCTGAGTGGATACTGAGGGACGACTGTAATCTTCGAATGCTGGATATTTCTAGTTTTTGTCACCATTTTATAATTTCTATGTATTCCTTTGTCAGCTGTCAGTTTTAGCTGCTGTCTTCCACCCCCTGGTACCACCATTTTAAATTTGCTGCTTCTATCATTTATGAATTCAGAAACTAGAAATCTAATCTTATTAGAACTGTGTATAAAGTAAGTAAATAGTCTTGGGGATAATACCTGTGAGAAAAGTGAAAACGAGGTTTCACTTTAAAAAAAAATTTATTTATTAGTTTGTTTATTTGTTTATGGCTGCGCCGGGTCCTTGTTGCTGCACTCAGGCTTTCTCTAGTTGCGGCGAGCAGGGCTACTCTTCGTTGCGGTGCACGGGCTTCTCATTGCAGTGGCTTCTCTTGTTGCGGAGCACGGGCTCTAGGTGCACGGGCTTCAGTAGTTGTGGCTTGTGGGCTCTAGAGCGCAGGCTCAGTAGTTGTGGCTCACGGGCTTAGTTGCTCTGCAGTATGTGGGATCTTCCTGGACCAAGGATTGAACCTGTGTCCCCTGAATTGGTAGGCGGATTCTTAACCACTGTGCCACCAGGGAAGTCCAGGGGTTTTATTCTTAAGGATTTTATAACCCAGTTGGAGAGATCAAACGTACTGGGGATAATCATAATGTAAAAGTATATTAACTCCAAACTCGTATATCTCATTGCCCACCTAACGTCTCTATGTGGTGTCTGTTACACATCTCGAACTTAATATGCTTCCCCCAAGATTTTTCCCACAGTCATCCCCATAACAGGAAATAGAGACTCTCCTGGTTACTCGAGCCTTAAACCTAGTTGATGCTTTTCTGTCTGTAACATTTCACATCTAATCTAGTTTTACCTTTAGGATACATGCTGAAGCTGATCACCGTTTCTACTGCTACCACCAAGATTCAAACTGCCGTTCTCTCTTTCTTGGATTATTGCATTAGCCTTCTGACTGATTTCTCTACTTCTGCCCTTATCTCTGTACAGTCTGTTCTCAGCAGACATCCAGAACAATCCCCTAAGAAGTAAGTCAAGTCGGGTTGTCACTCCTCTGCTCAAAGCCTTCCAGGGGCTTTCCATCTCAGAGTAAAAAAACAAAGTTCTGACAGTGACCTTAAAAGATTGTACAGAACCTGGCCTCAGTTTACCTCTCTGGCCTAATTTCCTATGACTCTTTCCTGTGCTCATGTCCCTGTAGCCACAGTGACATCCTTGCTGGTTTTTTTTAAGATGTCAGGTTGCTTCTTCTTCAGAGCCTTTATACTTGCCATTACCTCTCCCTGAAATGCTTTTTCTATGGAGGTAGCATGGCTTTTCCTCTTTCTTTAGGTGTTGGGCTCAGATGTCGTCTTATCAGTGAAGTCCTGAGTATCCTTACCGCCTTGATCCTGCTTTACTTTTCTCCATAGCACTTATTAGCATCTGACAGGCTGTGTGTGTACAGGTGTATTTTAATTAATTAATTAATTAATTAATTAAAAAAATTTAACTTCACTTAAAAAAATTTGTTTCACTGCTGTCTCCCCATAGGCATAGAACAGGGGCTGGCAAGCGAAAAATGGCCTGCTGCCTGTTTTTGTAAGTAAAGTTTAATTAGAACATAGCCATGCACATTCATTATTGTATTGTCTGTGGCTGCTTTCGCACTACAACAGCGGAATTGAGTGTTTCAACAGAGACTGTAAGGCCTGTAAAGCCTAAAATATTTGCTGTCTGGCCCTTTACAGAAAAAGATTGCTGACCCCTAGGCTAGAACAGTGTCTGGTACCTAGTGGGTGATTGAATGGACATAAGGTAAGTGCTCATTGGCAGGGTACAGACTGTACATTGCTACTGAGGATATAGATTAATATTTCAAAAGTTATTATTAGACTTTAATAATTGGGGAATATGTCAATCATAATAATTTGTTCTAGCTGAAGTCCTTGAATTTATTATGCTCATTACTACCTGATAGCAGAGATGTGCCAACTTTTTGAAGGCTACACCTAATTTGGAGTGATAGTGTTCCAAAGGCACAAGGTCCTTTATTTTTAAAGTTTTAATTTTTTTTGCCACGCCACTCGGCTTGTGGAATCTTATTTCCTTGACCAGGGATTGAACCTGGGCCCTCGGCAGTGAAAGCTTGGAGTCCTAACCACTGGATCTCCAGGGAATTCCCCAAGGTCCTCTTAAATGTAACCTTTTATAATAGTGCTACAGAAAGGACTCTAAATAATGAGTAGGTGGTAGTGTTGGTTGCATGCTGTGAAAAACATGAGCTTAAATAAATGGATATTAGCTCTCAGTCATTTATGCTAAAGGATGGGCATATGGAATAGATAATAATAATAATATTTGACTTTGGAATACATTTTGGATTGCAAATGGATTAACCTGATTATTCCAGGTACTTCTAATAGTGTTTTAAGTAGCATAATAAAATCAAACTGGAATAAAACCAATTCAGAAGAATCTGGAAAATTGTATTGCTTCTGGCATCCTGTCTTTGTCCAAATCTTACCTTTCTAAAAGCTGCATCCAGGGGATAAATAATATCAGTCACACAAAGCACCTGTGTGGAGAGGTGGAGAAGATTTTAGAAGTGTTTTGTTTTAAAAGGCCTTTACTGGAACTGATCTCAGTGTAGAGGAGGAGTCTTAAATCTCCTGCTTAGTGGACTATAACACTGTATGCTGGAAAAGCTAAGTTAAAAACAATGAAGAATTATAGGGTCAGGGCTGGAAGAACCTTTTTTTAAAAATATTTATTTATTTATTTGGCTGTGTCAGATCTTAGTTGTGGCGCGTGGGCTCTAGAGCCCGCAGGCTCAGTAGTTGCAGCGCATGGCCTTGGTTTCCCTGTGGCAATGTGGGATCCTAGTTCCCTGACCAGGGATCGAACCCGCGTCCCCTGCATTGGAAGGCGAATTCTTAACCACTGGACCACCAGGGAAGTCCTAGAGCTGGAAGAAACTTTGTCCAGTAAATATTTGAATGTGCCCTAGTCACTTTGTTAGACACAGATACAGAGGTGAATAAGACAGTCACTGGCCTCATGAGACTTACTATCTAATCCTCATCCCCAGTCCGCACCTCACCTCATTTTATGTTGTGTGATGGAAACTAAAGCTTGAGAGATCCAGTACCTTGCCAAAGGTTATGTAGCTCATTACTGATAGAATGGAACTAGAATGCATATTTCTTATATGGGGAATAAAAGCAAAATATTCATTTATGCAGAGTTTCGAGTGCTTACTAATGTGCTTATCCCTGTACTAGGTGCTGAGGGATCCAGTGGTAAATATAATGGCCCCATCTCTTTGATGTAGAGCTTAAAGGAAATTTTTGGGGGAAACCAGAATTTTTCCCATTATATTGCATTATACTGTTTACAGTCTTTTATCTCATGGAAAGGTTAGGGGCTCTCAAAAATTCATTCTTTAATGTGACTTAGTTGAATGAGTTTAGTGTTTTTCTGACACCTGAAGTCAGTTTTACTGAGGGACTTTTGAATGAGAAAGGAAGAATTAGGTAGTTGTGGACTCTATGGAAGAATGACCTTTACTTATTCCACAATTTGTATAGAGCCTAAACTTCTGCCCTGTGAGCAAGAGAGAATCTTTCTTCTCCCTTTGTATTAGATGACTTTCTGCCATCAGGACCTAGAACCCAGACTGATATTTAACATCAGCCATATTATGGGTTAAATAGACTTTTGCACACTGACCTTCTCTTTCCTTTTAGTTACCCGAACTTGGGTATATGTAATGTATATGCTGGGTATGTATATACTTGGGGGTATATGTATTACTCAGTGTTCAAAGAATCATATCTAAAGCAGAACATATATTTTATTCTTTAAAATTTCTTCTCAAAGTTATTATATTTGATTTTTTTCTTCTCAATGCTTGCTTGCTAAAAAAAAAAAAAAATCAAACGTGACAGTCTAGGAAAGAGTGAAAAAAGGTGAATTAAACTGCTGCCAAATAATTTAGGATGTTTTAGTTATTTGTTTTCATAGAGGATTAAGGCTTTTTTCCTTAAAATGTCTAGTTGGAAGTGTTTATACAATGGAGAAAGTAATTACATTTTCAGAGTAAGTTATCTTGACCTCAGGCCTCTTTACTCTTCCTATTCCAGAATACCTTCTGCCATTCTGCTGGGTCCAATTAGTTCTTGGCTCAGCTGTTTTAGTTTCACTACAGAAGTTGAGCTTAACCATGTTTATAATCTGTGAACATCGTATTCCATTGTTTCTTTTAAGAGCTA
The DNA here is from genome assembly GCF_002837175.3 of Physeter macrocephalus. Taxonomy (NCBI): domain Eukaryota; kingdom Metazoa; phylum Chordata; class Mammalia; order Artiodactyla; family Physeteridae; genus Physeter; species Physeter macrocephalus. The sequence continues at coordinate 89,632,688 of NC_041219.1, read as the reverse complement.
GAACGTTAAATTCCCTGCCAGTGATCGAAAACATATTGAATTGTATATCTTCAAATGCAAAAGATTTATTTTCTCTAAACTTAGATCATGGCATTTAACAATGAAGAGACCTTAGAAATAGTGGTTATTATATATTAGTGACGATTATTCTAGTTCTGCTGCAGGTATAACCACTTTTTAAAACACTACATATTAGTGTTAGGTTGCAGATGAGCTAGTATGACTACCAGTCTCAAATTACTTAATTATTAAAAAGCATTTGTAAAATAAGTGAAATAATATGCTAGGAAGCAGCAAACCATTGAGTGTGTGTGTGTGTGTGTGTGTGTGTAAATGTAGGTGCTTTCAAGTAACGTTTAAAGTTAGACTGACATACAGTTTGAAACATAATACTTAATCACATTGTAATTGTATATATTTAAATCAGCCATGAAAATATTTTTTACTGTGGTCAAATCAAATATTTCTACTGTGGGAAGAAGAAGGAGTTGGGGGGAGCATAAAGATACTGTTTTATGTTATTTGGTTGGTAATATAGAAAGGCAGGCTAAGTTTCACCTCCTAATATTTCAGGCTAGGGTCTCCAGGTATGTTGTTGCAGTTATCTATTGCTAAGGAACAAAACCACCCCAAATTTGGCATAAAACTCTTATGGTTCTGGGTGTTGACTGGGCTCAGCTAAGTGATTCTTGCATGAGTCCTCTTATGTACTGGTAGTTAGATGGGCTTGGGGTTATTTTGGAGGCTTCCTACCAGACTCACATGCATGGCACTTGAGCAGGGAAGTCCAAATAGGTAGAAGCTGGAATAGTTGGGGATCCTTGATATCTCTCCCTATCTCTGTGTAGTCTTTCCAACGTAGGGGCTTCATGGTAGCCAGACTTCTTACCTGGAGGTTTAGGGCTCTAAAAGTACTTGTTCCGAGTAAGAGAGCCAGAAGGGAACTATATTGTCTTTTATGACCTAAATTCAGAATCAGTGTCAATTTCCACTGCATTTTATTCATTAGAAGCAAGTCACTAGGGATTCCCTGGTGGCGCAGTGATTGAGAATCCGTCTGCCAATGCAGGGGACACGGGTTCGATCCCTGGTCCGGGAAGATCCCACATGCCACGGAGCAACTAAGCCCATGCGCCACAATACTGAGCCTGTGGTTTAGAGCCCGTGAGCCACAACTACTGAGCCCGCGTGCCGCAGCTACTGAAGCCCGCGCGCCACAGCTACTGAAGCCCGCGCACCTAGAGCCCATGCTCCGCAGTGAGAAGCCACCGCGATGAGAAGCCCGCGCACTGCAACAAAGAGTAGCCCCCCGCTCGCTGCAACTAGAGAAAGCCCGCGCGCAGCAGAGGAAGACCCGACACAGCCAAAAATAAATAAATAAATAAATTTATAAGGAAAAAAAAGAAAAAGAAGCAAGTCACTAAGGTCAATCCATATTCAAAGGGAAGGGAATTAGACTCCACCTCTGGCTGGGAGGAGTGTCAAGAATATGCAGACTTATTTCAAAGCCACTTTAGTCTTCTCTCTGGCTACAAATTAAGTATTTATCTTCCTCCACATGCAAAACACAAGCACTCCTTCTCAAGGCCTCCAAAGTCTTATCTAGTACAGCATCAGGCTCAGGCTAGAGATCCAGGATCTTGTAATCTAAATCAGATCCAGGTGCAGATAAGGCTATTTGGATATATTAGTTCCTTGGGTATAGCTCCTTGAGTATCCTTGCCTTCACTTTGAAGACCTGTGGACTAAAGCATCACCTTATCTTTCTCCATACCCAGCCCACCCAATATGCAATAATGGATGGGCCTAAGATAACAACTGTAGACCCTCCTGTTCAAAAATAAAGAAAAAATGTAAGGAACACAATAGTCACCGGTCCATACCAGTTCTGAAATCCAGCCAACATATTGCTAGTTGGGTGATTAGGGTTCAGCCCCTACTGCCTAGGAACCGTCCTCTATGGCTTTTGGTTTTGCCCTTTGAATTATCATTCCTTTTCCATAAAATGTATTCTCTGTTTGCAGGTAAGTAATTTTTCCAGCCTGTTTCCTGCCCACAGAGCTTTGGGCAGGGTGGGGTGGGGGTCCCAAAAGCCTTTTTTCATTTTGTACTGTCTCTGTCCTTTTTAGTCCAAGATGACAATGTTTCTGAACGTAAAATTCTCTGTGACTCTTACTGAAGGGTTCACTCTATTAGACAAAAGCCACATTTACACATTGATATAACCCCTTCTCTCCCTTAGGCTTTGTAGAGGAGAAAAAAGTTTTCCTTGACGCTCTTAGGGTCCCTGGCTGGGTTTGAAAATTAAACTGGCAAAGACAGATTAAGAGGAGAAAAGTATACAAATTTATCTGATGTAAATTTTATGTGAAATGGGAGATGTAAATGAAGACTGAAAGGTTTGAACCTGTGTATTTTTATGCTAGGTTTAATGAAGAGTGGACAGTGTGGAGAAATGATAGATCAAAGAGTATGAAGTAAGTGTAGTAAACTGGGGGAAATTTAGCAAGGCCTGTTTGTTAGGATTCCTTTCCTTGTCCCTTTCTTTGTCTTTGGAGATACAGATGCTCCCTTCTTCCAGGTATAGGGAGGGCATATCTTACATGAGGGTTTTATGACTTGCTTCAGGGGAGAAGGTGGGGGGAGACCCCCACAGAGTGACCTTACTCTTTCTGATCTTTTCTCAAGATTCTTCAGCTTAAAATATTCAATATGCTAGGGTGCCATATTTTGGGGTAGCATGTCCTGAACCCTGTCAGCTTCCTTTAAGCCTTTTGTGGGAAAACACCTTTAATATTCTTAGAGGGCCTTATGTTTGAAAGCATCTGTGAGACTCCACCTTAAAATCTCTTTGGAGTCCTAACTAGGGGTAGGCAGACTATGGCCAGTGATCTAAGATTTGTTTTTACTTTTTTTGGCCACGCTGCGCATCTCGCGGGATCAGGTTCCCTGACCAGGGATTGAACCCATGCCCCCTGCAGTGGAAGCGTGGAGCCCTAACCACTGGACAACCAGGGAATTCTCTGTTCTTAAATTTTTATTTTTTAAAAAATTTTTATTTATATATTTTTGGCTGCGTTGGGTCTTCGCTGCTGCGCGTGGGCTTTCTCCAGTTGCGTTGAGCGGGGGCCACTCTTCATTGCGGCGCACAGGCTTCTCTCTGCGGTGGCTTCTCTTGTAGCGGAGCACAGGCTCCAGGCTCAAGGGCTTCAGTAGTTGCAGCTCGCGGGCTCCAGAGCGCATCTCAGCAGTTGTGGCACACAGGCTTAGTTGCTCTGCGGCGTGTGGAATCTTCCTGGACCAGGGCTCGAACCCGTGTCCCCTGCATTAGCAGACAGATTCCCAACCACTGCACCACCAGGGAAGCCCCTGTTTTTACATTTTTAAAGGGCTGTTAAAAAATAAAAGAAGAATGTTCAACAGAGACTGTGTATGGCCCTCAAAGCCTAAAATATTTATCTGGCCCTTTATGGGAAAAGTTTGCCAACCCTTGGCCTAAACAAAAATTTAATCTTTAGGCCATGTTTCCCTGACACTGCCTTGGATTTGATCTTTGCCCAGAGGGCATTTCTTAATTTGAGAAACGTTTGCTATATGGGGAGCCTGGGAATAAGAAACATTTATTTTTGGACCTAGCAAGTCCTGACTCCTTTGTATGTCCTCTATATTCTGCTTGAAAATTATATAATTCCTTCTTTTCTTATCTCTCTCTACCTGTACTTTGTGGCACACAGCTAAAAAAAAGCAGTTGATACTTTTGACATTCTGCCTGGAAATCTCTTTGCCCAGATTCATCAGTTCATTAGTTGTATTTTCTGTTTTTCACATTACTGCAGGTGACAGCTTTGCTAAACCTTCCACCATTATCTAATAATATTCTCCTTTTCTATAGCTTCCAGTAAGGCTTTCCTCACTTTCTTTTTTTTTTAATGTTATTTTTTTATTATTATTAAATTTATTTATTTATTTATTTTTGGCTGCCTTGCGTCTTCATAGCTGTGAGCGGGCTTTCTCTAGTTGCGGAGAGCATGGGCTACTCTTCGTTGCAGTGCGCTGGCTTATTGCAGTGGCTTCTCTTGTTGCAGAGCATGGGCTCTAGGCACGTGGGCTCAGTAGTTGTGGCTCGTGGGCTCTAGAGTGCAGGCTCAGTAGTTGCGGCACACAGGCTTAGTTGCTCTGTGGCATATGGGATCTTCCCGGACCAGGGCTCGAACCCGTGTCCCCTGCATTGGCTGGCGGATTTTTAACCACTGCGCCACCAAGGAAGTCCCTCCTCACTTTCTTTTAAGCTGAGGATTAGTACCCTTTTTCTGTCAAGGGCCAGAGGCTTTTTGGACCTTATGATCTCTGGCACACCTACTCAACCCTGCTGTCATAGTGAGAAAGCAGCCATAGACATAGACAGTATGTAAGCAAATGGGTGTTACTGTGTTCCAATAAAATTTTATTTACAAAAACAGGCAGCAGGTTGAATTTTGCCATTAGATTGTAGTTTGGTGATCCCTGTTTTAAGTCTTTGTTGACAGCTTCCTACCAGTGTCCTTAAGACCCTTCAGGCTTTCACTAACACTTTCAAGGCCCTTCTTGCTTTCTCCTGCCATCCAGTCCCAAAGCTAAACATTTTAACTTTTTGTTATGGAAGTAACCTACTCCCTATACCAAAATCTGTTTTAGTTATCTTTTGCTGTGTAACACACCATGCCAAAATTGAGTGATGTGAAACAACACTCCTTTTATCTTTCATGATTCTGATGTTTGGGCTCAGCTAGGCAGTTCTTTCTCACGGTTTCTCATGAGGATGCAATCAGATGATAGCTGGGGCTGGAATCATCTAAAAGGCTTCCTCACCAAAGTCTGTTACACAGTTAGAGGCAGATGGTAGCTGAGCCTGGGGTCATCTGCAAGGATTCCTCGTTCACAAGCCTGGTGGCAGAGCTCGGACGACTGAAACAGCTGGCACCCCTCGGACGTCTCTAACCCTCTGAGGCCTTGTCCCATGGTTTCTCCAGAATCAGGGATATAGGGTGGCTGGATATCTTATATGGTAATTCAGGACTGCAAACTTGCCTGAACTGGGAAGGTGCCATGCAGAGATTTTATCACCTTTTATGACCTAATTTCCGAGGTTGCTCAGTGTCACTTCTGCTTCATTCTCTTTGTGGGGAGGAGAATTGGACCCTACCTAATTTTTTTTTTTTTTTTTGGCTGCGCCATGCAGCTTGCGGTATCTTAGTTCCCCAACCAGGGATCAAAACCAGGCCCCCAGCAGTGGAAGTGTGGAGTCCTAACCACTGGACTGCCAGGGAATTCCCAGACTCTGTTTTTTTGATGGGAGTAAAATCAAAGAATTTGCAAAGATGTTTTAAAACACAAAATGCCCCACACATACACCTATCAAAAAATTTTGGAAGCTAGCATATAGTGGGTCACACTTTCTTAGGGCAGGCTTTTTCTTTCCTGTTCATGGGGGTGGTGGAAGGAGGAAATCACCTCCCATGATTTAATGTTGATGAATGAATTTGTCAAGAGCTGTGGAACGGGACTTCACAGGAACAAATACCTCTTTTCTTCAGTAGAGATAGGACATGGGAACTTTGGACTTGGCATTTTTTTCTCTCTGTCTTCTTTCTTCTCTGTGTGAGAGTAGGTATAACAGTGCCTCCATCCCAAAAAGAGAAAACAAAAGGAACACAGAAAGAAAGAAGAAAAACTCTCAAACTATTAAAAATTCTGCCACAGAGTTTTGTTTGAATCGATGAATAACATTTTTCCAAGGGTTAAAGAGTATGTGTACCTGTTTGTCATTTATACTTTCAGTTGAATTTAGCTAGCTTTCTTAAGGGATATGTTTAAGGGAGATTTTGAAAAGGGGGTAGGTGATAGAAGTAATTTTAAATTTGGGGACTCTAGAGCAGGTGGTAAAGCAGGTTATAAGAAACTTTGAATAGCATTAGGGAATGGTCTTTAGAAGCACTCTACTGCCTGAACTCACCTGAAGAGACTTTGCTCACCTTAGCACAGTGATCTGGCTCCGGAGGTAAAATATTTGGAAAAGTTGGGGTATTTTATGATATATATTTGTAGAGGCTATTGTGTTATTTTTTCCTTTTCTCTCTAGATGAAAAGAAGGTGGCAGTGAATATATTTTGCTTTATTGTTTATGGCCAACCAGGCAATGTGAATACTGCATTTTTGTGTTCTTCCCACTTTGTTTTCTTTTTCTTCTGGTGTTTCTTTTTTTACCTTGCTCTCTGGATTTGTACATCATGAGAAATTTACCCAAATTCTCTGATGATGTGAAAAAAGAAGATGGCTTAGTGAATAGGAAGTTGTTAAATAGCTGCCTGCCATATTGCTCTTCCTACTCTGGGAAGAAGAAACGCCTGTATTTAATCATCTACCTTTTTTTTTTTTCTTGGTATCCAGATCTATACATTGTTGAATTGTGGGTAGAGAGAAAAGCCTATTAACTTTTATCTTAAACGATTCGGTTATTTTCTTTACTTGGTATTTGAACAATACTCTTACAAAGCTTTAATAGAATCCTACAACACATGCTTGAGTTTTAAGAGCCTCGAGAAGAGTCAGAGAAGAAAGTTTTGGAATGAGTTACATTCCCAAGGAGAAGGACAATACGTACCTTATTTTGAATTACTGAAAATGGTGAAGACTTCTCACTATAGTTCTTTAACTTCAGTTGCAACTTGGAAGTGGTGACATCTCTTTTGGGGCCTGGCATTTTGTACCTTTTCCAGTTGTTTTGTTTATCCGCATTCTCTTTACTTCTAATTGACACACATTACCATCTGAAATGTTCCTGTTGGTTTGGAGGGAGTAGAGATGGGGAGGGAGAAGAAGGAGTTAACTTTTCATGCGTTTTAATCGGCCAGTATTTACTTAACTAATTTCAACTGGATGAAAACCTATCTTTTAGAATATTTAATGCATGATATGCTACATGCATTATCCATTCATATTAAGAATTATAGTAGCGTGGATTTATGAATGGCATGGGCAGCAAATTATTTCCAATTTAAATTGCTCTGTTCATTTTTGGACAAAATAATTACTTGCTAGAGTAATATTCTTCTGGCATGTTACAAGCCATGAAAGTGGTTTGGAAGATCTGAATGAATGCTGAGTGTAAAGATTTTTGGTGCAACTTGATTTTACTCTTTCTTTCCTCAGAATGTCTGGGGATTAGTTTGATCCTGAGTGAGGATAAAAGCTGCTTCCATAGAGACTACTGGTTTCAGAGCTGTTTTAAATTTGGGACTTGGAAGCCAGAAGATCTGAGCATTGATACGCCTTTTCCCGCTGCATTAATGAATTTAAAATATGTTGTTGATTTAATGTTTGGTTTGTGTATTGATTTCTGGCTTTGGCTTCTTTAAGCTGTTTATGTATATTTGAATCAAGTTAGTTAAAAAATATTTAATTTTTCATGTGACATACACCAATAGAAGACGACCATTATTTTGAAAACAACAAATGTATTTAATATTTTTATGATTGTACAGTTGTTGACTGGCAAAAAAAACTTTTGGATCAGAAAAAGCATTTGTCAAATGTAGATTTTTAGCTTAATATGAAGATGTACCATCTTTTTTTTAAATTGAATGTAAATTTTATTTATTTATTTATTTTTTTAATTTAATTTTTATTTTATATTAGATATAGTTGATTTACAGTGTTGTGTTAGTTTCAGGTGTACAGCAAAGTGATTCAGTTATACATGTACATATATCCATTCTTTTTCATATTCTTTTCCCATATAGGTTATTACAGAATATTGAGTAACCATCTATTTTTTAAAGTGACTGTAATTAACAAAAGTAGTTCAGACAGAAGATTCTAAGCCTTTCTGAAATGATGAAGCTCTGTTCTTGAGACAGTGCTTTGTTTACACTATGCATTAGGGGAAGAAAGCAGCTGGAAATATAATTTTCAAAGAATTCTTTTGTGAATTATGGGCTCTTTCAAGAATGATCAACAATGACTGTGCTTCTTAGAGTCTTAAAATTTCAGAACTGGGAAGAGACAGGGCCTAAGTTTTGTCTGGCCTTCCTTAAATATGTGTATGAGTGGAAAAGGATGATTCCTTCCCTTGAGCTTTTGCATTAAAATTTTCATCTTCCCTGGTATATACTGCATGTTGTATAAAATTCATTGTTAAAGGATTAAAAACTTAGAATAATGATTTTCATATAAATGTAAAATAAACACATGTAAAAGATGTTATTTAACTCATTAATTAATGGGAGAACCTGTAAGATGTTAAAAGTAGTTCAAAGGAGAATTCAAAGTACTGCACGTGTGTAGGATTAGGTATGCTGAAATGAATTTACAAATCTATGCAAAACTGTCTTTTTCCATAGGGACATAGGGAAAATCATTCCTCTCTCACTGGACAGAATTTGTTTGCAAGTGTATGGACAAGAATCCTTTGTATTGCTATCATTTAACTATAACTTACAATTATAAAACAGCCCAAAGGTCATGAAGAATGCAGACCTTGTAGAATCGGGTAACTAGGGAAGGTGCACATTACACAGTGCCTAGTTTTCCATTGAAGATGCCAAGTGATCTTCTTGGTTCATTTCAAAGCCTCTCAGTCTTTCATAAAAGAACAAAATAAATGGGTCTGCATTCTGGTTTTTGACAACAATCCTATGTCTGTTAGTCTTAGGGACTTAACTCTCATTCCTTGTAAATAAAGTCAGTTTTCAAAATGAAAGAAAATTAAGTTATTCTTAGATGGATATTTTCTGGTATTTTGATCAGCATTAGAACACTTACTCAGGTTAGTGTTGAATTTTGGACCATTGGCAGATACTTAAACTGTAGCTTCGAATGGTTAGGTAGCAAGTTCAATGAGACTACCAAGTGCATAATATTTTGTAAATATTCAGTTAGTAAAGAACAATAGTAATAATTTGAAGGAAAGTGGAAGTCTCCTGCCCAATTTTAATTCTTAAAAGTGTATATTATTACACCTTTGGCAACTTCCCAATGTTAAATAGTTTTTACCTGGGCAGTTGAACCCAGGGGGAGAGGGCACAAAGTTGGCATTATCTACTCCAAAGTCATGCTGTCTGCTTCTAACTGGACCTTTGCTGCTTCATGACTTTTTTGTTCCTCTCATATTTATTCTCTTGCACTTTCCTGATTTTGAAGCAGCAGTGTGGTATCGTAGAAAGAGATAGAATTTGTAGTCTTATAGACCTGGGTTTGAATCACCACCCTACCACTTACCAGCTGTTAGATCTTGGGGAATTCTCACAGTCTCAAGTTCTTCAATTAAATGAGTCATAAATACTAAACAGGATTACATGAAATTTGTATATAAATGATGTAATAGCACATGGTAGGCAGTAAGTATTAGTTTTCTTATCTCTTCTTCTCAGGCCTTCAAGCTTCCCTGCTTTCTCTCCTCTTGTTTCTATTACTGAAACAATTGGAGTCATTTGGTATGACCTCCCTCATCTTCCCCTCTTCTGTCTCTATACAGAGATGTATATATTTCTGTGTTTTTTTGTTTCAGAAGTATGTTTCTTTTACCTCACAAGGTTGTGAGGATTAAATAAGATAATGTGTATGAAATTGCGTAGTACATTTCCTAGCACATATTAAGCATCAAAGGAAGATTAATTGGATCTGAAAGTAAGGTTAGTTTTATCTTTGATTTTACCTCTCCTTTAGGTTATTTTCTACTTCTGTAAGTATTATGCTTCTTTGTAGTATTTTTTATTTTTTTAAATTTTATTTATTTATTTTGACCGCGTTGGGTCTTTTTCGTTGCGCGCAGGCTTTCTCTAGTTGTGGTGAGTGAGGGCTACTCTTCGTCGTGGTGCATGGGCTTCTCATTGCGGTGGCTTCTCTTGTTGTGGAGCACAGGCACTAGGCATGTGGGCTTCAGTAATTGTGGCTCACGGGCTCTAGAGCACAGGCTCAGCAGTTGTGGCGCACGGGCTTAGTTGCTCTGCAGCATGTGGGATCTTCCCGGACCAGGGCTCGAACCCTTGTCCCCTGCATTGGCAGGCAGATTCTTAACCACTGAGCCACCAAGGAAGCCCTTCTTTATAGTATTAATATGTTTGATTTTTCCTTCTCCTCTTTTTTTTTTTTTTTTTTTAAATTTTATTTATTTATTTTGACCGCGTTGGGTCTTTTTCGTTGCGCGCAGGCTTTCTCTAGTTGTGGTGAGTGAGGGCTACTCTTCGTCGTGGTGCATGGGCTTCTCATTGCGGTGGCTTCTCTTGTTGTGGAGCACAGGCACTAGGCATGTGGGCTTCAGTAATTGTGGCTCACGGGCTCTAGAGCACAGGCTCAGCAGTTGTGGCGCACGGGCTTAGTTGCTCTGCAGCATGTGGGATCTTCCCGGACCAGGGCTCGAACCCTTGTCCCCTGCATTGGCAGGCAGATTCTTAACCACTGAGCCACCAAGGAAGCCCTTCTTTATAGTATTAATATGTTTGATTTTTCCTTCTCCTCTTTTTTTTTTTTTACATATACATACATCCACTCTTTTAAAAATTCTTTTCCCATAAAGGTCATTACAGAGTATTGAGAAGAGTTCCCTGTGCTATACAGTAGGTCCTTATTAGTTATCTGTATTATATATAGTAGTGTGTATATGTCAATCCCAATCTCCCCCCACTTCCCCCCTGGTAACCATAAGTTTGTTTTCTGCATCTGTGACTCTATTTCTGTTTTGTAAATAAGTTCATTTGTACCTTTTTTTTAGATTCCACATGTAAGTGATATCATATGATATTTATTTTTCTCTGTCTGACTTACTTCACTCAGTATGAGTCTCTAGGTCCATCCATGTTGCTGCAAATGACATTATTTCATTCTTTTTTATGGCTGAGTAATATTCTATTGTGTATATGTACCACATCTTCTTTATCCATTCCTCTGTCGATGTACATTTAGGTTGCTTCCACGTCCTGGCTACTGTACATAGTGCTGCAGTGAACATTGGGGTGCATGTATGTTTTCGAATTATGGTTTTCTCTGGGTATATGCCCAGGAGTGGGATTGCAGGATCATATGGTAGCTCAATTTTTAGTTTTTAAAGGAACCTCCATACTGTTCTCCATGATGGTTGTACCAATTTACATTCCCACCAACAGTGGAGGAGGGTTCCTTCCTTCTCCTCTTTCAAGAAGCATTTCTTTTTATTTATTTATTTTTTATTTTTATTTTTATTTTTTTTGCGGTATGAGGGCCTCTCACTGTTGTGGCCTCTCCCGTTGCGGGGCACAGGCTCCGGACGCGCAGGCTCAGCGGCCACGGCTCACGGGCTCAGCCGCTCCGCGGCATGTGGGATCCTCCCAGACCGGGGCACGAACCCTTATCCCCTGCATCGGCAGGCGGACTCCCAACCACTGCGCCACCAGGGAAGCCCCAAGAAGCATTTCTTTTTAAGGGGTAAACCCTTGAGGGGAAAAACCCCTTTTGCTTGGCTTTGCTAGAACTCTGGCTAATACTCTATTTCGTTCATTCCTTTTTTGTCAGACTGCTCAGTTGAATAGGTAAGGGGTTTGGCTGCCACTTTTCCACCACCTGCTCTCATTAAACCCCTGCATTCTGATACACCATAATTTTCCCCTGAATCTGAAACAGCACCCTCCCAATCAGACTCACACAAGGCTTAGAATGTAGTAGGCATTCAGTGAATATTAGTTGAATCATGAATGAAATGAGAAGCTTTAGAGTACTATCACTGAGGGCTCTCTAATGCTTTCGATCAATGCTTTTAAAGAAATCTGGGGCTTCCCTGGTGGCGCAGTGGTTGAGAGTCCGCCTGCCGATGCAGGGGACACGGGTTCGTGCCCCGGTCCGGGAGGATCCCACATGCCGCGGAGTGGCTGGGTCCGTGAGCCATGGCCGCTGAGCCTGCGCGTCCGGAGCCTGTGCTCCACAACGGGAGAGGCCACAACAGTGAGAGGCCCGTGTACCGCAAAAAAAAAAAAAAAAAAAAAAAAAAGAAATCTGGTAAGAAACCATTATGCCGGAATTCAGTCTAACTGGATGCTAATGTATAACAAGAATTTTTTTTTTCAGAAACCCATGGTTTGTATCAGATTCCAGAAAGAAATTTTACTTACTGTGTTTTAGAGAAAGTTTAACTCTCAAGGCAAATTTATTAGCAAAAGCATCTTTTCTGTTTTCTTCTATCAAGAGCACTCAGACCGTTGTTTTTCCAGTTCAGTGATACTCAGACCTTGGTCCTTGAGCCCCAGGTAGTCCTTTCAGCAACTGTCTTCTTCTAAGACCTTTATTATATTAACCAGACTATGCTGAGATAGGGTAGCTGTGCTGCCATTTTGTTAACAATGATAGCTAATATGGCACCAGAGGCATATTCTTTTATTTATTTATTTATTTATTTATTTGTTTATTTATTTAATTTATTTTTGGCTGTGTTGGGTCTTAGTTGTGGCATGAGGGATCTTTTTTTGCGGTGCGCGGGCTTCTCTCTAGTTGTGGCGTGTGGGTTTTCTCTCTCTAGTCGCGGTGCATGGACTCCAGAGCACGTGGGCTCTATAGTTTGCGGCACATGGCATGTGGGATCTTAGTTCCCGGACCACGGCATCGGCAGGCGGACTCCCAACCACTGCGCCACCAGGGAAGCCCCAAGAAGCATTTCTTTTTAAGGGGTAAACCCTTGAGGGGAAAAACCCCTTTTGCTTGGCTTTGCTAGAACTCTGGCTAATACTCTATTTCGTTCATTCCTTTTTTGTCAGACTGCTCAGTTGAATAGGTAAGGGGTTTGGCTGCCACTTTTCCACCACCTGCTCTCATTAAACCCCTGCATTCTGATACACCATAATTTTCCCCTGAATCTGAAACAGCACCCTCCCAATCAGACTCACACAAGGCTTAGAATGTAGTAGGCATTCAGTGAATATTAGTTGAATCATGAATGAAATGAGAAGCTTTAGAGTACTATCACTGAGGGCTCTCTAATGCTTTCGATCAATGCTTTTAAAGAAATCTGGGGCTTCCCTGGTGGCGCAGTGGTTGAGAGTCCGCCTGCCGATGCAGGGGACACGGGTTCGTGCCCCGGTCCGGGAGGATCCCACATGCCGCGGAGTGGCTGGGTCCGTGAGCCATGGCCGCTGAGCCTGCGCGTCCGGAGCCTGTGCTCCACAAC
>NC_041219.1:89603461-89619195 GCF_002837175.3 Physeter macrocephalus | reverse complement strand
AATCTGGTAAGAAACCATTATGCCGGAATTCAGTCTAACTGGATGCTAATGTATAACAAGAATTTTTTTTTTCAGAAACCCATGGTTTGTATCAGATTCCAGAAAGAAATTTTACTTACTGTGTTTTAGAGAAAGTTTAACTCTCAAGGCAAATTTATTAGCAAAAGCATCTTTTCTGTTTTCTTCTATCAAGAGCACTCAGACCGTTGTTTTTCCAGTTCAGTGATACTCAGACCTTGGTCCTTGAGCCCCAGGTAGTCCTTTCAGCAACTGTCTTCTTCTAAGACCTTTATTATATTAACCAGACTATGCTGAGATAGGGTAGCTGTGCTGCCATTTTGTTAACAATGATAGCTAATATGGCACCAGAGGCATATTCTTTTATTTATTTATTTATTTATTTATTTGTTTATTTATTTAATTTATTTTTGGCTGTGTTGGGTCTTAGTTGTGGCATGAGGGATCTTTTTTTGCGGTGCGCGGGCTTCTCTCTAGTTGTGGCGTGTGGGTTTTCTCTCTCTAGTCGCGGTGCATGGACTCCAGAGCACGTGGGCTCTATAGTTTGCGGCACATGGCATGTGGGATCTTAGTTCCCGGACCACGGATCGAATCCCCGTCCCCTGCATTGGAAGGTGGATTCTTTACCACTGGACCACCAGGGAAGTCCTGGCATATTCTTTTAAATATAGCATCTCAGCTTTGGTGAATTTTATTTCTCTTTTGCTGTTTTAATAAGTAGACTTGTTTACAGTTAATTTTTTTTTTTTTTTTTTTTGGCCATGCGTCTGGTGGCATCTTAGTTCCCCAACTAGTGATGGAACCCATACCCCCTGCAGTGAAAGTGCGGAGTCCTCACCACTGGACCTCCAGGGAATTCCCTACAGTTAAAATTTTAGCTTTATCTATCTAGTAGATAGTATTAGTTTGCCAAAAGTAATTAGAGCAAGCTTTCTTGGATTATAGTAGAAGTCTTCTTATTCAATACCATCCAATCTTATACAGTTTACTATTAACTGAAAAAGTTGGTTAAAGCAAGATATAAAAATGATACATACATATCATAAGCATTTTATTTTTGCTTAAAACAAATAAATGTACATTTGTTCACCAACCTTTTGATATATTATGTTATGAGTCTGCTGATGACAGTTCTTCATCTATTTGGCATTAATTGCACCCCGTGATGCATTGCTGACAACTTCCAATTACAGTTTTTCTAAGTGGAGTGAGAACTCTTAAAGACTTGAAGCAATGAGTATAGAATCCTCCTAGATTTCTAATTTTTCCCTGAGGTTATTTATGTGTCTCACCCACACTTAAGTTGAGGACGGTTTTTTGAGTTTTTAAAAATATTTATTTATTTGGTTGCACAGGGTCTTAGTTGCGGCACGTGGGCTCCTTAGTTGTGGCATGCGAACTCTTAGTTGCAGCATGCATGTGGGATCTAGTTCCCTGACAAGGGATTGAACCCGGTCCCCCTGCATTGTGAGCGCGGAGTCTTATCCACTGCGCCACCAGGGAAGTCCCGAGGATGGTTTTTCAAATGATTTATATTCAGTCTTCCAGAGCCTTCAACTTAGTTTTCAAAGAAATACAACTTTTTTTTTTTTTTTTGCGGTGCGCGGGCCTCTCACTGTTGTGGCCTCTCCCGTTGCGGAGCACAGGTTCCGGACGCGCAGGCTCAGCGGCCATGGCTCACGCGCCTAGCCGGTCCGCGGCATGTGGGATCTTCCCGGACCGGGGCACGAACCCGTGTCCCCTGCATCGGCAGGCGGACTCTCAACCACTGCGCCACCAGGGAAGCCCAATAGCAACTTTTCTTACATTCGTAGTTCATTAATGTATTTAGTATTTCATTACAATTATGTAATTGTAATTATGGACACAACTGTAATTAAGTAGGTTTGAGAACAAATACATCAGACTCAGTATAGTATAGGGGGAGCAGAAATGCCCCAATGTCAGTGTTACCTGTTAGCTGCCAGTGTTCAGCCAGGGATATTGGTCAGTGCCTGGCAGAGGGAATGAAGAGTATTGGTTAAATTGCGCCGTTAAGAGGCAAAAGGATGTGTTTATTTTCTTTTTTGTTAAAGTTTTATGTAATATACATAAAGTAAAATGCAAAATTCTTAAGGGTACAACTTGATGAATTTATTCACAGTGAACAGACCTGTATAATAAATACTCAGATTGTGATAATAGTACCAGGATCCTAGAAGCCTTCCTGTACCCTGACCCAGTTTCTTTCCCACTACTATTGTGACCTCTATCACTATCGATTAGTTTGGCTTATGTATGAACTTCATATAAATGGAATCATACAACATACACTCTTTTGCATCTGACATTTTTCTCTTAGCTTGGTTTTTTTTTTTAACATCTTTATTGGAGTATAATTGTTTTACAATGGTGTGTTAGTTTCTGCATTATAACAAAGTGAATCAGCTATACATATACATATATCCCCATATCTTCTCCCTCTTGGGTCTCCCTCCCACCCTCCCTATCCCATCCCTCTAGGTGGTCACAAAGCCCTGAGCTGGTCTCCCTGTGCTATGCGGCTGCTTCCTACTAGCTATCTATTTTACATATGGTAGTGTATATATGTCCATTAGCATTGGTTTTGAAATTGATCCATGTTATGTCAGTAGCTCATTCTTTTTCTGTATTGCAGTATATAGTATTCTGTTCTGTAAATATACCACAATATATCCATTCTGTCATTGATAGATGTCTACGTTTGTTTCTAGTTTTGGACTCTTAAAAATAGTGCTGCTATAAACATTCTTGTACATATCTCTGGTGCACATATGCATGCATTTTGTTGAGCATATACTTAGGAGCAGGACATCTGGTTGTAGGATATGCTTATGTTCAGCCTTAGTAGATTTTACTAAATAGATTTTTACACTCCCACTAGCAGTGTGTGAGAATCAGTTATTCCACATCCCTCGATGGCCCTTTAAAAAAAAACTTTACCATGTAGTTATTTTTATATTTTGTTTATGTCGTGTATTTGGTTTTAAAAAATATCATATAGAATATTCATGAACCCACCATTTAACCTGAGAAGTTTAATATTGAATATTGACAGTCTTACATGTTCTCTTCTCGCCTTTCAAGGTAAATACTATTCTAATTTTTTTTTTTTTTTACTCTTTCCATTGCCTTTTCAAAAAATAGTTTTATCAGGTGTATATGCATGTCTAAATAATATATTGTCTAGTGTTAGTTGTATTTAGTTTTTTTTTAAAGAATATGTGTATGCAATCTGGGAATTGATTTTCTTTTCTTTCTTTTTTTAATGCTTTACATTATATTTCTAAGATTTATCTATATTGTTGTGTACAGTTGTAATAGTTGACTCATTTTTCTCTACCATATAATACTTCATTTAGTGGATTCATCACAGTTTATTCATTTCCTGTTGATGACATTTGGGTTGTTTCCATTTCTTACTGTTACAAATTCTACATGTTTTCTGGTGTGCCATGAGCAAGAATTTCTCTTGGTACTTAGGAATGTAATCTCTGGGTCATAGGATTGATAAATGTTCTAGTTTACAAAATAATGCCTATATTCCAAAGAAGTTATACCAATTTATACTCCTATCATCAATAGATCAGAGACAAGAGCCTTTTCATTACGAGAGAATTTAAAATTATAACCTCAGTTACTTTTAGAGATAGTTACTATTTACATTTTCTGTTTTTTGCCTGTGTTTGGTAATGTGTTTTTTAAGAAATTTGTTACCGACATTTTCAAATGTATTGACATAAGGTTGTCTCTATTTTTGTCTTGTACTTTAATGTCTGGAAGATCTATACTTTTTAAAAAAAATTCCTGCTATTGAAAATATTGATATTTGTGCTTTCGTGCTTTTTTTCTTTTTCCCTTCTTCTTTTAGGAGTTTCTTGCTGGGTCAAGCAATCATTATTTCTTTCATAATTTTTTTTCTTATTGCATTAAAATTTTTAAAAATCATGGTAAAATACACATAACATAAAATTGACCATTTTAACCATTTTAAAGTATACAGTTCAGTGATGTTAAGTACATTCACATTTTTGTACAACTATCACTACCATTCATCTCCAGAACTTTTTCATCTCCCCAAATTGAAACTCTGTCCCATTAAACAATAATTCCTCATTCTCCTACCCCAAGCACCTGACAACTTTGTCTCTATGAATTTGACTACTCTAAGTACCTCATATAAGTAGAATCATATAGTATTTGTCTTTTTTGTGACTGGCTTATTTCACTAAGCATAATGGCCTCAAGGGTTTATCCATATTTTAGTATGTGTCAAGTATTGGCACATAGTAATTTATCTTAAATACTTATTAATTAATCAGTTAATTTTTTCAAGTTAGAAGGTGTATTAGAAATCACTTTTTCTATATGCATGAAATTTCCCTTTATGGATTAGAATCAGTGAATATAGCTCTTAATTGCCTTATTTTGTTTTTGCCTAATAGCTGCCTCCATTCCCTTGTGCTGTTTGTGCATCTGTGCTTTGGGGAGATGGGAGGAATGGAGTTTATATGTGTGTGGAGGGGGTGAGGATTAAATGATCAGTATTGTTTAAAACCATTATTGAAGAATTTATACAGCTGAGGATAATTTGGCTTGATTGGGCTTGGGTTACAGCCACCTGCATGAGGAGGAGGGTACAGACAACTCACCACGCAGCTAGCAGTGAAATAGGAAAAGACAAACTTGTGTGTATTCCTGTTCTGCTCCTTTTGAGCCCCCTCTACTCCCACACTTACAGCTGCCACTGATGACTAACGTTAAGCAATTTGGAGGGTCCTGTGTCTTTTAATAGTAGTAAGAGGAGTTGTGCTATCACATGGTTTCTGATTTTCCACTTAGAATGTATTTTAAATTTCCAGAAATTCTATTTTATTCCAATTTCCAATTCTGTGTTGTTCCAATTCAAGGTTTATATTTTAAAAAAGGAATTTATTGGTTTTTCTAAATGAAAATTCCATATTCCAAAATAAAATTTGTAGTGATCAGACCTTATAATTATGGGAGTTTTGGGGTTAGAATGACATATGGATTGGAAAGTTAGTGCCAATGAATAAAGACTTTGTTGAGAAAACAGACTTATGGAAATGTCTCACATTCACCTTTTTGACCTAAGGAAATCATCACCTTTGTTCCTAATTATTTTTTAGAATATATCATTGCATTACTTTGGGTCTCTCTCCTTTTTCTTTTTTTTCTTCTCCTTTTTCATGTCCTTTATAAAGCTAATGAGAATAATTATTGGCAAACTGATGATATTGTGGAATAAGAACTCTTGGTTACTTTCTCATAACCAAAACCTTTAAAAGTCAGGAAAAATATTTTTATTTGGAACTCCCCATTTTCTTGTTTTTGGTTATTCTGCAGGTCTAGAAGTTAGTGTTTGTAGGTTCTTACTGACACATTTCTTGAACCCGTTGATTGGATTTCTAAGTTGAAACAAATGTTATTTAGGTTAAACTGAGGGTTTTCAGCTTTGGTTTAATTTACTAGGAAGGGATCTTTTTAAAAAAAAGAATTACAATTTTTTTGAATAGATAAGTTGCTTGTATGGTTCCAATGCCAAAATAGAAAAAGGCCGATTGAAAAGTCTTTCTTACCCTAGTTTCCTATTTTTTCATTTTCCATTCCTCAACGGATCATCATTGTTGCTAGTTTCTTGTTTATCCTTCCAGATATACAATATTTATGTATATATGATAGTACAAATATATTCTCCCCATCATGTTCATTTAACAATATATCATATCAATACATAAAAGAACGTTCTCTTTCCTCAAAAACATTTGCATAGTATCTCATTGTATGAATAAACCATAATTCATTAAACTAGTGTCCCATTGATGGACAATTAGGTTGTTTCCAATCTTTTGCTCTAATAAATATTGTTTCATTTGATAACCTTGAACATACCTTTCCACACATTTGCAGATATGCTTGTAAGGTAAATTCTAGAAATTATTTTGCTGGGTCAAATAGTATATGTATTAAAAATTTTTTTTTTTTTTGGTATAAATTTATTTATTTATTTATTTTTGGCTGTGTTGGGTCTTCACTGCTACGCCCAGGCTTTCTCTAGTTGTGGCGAGCGGTGTCTACGCTTCGTTGTGGCGCGCGGGCTTCTCATTGTGGTGGCTTCTCTTGTTGTGGGGCATGGGCTTCAGTAGTTGTGGCTACTTGGGCTCAGTAGTTGTGGCTCGTGGACTCTAGAGTGCAGGCTCAGCAGTTGTGGCGCACAGGCTTAGTTGCTTCGCGGCATGTGGGATCTACCCAGACCAGGGATCAAACCCGTGTCCCCTGCATTGGCAGGTGGATTCTCAACCACTGCGCCACCAGGGAAGTTCCTGTATTTAAAATTTTGATAACTACTGTCTAGTTGTTCTTCATAGGTATTGTACAAATTTACATTCTCACTTAGTTGTGAGGTAACCTGTTTTCTCCATAGTCTTATTACTACCAGTGTGTGTAATCTTTTTGGACATTTGTCAGGGTAAAAAACAGTGTTTTAGTAGTTTCAAAGTGCATAAAATAGGCTAAGTATTTTTTATTCTAAGTATAAACATATAGTCCTCCCTCAGTATCTGCTGAGGATTGGTTCCAAGACCCCCCACAGATACCAAAATCTGCAGATGCTCAAGTCCCTTTATGTAAAATGGCATAGTATTTGCATATAACCTAAACATTTCCTCCTGTATATTTTAAATCATCTCTAGATTACTTATAATACCCAATACAATGTAAATGTTATGTAAATAGTTGCTGGTGTGTGGCAAAATCTAGTTTTTCTTTTTGGAACTTTTTGGATTTTTTTTCCCTTGAATATTTTTGATTCTAGAGGCAGATCTGCTCGGGTCTCCAGTTAGCCTCAGTCTCTACCACGCCCTGCTGTCCTCAACCGTAAAGCCTCTGTCAGTTGGCAGCCGCGAGACCAAAATAGCAAGCCAATGCGGTGCCAGATCCCCAGCCCCTCCACCCAAAGCGCTGTCACTTATTTATGGTAACTGCCTTGCTGCTGTGCCGATATACCTTTGTGATCACTGTTTTGACATTGACAAGGGAAGGAAAACCATCCCAAGCCGACCATTAGCGTGTGAGATAAAATAACTCCACTCTTCTGTGCACCGGAGTGAAAATCCCATCTGATAAGGTCTCTGTGGAACAGTAGGGTCTTAACGACTAGAGTTTACTGACAGCCCTGCCCAAAGGGGCTGGTGCTTTATGAGCTGGTGGCCAAGAAATGAAGCACGAGGGGTGGGGCAGGAGGGGCTGGCAGGTGAAGGGTGAGCAGGTGGCATCTAGAACTTTCTCAGAAAAGCTCTGGTGTCCCAGGAATCAGGGCTGGGGCGGCAGCCTAGCCAGTTAGGGCGCTGAGACTGAGTGGAAAATTCCTTATCTGTATGTTACATAGTTAAACTAGTTTCTTGATTAAGTCAAGAATTTTTCACTTATTTGTATATCTTAGCAATTTTTAAAATCTAGTGCCTAAATCAACTACCTTTGAAGCAGCTATCATTTTTTTTTTGGTCTCTCAAAATATTTATTTCAAGTAGAAACTGGGAAGACAACAACATGCAAAAGAGTTAAGTAAAAAACCCTGACAAATACACTCATTTGGTCATCAAAATATAAAAAGCTGAAAATAATATTACATTAGGTACTTTGATTGAAAACAGTGTTACTCTAGTCAAGTAATAAGCCCAAAGCGGTCCCCAGCTAAGAGTTAAAGCTCGTCTCTCTATTCATACACACAGTGCTTAGACAAGCATCATATATGTTTTTATCCAGAATGGTTCCCCCCGCCAGATCCTTATCTTTTTATTTTTGTTACTTTTATGGAAATTATTCAGTGTGTTTTTTATAAATAAACTTTTTCTTCAGAATGTCATTAAGCAACCACATCAACCTCGGTCAATATCTGAATCATTTTTACAAAAGTGGAAATAGCCAAATAAAGGGTCTCAGGTTAAGTGAGAGGCGAGGGTGGGTTATTAATCGATATGGAATAACTTGTCGTTTGATCGGCACAGTGACATTGCTGAACGTGGCTCTGAAAGTTGGCCCTGCCTGCTAACAACCCATGGGGATGCAAACCTCTTGGACCTAGAATCCTTTCTCAAAGGTACAAATGAGGCACAGAGAGTCACTAGGAGAAGCATGAGTAAAAGCTGAGTCCTTGCCACGAGTGGGGTGCTGGCCAGAGAAAGTCAAGTCCTTGGACACCCAGCTGAAACGCAAAGTGTCCTGGCGCGGCTGTCCCCAGGGCACACGTGAGGAGGGTCTGGTGCAGGAGAGACAGACTGCTCGTAGAAGTGAATGGTGGCTTGCAAGGGGAAGCTGGCCAGCGCTTCTCCCCGGAACTCTGCAGATACTCTTGACGCTTAGAAATGGGTAAATGAAGTCTTACAGGATGCTGAAACCCAAAGGCCCCCTTCGATCCAAAGGTTTGCTGGTCACACCCAGGCTCAAGCTTAACCGTATGTGATAAGCTCCTCTTCCTCTTACTGTTGTCATGATGTCCCAAGCACTGTGAGGGATCCCAAGATGGAAAGATGAGTCGGACACAGTCCCCCAGTTCATGCATTTTAAATCTCACTTCCAGTTCTGGTGGGCTCAGCATCCTGGGGGGTCAGGATCCAAGGTCTCCATGGTGTTTGGCTCTTGGGCCCTCGAGGTGGCGGTGGTCCCCGGGGACCGTCCCCGGGGCAGTGATAGATGCGTCCCCGCGCCTCCTGGGCTCCGGCTGCCACCTCAGGTCTGATGGTGCCCTCAGAGCCCACGCCCCTCCAGCTGCGCGCACGACCGGCCTCGCCTTTAACCAGTCTGGTGAGGGCGCTCACCCTACTGTATTTGTTATGGTGATCTGTTATCAGTGATTTTTGATGTTACGACTGTAATTGTTTTGGAGCGCCACAAACCACGCCCATATGGGAGGCAGATTTAATGGATAAATGTTGTGTGTGTTCTGACTGCTCCACCAACTGGCCATTCCCCTGTCTCTCTCCCTCTCCTCAGGCCTCCCTATTCCCCGAGACACAACAGTACTGAAATTATAGGCACATTTTGTTTTATTGTGTTCTACTTTATTACACTTCGCAGATAATTGCTTTTTTTTTTTTTTTTTTTTTTTTTTTTTTTTTACAAATTGAAGGTTTGTGGCAATCTTGCATTATCAGATGATGGTTAACATTCTTTTAGCAATAAAGTATTTTTAAATTAAGGTATGTACATTTTTTTACACATAATGCTGTTGCACGCTTAATAGACTACAGTATAGTGTAAACATAACTTTTATATACACTGGGAAACCAAAAAAATTTCTGTGACTTGCTTTATTGCGATGTTCACTTTATTGCAGTGGTCTGGAACTGAACCTGGAGTATCTCCGAGGTATGCCTGTACCTATGAAATCACAATATCTCTATTTTTATATTTTGTTTATGTCGTGTATTTGGTTTTAAAAAATATCATATAGAATATTCATGAACCCACCATTTAACCTGAGAAGTTTAATATTGAATATTGACAGTCTTACATGTTCTCTTCTCGCCTTTCAAGGTAAATACTATTCTAATTTTTTTTTTTTTTTACTCTTTCCATTGCCTTTTCAAAAAATAGTTTTATCAGGTGTATATGCATGTCTAAATAATATATTGTCTAGTGTTAGTTGTATTTAGTTTTTTTTTAAAGAATATGTGTATGCAATCTGGGAATTGATTTTCTTTTCTTTCTTTTTTTAATGCTTTACATTATATTTCTAAGATTTATCTATATTGTTGTGTACAGTTGTAATAGTTGACTCATTTTTCTCTACCATATAATACTTCATTTAGTGGATTCATCACAGTTTATTCATTTCCTGTTGATGACATTTGGGTTGTTTCCATTTCTTACTGTTACAAATTCTACATGTTTTCTGGTGTGCCATGAGCAAGAATTTCTCTTGGTACTTAGGAATGTAATCTCTGGGTCATAGGATTGATAAATGTTCTAGTTTACAAAATAATGCCTATATTCCAAAGAAGTTATACCAATTTATACTCCTATCATCAATAGATCAGAGACAAGAGCCTTTTCATTACGAGAGAATTTAAAATTATAACCTCAGTTACTTTTAGAGATAGTTACTATTTACATTTTCTGTTTTTTGCCTGTGTTTGGTAATGTGTTTTTTAAGAAATTTGTTACCGACATTTTCAAATGTATTGACATAAGGTTGTCTCTATTTTTGTCTTGTACTTTAATGTCTGGAAGATCTATACTTTTTAAAAAAAATTCCTGCTATTGAAAATATTGATATTTGTGCTTTCGTGCTTTTTTTCTTTTTCCCTTCTTCTTTTAGGAGTTTCTTGCTGGGTCAAGCAATCATTATTTCTTTCATAATTTTTTTTCTTATTGCATTAAAATTTTTAAAAATCATGGTAAAATACACATAACATAAAATTGACCATTTTAACCATTTTAAAGTATACAGTTCAGTGATGTTAAGTACATTCACATTTTTGTACAACTATCACTACCATTCATCTCCAGAACTTTTTCATCTCCCCAAATTGAAACTCTGTCCCATTAAACAATAATTCCTCATTCTCCTACCCCAAGCACCTGACAACTTTGTCTCTATGAATTTGACTACTCTAAGTACCTCATATAAGTAGAATCATATAGTATTTGTCTTTTTTGTGACTGGCTTATTTCACTAAGCATAATGGCCTCAAGGGTTTATCCATATTTTAGTATGTGTCAAGTATTGGCACATAGTAATTTATCTTAAATACTTATTAATTAATCAGTTAATTTTTTCAAGTTAGAAGGTGTATTAGAAATCACTTTTTCTATATGCATGAAATTTCCCTTTATGGATTAGAATCAGTGAATATAGCTCTTAATTGCCTTATTTTGTTTTTGCCTAATAGCTGCCTCCATTCCCTTGTGCTGTTTGTGCATCTGTGCTTTGGGGAGATGGGAGGAATGGAGTTTATATGTGTGTGGAGGGGGTGAGGATTAAATGATCAGTATTGTTTAAAACCATTATTGAAGAATTTATACAGCTGAGGATAATTTGGCTTGATTGGGCTTGGGTTACAGCCACCTGCATGAGGAGGAGGGTACAGACAACTCACCACGCAGCTAGCAGTGAAATAGGAAAAGACAAACTTGTGTGTATTCCTGTTCTGCTCCTTTTGAGCCCCCTCTACTCCCACACTTACAGCTGCCACTGATGACTAACGTTAAGCAATTTGGAGGGTCCTGTGTCTTTTAATAGTAGTAAGAGGAGTTGTGCTATCACATGGTTTCTGATTTTCCACTTAGAATGTATTTTAAATTTCCAGAAATTCTATTTTATTCCAATTTCCAATTCTGTGTTGTTCCAATTCAAGGTTTATATTTTAAAAAAGGAATTTATTGGTTTTTCTAAATGAAAATTCCATATTCCAAAATAAAATTTGTAGTGATCAGACCTTATAATTATGGGAGTTTTGGGGTTAGAATGACATATGGATTGGAAAGTTAGTGCCAATGAATAAAGACTTTGTTGAGAAAACAGACTTATGGAAATGTCTCACATTCACCTTTTTGACCTAAGGAAATCATCACCTTTGTTCCTAATTATTTTTTAGAATATATCATTGCATTACTTTGGGTCTCTCTCCTTTTTCTTTTTTTTCTTCTCCTTTTTCATGTCCTTTATAAAGCTAATGAGAATAATTATTGGCAAACTGATGATATTGTGGAATAAGAACTCTTGGTTACTTTCTCATAACCAAAACCTTTAAAAGTCAGGAAAAATATTTTTATTTGGAACTCCCCATTTTCTTGTTTTTGGTTATTCTGCAGGTCTAGAAGTTAGTGTTTGTAGGTTCTTACTGACACATTTCTTGAACCCGTTGATTGGATTTCTAAGTTGAAACAAATGTTATTTAGGTTAAACTGAGGGTTTTCAGCTTTGGTTTAATTTACTAGGAAGGGATCTTTTTAAAAAAAAGAATTACAATTTTTTTGAATAGATAAGTTGCTTGTATGGTTCCAATGCCAAAATAGAAAAAGGCCGATTGAAAAGTCTTTCTTACCCTAGTTTCCTATTTTTTCATTTTCCATTCCTCAACGGATCATCATTGTTGCTAGTTTCTTGTTTATCCTTCCAGATATACAATATTTATGTATATATGATAGTACAAATATATTCTCCCCATCATGTTCATTTAACAATATATCATATCAATACATAAAAGAACGTTCTCTTTCCTCAAAAACATTTGCATAGTATCTCATTGTATGAATAAACCATAATTCATTAAACTAGTGTCCCATTGATGGACAATTAGGTTGTTTCCAATCTTTTGCTCTAATAAATATTGTTTCATTTGATAACCTTGAACATACCTTTCCACACATTTGCAGATATGCTTGTAAGGTAAATTCTAGAAATTATTTTGCTGGGTCAAATAGTATATGTATTAAAAATTTTTTTTTTTTTTGGTATAAATTTATTTATTTATTTATTTTTGGCTGTGTTGGGTCTTCACTGCTACGCCCAGGCTTTCTCTAGTTGTGGCGAGCGGTGTCTACGCTTCGTTGTGGCGCGCGGGCTTCTCATTGTGGTGGCTTCTCTTGTTGTGGGGCATGGGCTTCAGTAGTTGTGGCTACTTGGGCTCAGTAGTTGTGGCTCGTGGACTCTAGAGTGCAGGCTCAGCAGTTGTGGCGCACAGGCTTAGTTGCTTCGCGGCATGTGGGATCTACCCAGACCAGGGATCAAACCCGTGTCCCCTGCATTGGCAGGTGGATTCTCAACCACTGCGCCACCAGGGAAGTTCCTGTATTTAAAATTTTGATAACTACTGTCTAGTTGTTCTTCATAGGTATTGTACAAATTTACATTCTCACTTAGTTGTGAGGTAACCTGTTTTCTCCATAGTCTTATTACTACCAGTGTGTGTAATCTTTTTGGACATTTGTCAGGGTAAAAAACAGTGTTTTAGTAGTTTCAAAGTGCATAAAATAGGCTAAGTATTTTTTATTCTAAGTATAAACATATAGTCCTCCCTCAGTATCTGCTGAGGATTGGTTCCAAGACCCCCCACAGATACCAAAATCTGCAGATGCTCAAGTCCCTTTATGTAAAATGGCATAGTATTTGCATATAACCTAAACATTTCCTCCTGTATATTTTAAATCATCTCTAGATTACTTATAATACCCAATACAATGTAAATGTTATGTAAATAGTTGCTGGTGTGTGGCAAAATCTAGTTTTTCTTTTTGGAACTTTTTGGATTTTTTTTCCCTTGAATATTTTTGATTTCGGTTGGTTGAATCCGAGAATGCAGAGACTGCAGATATGGAGGACTGGACTGTACATGGTTTAAGAAGTCAAATAGTGGGCTTCCCTCGTGGCGAAGAGAAAGTCAAGTCCTTGTATACCCAGTTGAAAGGCAAAGTGTCCTGGGGAGGCTGTCCCCAAGGGCTGTCCCGCAGGGCACATGTGAGGTGGGTCTGGTGTAGGAGAGACAGACTTATTGGGATGAAGGGCACCCAGCATCCTCCGGAGAGTCAGGGTTGGGGAGAAGACCCTTACCACCAAGGCCACCGCAGATTCCGGGTTGCCATCCTGGGTTTGTCAGCCGGTCTCTGCCCTTTCCTCCTGGGCTGTCTTCCGCCTCCTGACACTGAAGGTCAGAGGGCTGGGTTTCTTCTTCCTGCTCCTCATCTGAATCTGACTCATCACTGTAGAGGTGAATGGTGGCTTGCACAGGGAAACTGGCCAGCACCTTCTCCCCAGAACTCTGCAGATACTCTTGATGCTTAGAAAGGTAAATAAAGTCTTACAGGATGCTGAAACCCAAAGGGCCCCCTTCGATCCAAAGGTTTGTTGGTCACCTCCAGGCTCAAGCTTAACAGTATTTGATAAGCTCCTCTTCCTCTTACTGTTGTCATGATGTCCCAAGCACTGTGAGGGATCCCAAGATGGAAAGATGAGTCGGACACAGTCCCCCAGTTCATGCATTTTAAATCTCACTTCCAGTTCTGGTGGGCTCAGCATCCTGGGGGGTCAGGATCCAAGGTCTCCATGGTGTTTGGCTCTTGGGCCCTCGAGGTGGCGGTGGTCCCCGGGGACCGTCCCCGGGGCAGTGATAGATGCGTCCCCGCGCCTCCTGGGCTCCGGCTGCCACCTCAGGTCTGATGGTGCCCTCAGAGCCCACGCCCCTCCAGCTGCGCGCACGACCGGCCTCGCCTTTAACCAGTCTGGTGAGGGCGCTCACCCTACTGTATTTGTTATGGTGATCTGTTATCAGTGATTTTTGATGTTACGACTGTAATTGTTTTGGAGCGCCACAAACCACGCCCATATGGGAGGCAGATTTAATGGATAAATGTTGTGTGTGTTCTGACTGCTCCACCAACTGGCCATTCCCCTGTCTCTCTCCCTCTCCTCAGGCCTCCCTATTCCCCGAGACACAACAGTACTGAAATTATAGGCACATTTTGTTTTATTGTGTTCTACTTTATTACACTTCGCAGATAATTGCTTTTTTTTTTTTTTTTTTTTTTTTTTTTTTTTTACAAATTGAAGGTTTGTGGCAATCTTGCATTATCAGATGATGGTTAACATTCTTTTAGCAATAAAGTATTTTTAAATTAAGGTATGTACATTTTTTTACACATAATGCTGTTGCACGCTTAATAGACTACAGTATAGTGTAAACATAACTTTTATATACACTGGGAAACCAAAAAAATTTCTGTGACTTGCTTTATTGCGATGTTCACTTTATTGCAGTGGTCTGGAACTGAACCTGGAGTATCTCCGAGGTATGCCTGTACCTATGAAATCACAATATCTCATTTCCCTCCCCCTACAGCCCCTGGCATCCACCATTCTACTTTCTGTTTCTATGAATTTCACTACTTTAGATATCTCATGTAAATGGAATCTTACAATATTTTTCTTTTTTATGACTGAAACTTCATTTAACATAATGTGCTCAGGGTTCATTTACATCGTGGCATGTATCAAGATTTCCTTCTTTTTAAAGGCCAAATAATATTCCATTGTATGTATATGCCACATTTTGTTTATCCAGTCATCCATCAATGGACATTTGGGTTGTTTCCACCTCTTGTCTATTATATTGATAAATAGTGCTACGGTGAACATGGATGTTCAAATATTTCTTCGACATTCTGCTTTCATTTCTTTTGGATACATACCCAGAAGTGGGATTGCTGCATCTTATGGTAGTTCTATTTTTAAATTTTGAGGAAGCTTCATATTATTTTCTATAGTGGCTGCACCATTTTATATTCCCACCAGTAGTGCACAAGGGTTCCAATTTCTCCACATCCTCAGCAACACTTATTTTCTGGGGTTTTTTGTGTGTGTGTGTGTGTGTGTGTGTGTGTGTGTGTGTTTGTTTTTGTGTTGTTGTTGGTTTTGGTAGCAGCCATCCTAATGGGTATGAGATGATATCTCATTGTGGTTTTGATTTGTGTTTCTCTAATGATGAGTGATGTTAAGCATCTTTTCATGTGATTTTTGGCCATTTGCATATCTCCTTTGGAGAATGTCTGTTCAAGTTCTTTGCCCTTTTTTTTTTTTTTTTTTTTTTTTTGGGGTACGGAGGCCTCTCACTGTTGTGGCCTCTCGCGTTGCGGAGCACAGGCTCCGGACGCGCAGGCTCAGCGGCCACGGCTCACGGACC
>NC_041219.1:89590738-89603402 GCF_002837175.3 Physeter macrocephalus | reverse complement strand
TGGCTCACAGGCCCAGCTGCTCCGCGGCATGTGGGATCTTTCCGGACCAGGGCACGAACCCATGTCCCCTGCATTGACAGGAGGATTCTCAACCACTGCGCCACCAGGGAAGCCCCTTTTGCCCATTTTTAAGTTGGTCATTTATTTTTCTGTTGTTAAGTTGTAGGGGTTCTTTATATCTACTGGATATTAACCTCTTATCAGATATATGATTTACAAATATTTTCTCCCATTCCATAGATTGCTTTTTCACTCTGTTGATTATTTCCTTTGATGTACAGAAGTTTTTAATTTTCACATGGTCCTGTTTGTCTATTTTTGCTTTTTTAACTGTGCTTTTGGTGTCATATTCAAGAAATCATTGCCAAATTCAATGTCATGAAGGTTTTCCTCTGTGTTTTCTTCTAGGAGTTTTAGATCTTATGTTTAGATCTTTAATCCATTTTGAGTTGGCTTTTGTATATGGTGTAAGTGATGGGTCCAGCTTCATTCTTTTGCATGTAGATATCCAGTTTTCCAAACATCATTTGTTGGAGAGACTGTTCTTTCCCCATTGAGTGGTCTTGGTGCCTTTGTTAAAAATTATTTGACCATACATGTGACAGTTTATTTCTGGGCTCTGTATTCTATTCCATTCATCTAAATGTCAGTCTTTATGCCAATACCATACTGTTTTGTTTTGTTTTGTTTTGTTTTTTGGCCGCGTTGGATCTTCATTTGCTGCATGTGGGCTTTCCCTAGTTGCGGCGAGTGGGGGCTACTCTTTGTTGCGGCACCCAGGCTTCTCATTGTGGTGGCTTCTCTTGTTGTGGAGCACGGGCTCTAGGCGCGCGGGCTTCAGTAGTTGTGGCCCACAGGCTTAGTTGCTCTGAGGCATGTGGGATCTTCCTGGACCAGAGATCGAACCCGTGTCCCCTGCATTGTCAGGTGGATTCTTAACCACTGCGCCACCAGGTTAAGTCCCCAAAGTCTACTTTAGATTAGTACTAGTTTAATTCTATAAGATAGCTTGTCTTTCCCCCTCCTTTGTGCAGTTATTGTCATATATATCATCTATATTTGTTATAAACCCAACAATACAGTGTTGTTATTACTGCTTTATACAATCTTATCTTTTAAATAATTTAAGAGAATAATTTTTTTATTCTTTTTTTATTGGAGTATAGTTGCTTTACAGTATTGTGTTAGTTTATACTGTACAGCAAAGTGAATCAGCTATACGTGTGTATATATATATATATATATATATATATATATATATATATATGCCCTCTTTTTTGGATTTCCTTCTCATTTAGGTCACCACTGAGCATTGAGTAGAGTTCCCTGTGCTATACAGTAGGTTCTCATTACTTATCTATTTTATACATATTATCAATAGTCTCAATTTCCCAATTCATCCAACCCCCTGCCCCCACTTGCCCCTTGGTATCCATACATTTGTTCCCTATGTCTGGGTCTCTATTTCTGCTTTGTAATTAAGATCATCTATACCAGTTTTTTTCAGATTCCACATATATGCGTTAATATACGATATTTGTTTTTCTCTTTCTGACTTCACTCTGTATGAGAGAATAAAATTTTAAAAACACATTCTTTTGTATTTACCCATATATTTACTTTTTCCAGTGCTCTTCATTTCTTTGTGTAGATTCAAGCTACCAGCTGGTGTCAGTGGATTCTCTAAGTTATTGGGGATGTCTTTATTTCACCTTCATTTTTGAAAGACAGTTTAGCTATCTGGATACAGAATTCTTGCTTGACAGTATTTCCTTTCAGCATTTTGAATATGTCATCTCTCTGCCTTCTAGCCTCCCTTGTTTCTGATGGGAAGTTAGCCACTAGTTATATCTTTGCTTCCCTGTAAATGATGGGTTGTTTTTTTCTTACTACTCCCAAGATTTTCTGTTTGGGGCTTTTTCATCAATTTTACTACATGTCTAGGTACAGATTTCTGTGTTTTTATAGTTGTGGTTCATTGAGCTTCTTAATGTGTAGATTAATTTAAAAAATCAGTTTGTATTGTTTTTGGTCACTTTCTATCCTTTCTCTCCACTTCTTCTGGAACTCCTAATTTGTGTATGTTGGTACACTTGTTCCACAGGTCTTTAAGGCTCTGTTTGTTTTTCTTTATTCCTTTCTCTCTCTTCAGGTTAGATAATTTCTATTGCTCTTTCTTCAGGTTTATTTTTTATTCTGCTCTAGTATTCAACTCTAGAGCTCCATTTGGCTCTTTTTTATGATTTCTGTCTTTTTGTTGAGATTTTCTATCTGTTTAAGGCATTGTTCATATAATTTTCTTTAGTCGTTTAAAGCACTTTGAAGTCTGTGTTTGCTAAGTCTGGCATTGAGCCTACACAGGGATGTTTGCAATCACATGGGGTATTTTTTCCCTTCTCAGTTTGTGTCACACTTTCTTGCATCTTTACATCTCATAAATTTTTGTTGAAACTGTGGACATTTTACATAATATGTTGTAGCAATTTTGGATTCTTAGTTTTTTCCCTTTTGAGGGTTGTTGTTGCTTTGTTATTATTGTTGTTTTTTAAGTAACTTGCCTGGACTCAATCTGTAGAATTTTTCTCCTTGGTGTGTGACTGCTGACATCCGCTCAGTTTTGTTTTTGTTTTTTTAATTTCTGTTTTAATTTTTAAGTTCGGCTTCCTGGAGTGACACCTGTCATTGCTTAGTGGTCAGTTAATGATTGGTCAAAGATTGTGCTAAACACCTTGAGCCAACAAGGCTACCTCTCTCTGCTGATCATTGTGTGTGTTGGGGAGCTCCTTCAAAGTTCAGACAGTTTAAGTCTGCCCTAACTTTTACTTTCCACTGGACCCTTTTGTGTCTTTTCTGCCTGTGTATGCAGGCCCCTGGTGGACCCTTTCCAATCTCTCCAGTGCAGATGTGTAGAGCATTTATCAAGGTCCCTTAAGTTTTGTTTCCAGATTTCCTTTTTTAATTTCTGTCTAGTCTGCTGGTCCATTGCTTGCACTATGACAGCAACCTCAGGCTAGCTGAGCCCTTGGTCTTGCTTTTTCATTTGCCACCAAGAATGCAAACTCTACTGACAATGCGGATAGGCGTGGGGTTTTTCTGTGCTTTGCTTTAAATCAAGTCAGCCCTCTCTGTCAGTGAAGCTTCTGGTTTTCATGGCTTTCGCCACCTTGGTAGCTTTAGGCAATAATGCCACAGACTCTCTCTGTTCTTACCCCAAGTTCAGTAGTTTCTCATGAATAACCACAGAGAAGGTAACATTTGCGAAAAGACCTGAAGGAGGTGAGGAAGCATTCCATGTAGATATCTAGGGGAAGAACATTCCTGGCAGAGGCAACACCTTAAGGGCCTTAAGGTGAGAACACATCTAAGTTATAAAAGGGACAGTAAGGAGGCCAGTGTGGCTGGTGTGGAGTACCTGAGAGGAAGAGTTGTAGGACATGAGGTCAGAGAGATATAGCGAGGATGGGGACAGGGTGTTAGAGCAGATAAGACCTTTTAGGCCACTCTAAGGGCTCTGGCTTTTACCTTGAATGAAATGGGGAGCTGCTGAAGGGCTTTGAACAGTGGAGTTGGGACATAATGTCTTATAATTTTAAAAGCAGCTATGTGAAATAGAAGCCAGAGAGTAGCAGAATAGAAGGTTCAGGATGCCAGTTAGGAGACTATTACAGTCTTGATTATAGCAATGCAGGTAAGAAATGATTGTGGCTTAGATAAGGGTGGTAACAAGTGGAGATGGTAAGAAGCGGTCCAGTTCTGGTGTATGCAAAAGGTAAAATAGATAGGATTTCTTCTGATGGATTGGCAGTGGGGAGTGAATGATACTGGTCCCTTATTTTAAGGGAATTTTCCTGTATATTATCTGTGAATGTTTTTTCTGTTCCCTTTATTGAGTCCTATGTTTTTGAGTTTATTATATTTATTCTAATTATCCTTAGATTGGATCATTTTTATGTTCTAATATTATCTTCTAATTGCTTTAATATCTGTTGTTTTTTTTTTAATTCTGAAAGCCTTTCTCCACTCCATTCATTCTGTTTTCTCTGTATCTCCTGTTTCTTTCTGTTTCTGACTTCTTATTGAATCGTTAATTGTGGTGTTTTGTTTTTCGGGTTTTCTTCAGCTTTGCAGACATCTTTCTTTTCATTCTATTTATTCTTATTCATTCTTTCATTTATTTCCTAGCTCTTATTTTATTATATCTAAATTCTTTTTTAAAAAATTTATTTGTTTTATTTATTTATTTTTTTGGCTGCGTTGGGTCTTCATTGCTGTGCATGGGCTTTCTCTAGTTGCAGTGAGTGGGGACTACTCTTCGTTGCGGTGCGAGGGCTTCTCATTGCGGTGGCTTCTCTTGTTGTGGAGCACGGGCTGTAGGCGTGCGGGCTTCAGTTGTGGCGTGAGGGCTCAGTAGTTGTGGCTCACGGGCTCTAGAGTGCAGGCTCAGTAGTTGTGGCACATGAACTTAGTTGCTCCGTAGCATGTGGGATCTTCCCGGACCAGGGCTCGAACCCATGTTCCCAGCATTGCCAGGCAGATTCTTAACCACTGCACCACCAGGGAAGCCCTGTATCTAAATTCTTATTTGAATTATTCAAATAAGTATTCAAGGGAGAATCTGCTTTTGGTTTTGCGGGATTAGATTGTTTTCCAGGTTGGGTTCTTCATCTGCTGCATAGTAATTTCTTCTCTCTCATTGTCTTTCTCTTTTGTTATTGGAGATTTGATAGTTGCTGTGTCATTTTTATTGATCTTCTTTATGTTTTATGTGGAACAGTTCTGTTTATACCTTTTGTTTGACAGAGATTGTTGAAATATCCTTGATATGTTTCCAACCTAATTTGAGGCCTATCCCCACCCAATCTTGCTTATCAACTATGGTTAGTGGTTGATTGTTACTTTCATCCTCTTTTCAAGCTAAGGGCATGAAGGTAGAGAAGAGCTTGCCATTGAAGAGTTTAATCATTTTTGGTGATTTGAATTCTGTTCTTTTTTCTAAAATCTCATAAAATGTTTTCTATCAGGCCTACTTTATCCAGTGGTAAATTCCATGTATTAACATAAGCTTTGGCAGATTCTCCCAATGTGGCTTAATGCCCTGGAAGATGGCAAGCCCCAGAGGTTCAGCCTCCTTTTCCTGAGGTCCCATAGTGGTTTATAGAGTTGTTGTTGTTTTTTCCCCCACACTGTGCGGCTTGCGGGATCTCAATTCCCTGATCAGTGGTTGAACCCGGGCCCATGGCAGTGAAAGCGTGGAGTCCTAACCACTGGACCACCAGGGAATTCCCTAAGAGGCTCTTACTCTTGATGGATTTTTTTTTTTAAACTTACCCATGACTATCCCTTTCATTCTCCTCCTTCCACATTGGAAAGTATTTCATATAAGGTCACTCTCATTTCCTTCTTGGGTTGCATTTTTTAAAATGTTTATCCTATCAGGTATCCAGGTATAATAGTTCTATGATCCTCCTCATGCTTTCTTTACCCAGAAATCTTGGACATGTATTTTTTTTTTTTTTTTTTTGCGGTACGCGGGCCTCTCACTGTCGTGGCCTCTCCCGGTGCGGAGCACAGGCTCCGGACGCGCAGGCTCAGCGGCCATGGCTCACGGGCCCAGCCGCTCCGCGGCATGTGGGATCTTCCCGGACCGGGGCACGAACCCATGTCCCCTGCATCGGCAGGTGGACTCTCAACCACTGCACCACCAGGGAAGCCCTGGACATGTATTTTTATTGACTGATTGATTGATTGATTATTTGGCTGCATTGGGTCTTCGTTGTTGCACATAGGCTTTCTCTAGTTGCAGGAAGCGGGGGCTACTCTTGGTTGTGGTGCGTGGGCTTCTCACTGCGGTGGCTTCTCTTGTTGCGGAGCACAGGCTCTAGGCACACGGGCTTCAGTAGTTGGGGCACACGGGCTCAGTAGTTGTGGTTCGTGGGCTCTAGAGCGCAGGCTCCGTAGTTGTGGCGCGTGGACTTAGTTGCTCCGTGGCATGTGGGATCTTCCCAGACCAGGGCTCGAACCCGTGTCCCTTGCATTGGCAGGCAGATTCTTAACCACTGCGCCACCAGGGAAGTCCTTGGACATGTATTTTTTAAATGTTCAGTAATATGGGAAAAAAAGCATTTGTATCTTTGCAACTTATAAAAGCTTTCTGTAGTATTGACTAATCCAAATTTTGATGTTTCAGTTTTCCTTATTAAATTAAATTCCCCTTATCCTCTCCCCTTCCCACTCACCCCCTCTTCACCCCAAGTGTCTTGCAACTATATGTGAGCTGGGAAACCTGAGGAGCAGTTAGATAAAGAAAATTCTAGAAGAAGAGAAAAGACCCTTGATTTGGACAGGAAGAGCAGGTGGTAAGAGAGATCTTAGGGAATGATAAGAAGTAATTATTTTAGTCTGTGAAGCAGAGATGGGGATAAGATTTTTTTTATATCTTTATTGGAGTATAATTGCTTTACAATGTTGTGTTAGTTTCTGCTGTACAACAAAGTGAATCAGCTATAAGTATACATATATCCCCATAGCCCTTCCCTCTGCGTCTCCCTCCCATCCTCCCTATCCCACCCCTCTAGGTCGTCACAGAGCACTGAGCTGATCTCCCTGTGCCATACGGCTGCTTCCCAGTAGCCATCCATTTTACATTTGGTAGGGTATATATGTCAGTGCTACTCTCGCACTTTGTCCCAGCTTCCCCTTCCCCCTTCCACGTCCTCAAGTCCATTCTCTACATCTGCGTCTTTATTCCTGCCCTGCCACTAGGTTCATCAGTACTGTTTTTTTAGACTCCATATATGTGCATTAGCATACAGTATTTGTTTTTCTCTTTCTGACTTACTTCACTCTGTATGACAGACTCTAGGTCCATCCACCTATTACGTTCCTTTTTATGGACACTTAGGTTGGGGATAAGATTTTGAGTTAGATACAAGCTAAGAAGAATAAAACATGCTTTCTGAACTAAGAAGATGGTTTGATTCTAAGATTAAAGTTTCTTAAAGAGCAAAATATTGCTTTTTTTTAAGGTTTACAGTGATTTCTTATTTTTTGAGAAACTTTTTTTTTAATTGAAGTATAGTTGATTTAAAATGTTGTGTTAATTAAAGTATTGCTTTTTATAACTATATTCTTTCTAGAGTACTTTCTTTTAATTAGTTTCATTTAGAAAAAGTATTAAATAAAGCCTGTGGATATCTCTTAGAAATTTTGTACAGCTGTTACTGTAATAGTGAATATGTGTGTGTGTGTTTTCCCCCCAGAATCTCCCTGGAAAAAGAGACATGAATGTCTGCAATGATATTTCCTGACAAGAAGTTGATACGAGAGAAGAAAAGGAGATCGACAGCTAGTGAACAGAATTTCAAATAACCAGGATTTTTATATTTATCACCTCCAACTACAGCCTTCTGTTGCCTGTTTTTAAATCAGAGATCACTACAATCAGAACCAAGACAAGGCAAAAGGATACTTTTCTTCTGTATTTTTTGAGATTAAAAAAACCTGAAATGTCTAGGAAACAAAACCAGAAGGGTAAGAGTCCATGTGGGCATAAATTGTTTAAAGCATAGTTGTGGAGTAATGATCACTATTTCTATCTGTAGATAGTTTTGAGTGTTTTGAGTGATGTTATGCTTTTCCTCACCTAGTACAATACTACTGATAGTTATAACTTATCTTTCTGTCATGACTGCAATTAATTTTAGAAGAGTATGGAACATTCACAGCTTTATCTGTTGTGCCTTTAACTACCTAAGGATTTGTGGATATTAGATTATAGCTTTTTGTGTTACTAGTGTGGGAATTAATTCGTATAACAATTGCTTTTCTACTCTTATAAACTTATTAATATACTTTTAGGAAAGCCAAATGCATCTTGAAAGTGCACTTTTTGGAGAGTGAACATATGTTATAAGGGGTAGGAGATAACTTACTACCGGATATTCTGTATCCTGTGAGTTGATGTTTCTTTGGAGGCAGGAAATGAGCAAGAGTAAATGCTTCTAGTCATCGATTCCTTCTTTAGCTTTCCTTCTGGGATTATGACTCTAGCTTTTTGTATAAAGTAAAATATAAGTTGCAAAGAGTCAAGAAATATCAAGAATAGTTATAAGGAGGAAGGGACAACAAAGACTATGAAGTCACTTCTTCAGCTTTCCAAGAATAGCTGCGAAAATGTAAAGGGACAAATAGCACTAGAACTGTCACACATAACTGGAATATGTTTGTTAAAAGAATGACCATAGCTATCCTGGATTTTTTTCCCCTCACTCAATTTAATTTTCAATTTAATGTTAATGTTCTTTAATTCAAAACAAAGCCGTAGACCCAGGTCTCACGTGTTAAATATGAAGGAAATGCTTTAAAAAATTTTTTTTAATTGAGTATAGTTTATTTACAATGTTGTGTTAGTGTCAAGTGTACAGCAAAGTGATTCAGGTATATACAGACACACACACACACATGCATACCCACTATTCTTTTCCATTAGGTTATTATAAGATATTGAGTATAGTTCCCTGTGCTATAATTAGATCCTGTTGTTTACCTGTTTTATAGGTATAGCAGTGTGTATCTGTTAATCCCAAACTCCTAATTTATCTCTCCCCACCACTATCCCCTTTGGTAACCATAAGTTAGTTTTCTACATATGTCAGTCTATTTCTGTTTTGTAAATAAGTTCATTGTATCATTTTTTTAGATTCTACATATAAGTGATACCATACGCTATTTGTCTTTCTCTGACTTACTTCACTTAGTATGATAATCTCTAGGTCCATCCATGTTGCTGCAAATGACATTATTTCATTCTTCTTTTTATGGCTGAGTAGTATTCCATTGTGTGTGTGTGTGTGTGTGTGTGTGTGTGTGTGTATCACATCTTTTTTATCCATTCATCTGTTGATGGACATTTAGGTTGAAGGAAATACTTTTAAACTTAATTTTGACTGGCCAAATCAAAAATCTCTTTATAAGAAAACAATATACCACAGCTGCTTGTGGTTTTGAAAGCTGTAGTTTCATTGTATAGAAAACCTGTATAAAGAAAATCTGAGATCTAAGGAATGGTTAGATTACTAAAGAAGCTGAACTCTTCTGTGGAGTGAGATTTATCAACTGAAAAGTTTTTAAAATTTCATCTAAAAAGTTTAGCATTAAATTTTTCCTAAAAAAGTTAACTTCAGATTGCTTTGACCTTTTAAAAACTATAGAGTCTGTTTATTTCATGCCTGTGTTGTTCCAGAGCTATAAAAAAGTATCATTGCTGTCTATAACTGCTATCCAGTTGCTGTAAAATGAATGTAAATTTTAGATCACATCATAGGCATTAATTGCTAACAAATTTCGATTGAACATAGCCTAGATTTACACTTAGTTGAAACAAAAGAAAGCTTATATGTTGTTAGGACTTTCTCTGAAACAAATATATACATATATATAACTGATATTTGAACCCCTCAAAATACTTATAAAATTCTATCTCATTTAATTCATTTATATATTTAAAATTTCATAGTTTTGGGTTTTATTATTCCAAATAATTATACTGACTTTATCAGCTTAGTTAAAATACATTAATAAGATAGATACTATGGTAGTTTCTGTTCTCTAGTGACAACTCATTTACTAAGTGTCATTTTGTAATGAGTTATGTTTTTATTCCATAGTAGACTATGTTTCCATATTTTCCTATATCAGTAATACTGGTAAATTTCTTATTTAATGAAATATTTAGTGGAGTTAAATTTGTATGGCTTAAATTAAGGTCAGTTTCAGCTGCAGCTATTGATTGCTCCAAACCTTTTAGCCAACACCTAGCAGAAGTCAGATCAGTGCTTCTCAAAGTATGATCTGTGAACTAGAGAAATATTTTAAAATGGAGACTGTTTAGAAACTTTTTTTTTGATATGGACCATTTTTAAAGTCTTTATTGAATTTATTACGATATTGCTTCTGTTTTATGTTTTGTTTTTTTGGCCGCAAGGCATGTGGGATCTTAGCTCCCCGACTAGGGATTGAACCAGCACCCCCTATATTGGAAGGTGAAGTCCCAACCACTGGACCCCCAGGGAAGTCCCTAGAAACTCTTTTATAGTGATTTGACACTGCTGTAACATCTAAACCCTTTCAGAACAGTTTTATTGAGGTATAATTTAAATACTATAAAATTCATCAATTATAAATGGACAATGTTATTATTTTTAGTAAAAAAAAATTTTTGGCTTCGCCGTGAGGCTTACAGGATCTTAGTTCCCCGACCAGGGATTGAACCCAGGCCCTCGGCAGTGAAAGCACTGAATCCTAACCATTGGACTGCCAGGGAATATCCTGTTTTTAGTAAGTTTATGCAGTTGTGCAACCATCACCACAATCCTATTTTAAAACACTTTCCTCACCCCCGAAAGTTTACTCTTACCTGTTTACAATCAATTCCTGCTTTCAACCCCAGGCAAACACTGATCTACTTTCTGTGTCTTTAGTTTTGCCTTTTCTAGAGATTTCATATAAACATATTAATACAATATGGTTTTGTGTCTGGTTTCTTTCACTTAGTGCAATGTTTTTGAGGTTCCTTAATGTTTTTTAATGTATCAGTAGCTTGCCCCTTTTTACTGCTGAGTAGCATTAAGGTATAAAAAGGAAAAACCCTGTTTCTTTTTACACTCTGCTACTCATGATGTTTGTGTGACCAGAAGTGTGGATGTTCTTCCCACATTGACCAATTTTCTGATACCAGCTGGGTGTCCTTACAATCCAATTCAATTCTGACACTGTCTACTTGGAGTTAGCATTAGATCCCGCAGGTTAAGGGCTCAGTCCCCCAAGACTGCTCCCACTTCAGACACCAATCACGAGTAGTGGATTCCCAAGTTATCCACCCCTCTGTCCAACTTGGCTACAAACGGGTGGTTTCCACGACCCCCTCCTCAGGTTCACTAATTTGCTATAATGCTCACAGAACTCAGGGAAACACTTACTACTTTTACTGGTTTATATACTTAAAAGAGAATGTGATAAAGAATACAGATGAACAGCCAGATGAAGAGGTATATAGGGTGAGGTCTGGAAGGGTCCTCAGTGCAGGAGCTTCTGTCTCCATGAAGTTGAGGTGTACTACCCTCCTAGCATATGGATGGGTTCACTAACCTGGAAGCTCTCTGAACCCCATACTTCAGAGATTTTTTTCAAGGTTTTATCACATGAATGTGATTGAGTATTATTAACTCATCTCTAACTCCTCTCTTTTCCCTTACCCAACGGATGGGGGTGGGGCTGAAAGTTCCAAGCCTTAATTATGGCTTGATCTTTCTGGTGACCATGCCCCTATCCTGAAGCTGTCCAGGAACCCACCAAGTTGCTTCATTAGAACTAAAGATGCTCCTATCACCCAGGAAATTTCAAGGCATTTATGATCTCTTAGGAACTGGAGTCAAATACCAAATATTAGAACAAAAGATGCTCCTAGCACCTTTATTACTTAGGGAGTTACAAAGGTTTTAGGACTACTTAGCCAGGAACTGGGGATGAAGACCAAAATATTTATTTCTTATTATACTACAATATCACAGGTTATATCACATTTTGTTTATCCATTTACCAGTTGATTATTCATTTGGATTATTTCCAGTCTTGACTATTATGAATAATTATAAATTATGAACATTTGCTTACAAGTCTTTGTGTGAACATATGTTTTTGTTTCTCTTGGGGAAATACCTAGGAGCAGAATTGGTTAATTTTCAAAGAAATTGCCATGCCAGACTGTTTTCCAAAGTGGCTGACCATTTTATAATCCCACCAGCAATAAATGTTGGTTTTGGATGCTTCATATCCTTGCCAACACTTGGTATGGTGTCTTTTTTATTATAGCTATTTTACTAGGTGTGTACTGATATTTCATTGTGGTTTTGATTTGTACTTCCTTAATGACTAATAATGTTGACTGTTTCTTCATGTGATTATTAGCCATTTGTGTATCTTTTTGGGTGAAATGTCTATTTAAATTCTTTATTCATTTTTACAAATTGGGTTGTAGGTCTTCTTCCCCCCACACAAATTTTTTTAAATTGAGGTATAGTTGATTTATAATATTATATAAATTTCAGGTGTACAACATAGTGATTCACAATTTTTAAAGGTTTTCCGACCACAACGCTATGAGACTAGATATCAATTACAGGAAAAGATCTGTAAAAAATACAAACACATGGAGGCTAAACAATACACTACTTAATAACGAAGTGATCACTGAAGAAATCAAAGAGGAAATCAAAAAATACCTAGAAAAAAATGGCAATGGAGACACGACGACCCAAAACCTATGGGATGCAGCAAAAGCAGTTCTAAGAGGGAAGTTTATAGCAATACAATCCTACCTTAAGAAACAGGAAACATCTCGTATAAACAACCTAACTTTGCACCTAAAGCAACTAGAGAAAGAAGAACAAAAAAACCCCAAATTTAGCAGAAGGAAAGAAATCATAAAGATCAGATCAGAAATAAATGAAAAAGAAATGAAGGAAACAATAGCAAAGATCAATAAAACTAAAAGCTGGTTCTTTGAGAAGATAAATAAAATTGATAAACCATTAGCCAGACTCATCAAGAATAAAAGGGAGAAGACTCAAATCAATAGAATTAGAAATGAAAAAGGAGACGTAACAAC
>NC_041219.1:89587527-89589684 GCF_002837175.3 Physeter macrocephalus | reverse complement strand
CTACAGCCAGCATTGTTCTCAATGGTGAAAAACTGAAAGCATTTCCACTAAGATCAGGAACAAGACAAGGTTGCCCACTCTCACCACTCTTATTCAACATAGTTTTGGAAGTTCTAGCCACAGCAATCAGAGAAGAAAAAGAAATAAAAGGAATCCAAATAGGAAAAGAAGAAGTAAAGCTGTCACTGTTTGCAGATGACATGATACTATACATAGAGAATCCTAAGGAGGCTACCAGGAAACTACTAGAGCTAATCAATGAATTTGGTAAAGTAGCAGGATACAAAATTAATGCACAGAAATCTCTGGCATTCTTATACACTAATGATGAAAAATCTGAGAGTGAAATTAAGAAAACACTCCCATTTACCATTGCAACAAAAAGAATAAAATATCTAGGAATAAACCTACCTAAGGAGACAAAAGACCTGTATGCAGAAAATTATAAGACACTGATGAAAGAAATTAAAGATGATACAAATAGATGGAGAGATATACCATGTTCTTGGATTGGAAGAATCAACATTGTGAAAATGACTGTACTGCCTAATGCAATCTACAGATTCATGCAATCCCTATCAAAATATAATTGTAAGAATTTTTTATTCTGAATACAAGTCCATTATCAGGTACATGATTTGCAAATATATTTATATATTTTCCCAGTCTGTGATTTATTTTTTCATTTTCTTAATGGTGTCTTCCCACCGCTCCCAGCCCCCCACCACCCACGCACCATGCGGCTTGTGGGATCTTAGTTCCCCGGCGAGGGATCGAACCCGGTCCCTTGGCAGTGAAAGCGCAGAGTTCTAACTACTGGACCCCCAGGGAATTCCCAGTGGTGTCTTTTTAAAAGTGAGTTTTTGTTTTGTTTTGTTTTTTTTTTGTGGTATGCGGGCCTCCCTCTGCCGTGGCCTCTCCCGTTGCGGAGCACAGGCTCCGGACGCGCAGGCCCAGCGGCCATGGCTCACGGGCCCAGCCGCTCCGCGGCACGTGGGATCCTCCCAGACCGGGGCGCGAACCCGGTTCCCCTGCATCGGCAGGCGGACGCGCAACCACTGCGCCACCAGGGAAGCCCCAAAAGTGAGTTTTTAATTCTGATAAAGCCCAGTTTATCTTTTCTTAAAGTATAGTATAATAAGTAAGGTGTAGACTAAATCCTCCAACCTTTTTCCCCCCAAAGCTTTATTGGCTATCCTGGTTTCTTTATGTTTCCTTAGAAATTTAGAATCAGCTTGTCAATTCATATAAAAATATCTGCTTGGAATCTGATAGAGATTGCATTAATCAATAGATCAATTTGTGGAGAATTGTTATCTTAACAATAGTGAGTCTTTCAATTCATGAATGTAGCATATCTCTACATTTATTTAGATCTTTCTCTCCGTAATGTGTTATAGATTTAAGCGCACAGACCTTGCAGTTCCTTTGTTGAGTTTATTCCTAAGTAATTTATTCTTTTTTTTTTTTTTTTTTGTTGCACCAGGTCTTAGTTGCAGCAGGTAGGCTCCTTAGTTGCAGCTCACCGGCTCCTTAGTTGTGGCACACGAACTCTTAGTTGAGGCATGCATATGGTATCTAGTTCCCTGACCAGGGCTTGAACCCATGTCCCCTGAATTGGAAGTCGTATTCTTAACCACTGCACCACCAGGGAAGTCCCAGTAATTTATTCTTTTTGATGCTGTTGTGAATGGGACATTTGATTTTTGTTGTTGTTAAACTCACTTATTAGTTCAAGTAGTTTTTAGTAGATAACTTAGATTTTCAATATATAATGCTATGTCCTCTGTGAATAAAGTTCGTTTTCCTCCTCTCTTCCATTCTAGATGACTGTGATTTCTTTTTTCTTGCCTTTTGCTTGGGCTTGAACTTCCAGTACATTGTTGCAAAGAAGTGTGAGGGCAAGCATCTTTGCCTTGTTCTCACTCTTGAGGAGAAGCATTTAGTCTTTTACCATTAAGTATGATGTAACCTGTAGGTTTTTCCTAGATGCCCTTTATCAGTTTGAAGAAGTTCCTCTCTCTTCTTATCTTGCACCTTGCTGAGTTTTTACATGAATGGGTATTGGGATTTTGTCAGGTGTTTTTTTTTTTTTTTTTTTTTTTTTTTTTTTTGCGGTGCGCAGGCCTCTCCCTGGTGTGGCCTCTTCCGTTGCGG
>NC_041219.1:89562142-89587252 GCF_002837175.3 Physeter macrocephalus | reverse complement strand
TTTTTTTTTTTTTTTTTTTTGTGGTACGCAGGCCTCTCACTGTTGTGGCCTCTTCCGTTGCGGAGCACAGGCTCCGGACGCGCAGGCTCAGCAGCCATGGCTCACGGGCCCAGCCGCTCCACGGCATGTGGGATCTTCCCAGACCGGGGCACGAACCCGTGTCCCCTGCATCGGCAGGCGGACTCTCAACCACTGCGCCACCAGGGAAGCCCTGTCAGGTGTTTTTTATGCATCTGTTTCAGTGGTTCTCAAAAAGGGATGATTTTGCCGCCTAGGGGATATTTGGCAATGTCTGGAGACATTTTTAGTGGTCACAGCTTGGGGCTAGGGTTCTATTGGCATCTAGTGGATTTAGGTCCAGCATGCTGTAAACATTCTGCACTACACAGGATAGCTCCACACAACAAAGATGTGCTTGGCTTTGTTTAAAGTGTCAATACTGCTGAAGTTGAGAAACTCTGATCTATTGTTATGATCATGTGTTTTTGTCCTTTATTTATATAGAGCATTATATTAATTAATTTTCATATGTTAAACCAATTCTGCATTCCTGGTATGAATCCCACTTGGTCATAGTATGTATCTTTTTTTATGTTACTGGTTTCTGTTTGCTAATACTTTGTCATAGATTTGTACACCTGTATTCATGAGAGATATTGGTCTGTAGTTTTCCATTCTTGTGATGTGTTTGTCTAGTATATGATTCATTCTGGAGGATATGCCATGTGTGCTTTAAAAGAATGTGTATTGATTTGTTGTTGGGTGGAGTGTTCTATGTATGTCAGTTAGGTTGGGTGATCATGATTTTCAAGTCATCTATATCCTTACTAATTTTCTGTTTAGTTGTTCTGTCATTTACTAAGA
Source organism: Physeter macrocephalus (assembly GCF_002837175.3). Classification (NCBI taxonomy): domain Eukaryota; kingdom Metazoa; phylum Chordata; class Mammalia; order Artiodactyla; family Physeteridae; genus Physeter; species Physeter macrocephalus. The sequence continues at coordinate 89,586,388 of NC_041219.1, read as the reverse complement.
GAAAAGTATAGAAATCTTCAGCTGTAATTGTTGAATTGTGTATTGTTTCTTTCTGTTCTGTCAGCTTTTAATTCACATATTTTAGGACGCTGTTATTAAGTGTATATAGATTAATAATTGTTATATTCTGCTGATGTATTGATTTTCTTATCATTACAAAATGTTCTTTTTTATCTCTAGTAATAGTTTTTATCTTTGAAGTTTTAGTTTTTCTGCTAGTAATATGGCTGTTCCAGCTCTCTTACAGTTACTGTTTGCAGGGAATATATTTTTCATCCTTTTACTTTCAATCTGTTTGTGTCTTGGAGTCTAAGGGGTGTCTCTTGTAGGCACCATATAGTTAGATCTTGCTTTTTATCTAGTCTAACAACTCTACCTTTTGATTATTTAGTCCTTCACATTTAAAGTATTTATCAGTATGATTGGGTTCATGCCTGCCATCTGTTGTTTTCTGTATGTCTCATTTTTATTCCTTTGTTACTCCTTTATTTCCTTCTTTTGTGTTAAACATATTTTTTAGTGTGTTTTAATTCCTCTGATTTTTTTTTTTGGCTGCGTTAGGTCTTCGTTGCTGCACGCGGGCTTTCTCTAGTTGCGGCGAGCAGGAGCTACTCTTCGTTGTGGTGCGCAGGCTTCTCATTGCAGAGGCTTCTCTGTTGTGGAGCACGGGCTGTAGGTGCGCGGGTTTCAGTAGTTGCAGCACACAGGCTCAGTAGTTGTGGCCCACGAGCTCAATAGTTGTGGCTCACAGGCTCTAGAGCATAGGCTCGGTAGTTGTGGCACACGGGCTTAGTTGCTCTGCGGCATGTGGGTTCTTCCCGGACCAGGGATTGAACCCGTGTCCAGTTACTGTTTGCAGGGAATATATTTTTCATCCTTTTACTTTCAATCTGTTTGTGTCTTGGAGTCTAAGGGGTGTCTCTTGTAGGCACCATATAGTTAGATCTTGCTTTTTATCTAGTCTAACAACTCTACCTTTTGATTATTTAGTCCTTCACATTTAAAGTATTTATCAGTATGATTGGGTTCATGCCTGCCATCTGTTGTTTTCTGTATGTCTCATTTTTATTCCTTTGTTACTCCTTTATTTCCTTCTTTTGTGTTAAACATATTTTTTAGTGTGTTTTAATTCCTCTGATTTTTTTTTTTGGCTGCGTTAGGTCTTCGTTGCTGCACGCGGGCTTTCTCTAGTTGCGGCGAGCAGGAGCTACTCTTCGTTGTGGTGCGCAGGCTTCTCATTGCAGAGGCTTCTCTGTTGTGGAGCACGGGCTGTAGGTGCGCGGGTTTCAGTAGTTGCAGCACACAGGCTCAGTAGTTGTGGCCCACGAGCTCAATAGTTGTGGCTCACAGGCTCTAGAGCATAGGCTCGGTAGTTGTGGCACACGGGCTTAGTTGCTCTGCGGCATGTGGGTTCTTCCCGGACCAGGGATTGAACCCGTGTCCCTTGCATTGGCAGGTGGATTCTTAACCACTGTACCACCAGGGAAGTCCCTCCTCTGATATTTTTTAAAGCTATTTTAAAAATAGTTATTTTATTAATGATTGCTCTAGGTTGCAATATGCACCTTTAACTTACCACAAGCTACTTCAGGCTAATACTGACTTAATTCTGGTAAAATACAGTAACTTTGCTCTAGTATAGCCTCATTGCCTCTCCTCCTGTTTTGTTTTGTTTTGTTTTATTCTTTTTGCAGGGTAATTTTATTTTATTTGTTTTAAATTTTTATTGGAGTATAGTTGATTTACAATGTTAGTTTCAAGTATACAGCAAAGTTAATCAGTTATACATATACATATACGCTCTTTTTTTTTTAAGAGATGTTACTCTTAATCTGAAAATAGTACTTCAAGACCAGTAAGAAGTACACGAATCATCTGTTAAAAACATGGATAATATATTTAAAAAAGCAGTTCTCAGAAGATGAAAAGCAAATCATAAATAAACATATAACAAGCTAGTCGACTTCTTTTATACTCACAATAAGAAACTGCTTAGCCTATGGGCTTTGCAAATGTTAAATGATATAACCCAGAATTTGAGAGGATGTGAAGAAACAGACTGTCTTGTTTTTACTGGCTAGACTGTGAATTAGTTACATCAGAAGAGTTCAAGCTTTCCATGATCCTGAAAAGAGGCTTTTTAAAACATTAATCCTTCCCTACCAGATGAGGTAGGGAATCCTTCCCTATTATACTGAATAATATATAAGCCCTAGTTTGTTGTCCAAACATTTGTTTCTTATTTTTTAAAAAATGCTATAAAATAGTGCTTCCCTGGTGGTTCAGTGGTTGAGAGTCCGCCTGCCGATGCAGGGGACACGGGTTCGTGCCCTCGTCCGGGAAGATCCCACATGCCACGGAGCGGCTGGGCCCGTGGGCCATGGCCGCTGGGCCTGCGCGTCCAGAGCCTGTGCTCCGCAAGGGGAGAGGCCACGGCAGTGAGAGGCCTGTGTACAGCAAAAAAAACAAAACAAAAACAAAAGCTGAGGCAAGACTTATCCTCAGAGGGCTGGAACCCAAGCCAAGCTTGTCACTTGTGACTTCCACCTTGGCCTGAGTGAAGATATAGACACGTTGAGAATGAACAGAGTATTTTCAGTCAGAAAGACCTGAATTGGGGACCCATTTCCCTCTCAATGGGAAATAATAATAGTTTCCTTTTTAAAAATTAATTAATTAATTAATTTGGTTGCACTGGGTCTTAGTTGAAGCAGGCAGGCTCCTTAGTTGTGGCAGGCATGCTCCTTAGTTGTGGTTCCAGGGTTCCTTAGTTGCAGCTCACTGACTCCTTTAGTTGTGGCACGTGGGCTCCTTAGTTGCGGCACGTGTAATAGTTTCTATTTCATAGCAGTGTTTGAAGTTCAAGAGATGACAGTGTACAGAAATAAGATATGCATGTCATTTGTTTAGATGTCATCTCATGAATACTATTTAACACAAAATATTTGGAGACACAGTTCTAAGGGTTTATGTATATTACCTTGTTTAATTCCTCACAAAAATACCCTCTAACGTAGTTACTTTTCTTATCTCTATTCTACAAATGAGGAAACTGAGGCACAGGGATATTAAATTATTTCCTCAAAGCCTCAGAGCTACTAAGGACCAAATCTGGAATTTGGTGCCAGACTGGGATTTGGTATCCTTAAACAGTCTGCTATATTGCTTCACTTGCCAGGCTTACAATAATAGCTATATTGCCAGGCTTACAATAATAGCTTTGCCAGCTTAGCAAACTGCAGTTTCTCCTGTTTTGTACTATTATTTTCACATATATTATATCTATGTATGATATAACTATATATGATCATTATAACAATATCATGTTATTTATTGTTTTAAGCAATCTTATACTTTTGGGAGAAGTTTGGAGAAGAAAAGAGAAAAAAATATATACATAGTGTCTCTTTTTTTAAAAAAATTAATTAATTTATTTATTTATTTATTTTTGCCTGTATTGGGTCTTCGTTGCAGAGTGCGGGCTTTCTCTAGTTGCGGCGAGCGGGGGCTACTCTTCGTGGCAGTGCGCAGGCTTCTCATTGTGGTGGCTTCCCTTGTGGAGCACGGGCTCTAGGTGCAGGGGCTTCAGTAGTTGAGGCACACAGGCTCAGTAGTTGTGGCTCGCGGGCTCTAGAGTGCAGGCTCAGTAGTTGCAGTACACGGGCTTAGTTGCTCTGCGGCATGTGGAATCTTCCCGGACCAGGGCTCGGACCCGTGTTCCCTGCATTGGCAGGCGGATTCTTGACCACTGCACCACCAGGGAAGTCCCCATAGTCTCTTATACTTACCCCAATATTTACCATTTTGAGTACCCTTAATTCCTTCCTCTGGACTTGAGTTCCTGTCTGGTTTTATTTCCTTTCAGCCTGAATAATTTCGTTTAGTTTTTCTTGTAAGGCAGATCTGACAGGAATGGATTCTTTTAGCCTTTTTAAAACTCTGGAATGTTTGTATTTTAACCTTCATCTTTGAAGGATAGTTTTGCTGGATATAGACTCCTTCTTTGACATTGTTTTTTCTTTTAGCACTTAGAATATGCCATTCCACTGAATATGTCATATTATTCTTTGTTTGTGATGAGTCATTTTTCTACTGTTGCTGTTAAGATTTTCTCCTTGTCTTTAACAGTTTGACTGTGATACAGCTTGGTATGGCCCTTTTGGGAATTTCATCAAATGTTGGCCATAATTTCATCAAAAAAATTTTTTTTCTGCTCCTTTCACTCTCTCCTCTCCTGCTAGGAATCCTGTTATATGTATAGTGGTAAGCTTGGTGTTATCCCACAGGTGATTGAGGCTCTGTTCATTTCTCTTGTTTTTTTTTCTACTTTTCAGATTCTTTAATTTCTGTTGATTTCTTTTAAACTTCACTGATTCTTCTGCCATCGCATATCTGCTATTAGGTCTATGTAGTAAGCTTTTCATTTGGGTATTGTATTTTCAGTTAGACTTTCTTTATAGCTCCTTTTCATAGTTTCTATTTCTCTATTTTTTTTTATTTATTTTATTTTTTTTTTTTGCGGTACGCGGGCCTCTCACTGCTGTGGCCTCTCCCGCTGCGGAGCACAGGCTCTGGACGTGCAGGCTCAGCGGCCATGGCCCACGGACCCAGCCGCTCCACGGCACGTGGGATCTTCCCGGACTGGGGCACGAGCCCGCATCCCCTGCATCGGCAGGCGGACTCCCAACCACTGCGCCGCTAGGGAAGCCCTCCTTTAATTCTTTGAATATATTTATATTAACTGTTTTGAAGTCTTTGTTAAGTGCACCAACTGAGCCCTCTCAGAATAAGTTTCTATTGACAGGTGTTTGGGTTTTTTCCTGTATATGAGTGAATCTTTCTTTTCTTAAAGCTTTTTTTAAAAGTGGATAGTTTAGATAATATATTGTGTTAACTCTGAATTGGTATTAATTTTCTGAGGGTATTTAAAGAATTAGTCTGGACTTAAAACTGAAGAATCTACCTCCTCCATGTGTACAGCCACGAATATATCTGCACATTTTTAAATTCTAATTTTTATTTTTTAGCTTTGTTTTTTTAGGGGTTGTCCCTGTGTCTGCAGTGTTCAGTGCTCAGCCAATGATTTGGACCAAGGTTGTGCTCAAACATCTCAAACCTATAGACTCTTATCCTCTGCTGATTGATCTAATGTGGGTTGGGGAGCACATTCAAAATTCAGACAGTTCTCAATTTTGCTTTGACTTTTACTTTCCACTGTACATGTACAGAGTTTCTCATTTAGTTAGGGATGTGTAGAAAGTTTATCTAGCTTTTCTTTTTTCTGTTTTTTTTTTTTTTTGGCTGCACCATGTGGCTTGCAGGATATCAGGTCCCCAACCGGGGATGGAACCTGGGCCCTCTGCAGTGAAAGCATGGAGTCCTAACCACTGGACCGCCAGGGAATTCCCTATCTAGCTTTTCTATGGCTCTTTCATTTCCAGGACTTCCATGTTAAATTTCCTATTTGTTTACCACTCAGTCAACCAAGACTCCAGCTTCAGAGTAGCAAATCAGCAAGTTTTTCTATTCATTTCCTACTGAGTTCTGCATTTGAGCTGATGGAGCTGTGAGGTTTTGCCCTCCTCTACAGATCAAGGTGGCTTTCTTTGGCAGTAAAGCTGCTGATTTTCATGGTTTTCCCTGCCCTGATAAAGCTGTTGTTCCCCAGGGAGCTGGAAATAGGAGAATGGGAGCAATCCTAGGCAAGACGGGTACAGACTCCACTGTTTTGACATAAAGCCCTAGCAGGTTCTCAGTAATTTGTTGTGTGCCTTTGGTTGATTTCCATAGCCCTGAAATGGTTGTTTTTGGCAGTTTTGTTCAGTTTAATACTTGCGTTTTAAGGAGAGGACTTGCTGAACCCCTCATGCCATCAGCATGGCTTTATTGTATTTTATAAAAGCATTGATCCTCAAAGGATTAGAAATTAAAACAACTAGTTCTTTATCATAGATTGACTAGCACTGAGTTAAGTAGTGGCAACAGAGAGTGGGTCTTTAGACCTTAAATGGTCTACTGGTTCATGTGGCTTACTAGTTAAATAGGTAAAAAATGTTTCTGCCAGAAATCTCCTGTGGGCCTTACCCTTGGTTTATGTATACTGTTTGTTGGACACCTAAATGTCGAAAATCACGAGATAAACAAAAGAACCTGTGAGTAGAACCCAAGGCAAATATTTGAGAACCTATCAGGTTTATAATGTGAATTTATAGTGGAATAGATATACATAGCTTTTTACCTTTTCCTGACTGATCTCTGAATCCAGCACTGGATTATAGAAAGCCAACTCTAGGGGTAACCCAAGGTTAGGAATATAGGCTTAGTTGTGATTCCCACAGGTTACTAGTGTATCTTATATTATTCCTAACTGGCCTTTAGAGACTAGAGAAGGGTGAGACCAAATGTTGTAATTTTAAAAATATTTTAAGAGTACTGATTTTGTCAGATAATTTTGTCTCTCAAACTTAACCATGTATCAGAATCATCCTGGATATGGAAAAAAAAAATTCTGAATCACTATGTCTGGGGGTGGTATATTAGACTCTTTTTAACAGTCAGGTTTGCTAATATTGTTCTAGACGTAAAAACTGTTTGCCTATCAGTGTCTAACTATATCAAGTTACAGTGATAAGAGCAAATTCATAAGTAGTTTTTTTGTCGACTTCATCTTGCATTTAAATTTGGTTCTCTCTCTTCCTCTTTTCTCCTTTGTAAAACTATTCACCTATAAAATACCTCCACATTTGATATTTAAACCTCGGAAACACTAAAACAGCTCACTCAAATTTCATAGTTGATCATGAATGACCATTTCTTTATCCTGTGGTACCATGCTATCACTTAATTCCTTTGGTACTTTTCATCTTATACAGAGCTACCTATGTGTTTCTCTCTTCCCCTCCCCTCCTCAACTTTTTTTACCTTGTAAAACTGAAATTCTGTACCCACTGAACAGTAACTCCCTATTCTCCCTTCCCCCAGCCCCTGACAGCCACCATCCTACTTTCTGTCTCTGAATTTGACTGCTGTTGATAACTCATATAAGTGGCAGTCCCTTGGGTGAAGCAAAGAGAATAGAGCAGCTGAGAAGCTGAATGCTGACAAATCCTGGAGCCAAATGGACTGCAGTTGATATAGAAAGCCTTCTGGGGTGTGAGGGGGCACTTGTGATCCCCTTTGCTCTGGGATAGGTTTGAGGTAATGTAGGTGCCTTGGTACAAGCAAACAAATTCTCTCTGGAAGAAGGTAACCTCACAAATTACTTTTACCATAAATTTTAAAAATAGTGTTTAGTACATAATAAAAAATAATTAGAAACATGAGGCAATGAAAAAATAAGAATATGGAACAAGAAACAATAGAATAGAAATGATACACAGGAGACCCAAATATTGGAATTATCCAAAACAGACTTAAAATAACTATTCTTTTTTTTTTAACATCTTTATTGGAGTATAACTGTTTTACAATAGTGTGTTAGTTTCTCCTTTACAACAAAGTGAATCAGTTATACATATACATATGTTCCCATATCTCTTCCCTCTTGCGTCTCCCTCCCTCCCACCCTCCCTATCCCACCCCTCTCATGGTCACAAAGCACAGAGGTGGTCTCCCTGTGCTATGCGGCAGCTTCCCACTAGCTATCTAATTTACATTTGGTAGTGTATATATGTCCCGGCCACTCTCACTTCGTCACAGCTTACCCTTCCCCCTCCCCATAGCCTCAAGTCCATGCTACAGTAGGTCTGTGTTTTATTCCCGTCCTACCACTAATCTCTTCATGACATTTTTTTTTCTTAGATTCCATATATATGTGTTAGCATACAGTATTTGTTTTTCTCCTTCTGACTTACTTCACTCTGTATAAAATAACTATTCTTAAAAGGTTCAAGGAAATAAAGACAGCTTGGAGAAATTCAGCAGAGAACTGGAAATCTTGAAAATCCTACAATCTTGCAAGGATCACGTGAGCTAAGTTCTCAACAGAAACAATAGAAGCCAGAAGACAGTGGAATGATATCTTTAAAGGGCTGAGTAAAAATAGCTGCCAGTCTACAGTTCTATACACATCATCTACAGTAAAAATATCCTTCTGGAATAAAGAGGAAATAAATGGTTTGAACAATAACAAAACACCAAAAATGAACCAAAATAGAAATCATCACTATCAGAACCCCATTGAAAAAAAGTACTAAAGGTATTCTGAATACAGAAGAAAGACTACCCAGTTGGAAAATTGGAGATGCAAGAAGGCATGAACAGCAATGAAAACCACAAATCTGTGGGCAAATCTAAATGAATATTGATTGTATAAAACAATAAGAATGTTTTATTAAGATTTAAAAATACATAAAGAATAATACAAAATCGATGGCCCATAAGTTTGGAGGGGCATAAGCTTTCTTGCTTTTTCAAGGAAGAGGGTAAAGCTACCAATTAATATTAGAATTTTCAAGTCAATAATAGGTGTTATAATCTCCAGGGAAACTATTAAATTGAAAGTATAGTTACTACATGCTACAACACAGATGTACTTTGAAGATATGCTAAGTGAAATAAGCCCATCACAAAAATATAAATACTGTCTGATTCCACCTGTATGAGGTATCTAGATTAGTGAAATTCAGAAAAACAGAAAGAAGAATGGTGGTTGCCAGGGGCTGGGGGATATGGGGTGTTGTTGAATAGATAACAGAGTTTTAACTTTGCAAGATGAAAAAATTCTGGAGATTGGTTGCACAACAATGTGAATGCACTTAACACTACTGAACCATACATTTAGAAATGCTGAAGATGGTAAATTTTATGTTATGCTTTTTTTTTTTTTTTTTTTTTAACCACAATAAGAAAAAAATAGTGACTAAGCAAAAGAAAACTGTTCTGGATATGGATGTATTAATATCAGCCAAAGTAGACTTTAAGGCAGAAAAGCATGATTAAGGATAAAGGAGGAGCAGTTCATAATGATAAAGGATTTAATTTAACAGAAAAATTAATTCTAATAACAGCTTTAAAACAAAAATTGACAGAATTTAAAGAACTACACAAATTCACAATCATAGTACATTCTTTTTTAAAAAATAAATTTTCCTCTGAATTTTGCAACTCTATCCTAAAATGACTGTTCCTCATATTAGAAAATTATAAGGATACATAAAATATTTTTTTAAAAGTAAAAAATAAAAATGTTCAAAAATTTATTTATTTATTTTTTGACTGCATTGGCTCTTCGTTGCTGAGCGTGGGCTTTTCTCTAGTTGTGAGTGGGGGCTGCTCTTCGTTGTGGTACGTGGGCTTCTCATTGTGGTGGCTTCTCTTGTTGTGGAGCGCGGGCTTCAGTAGTTGCAGCACACGGGCTCGGTAGTTGTGGCTCGTGGGTTCTAGGGCCCGCGGGCTTCAGTAGTTGTGATGCACGAGCTCAGTAGTTGTGGTTCGCAGGCTCTAGAGCACAGGCTCAGTAGTTGTGGTGCACGGGCTTAGTTGTTGCGCAGCATGTGGGATCTTCCTGGACCAGGGATCGAACCCATGTCCCCTCTATTGGCAGGCAGATTCTTAACCACTGTGCCACCAGGGAAGTCCCAGTCATAGTACATTCTTAACACAGATCCCTTAGTAACTGATAAAACAAGCAAATGAGGGATTAATAAGGATATAAAAGATTTGAATCATATGATTAGCAAATGTAATTTGCTAATATTTAATCGCCATATTTAGAACAGTACCTCCAACAACTGTTTGTTTATTACTTTCTTTTCCAGTGCATCTAGAACATTTTCAAAAATTAACCATATACCAGGTCATAAAGCAAGCTGCCACAATTTTTAGATAGTTAAAATCATACAGGTTGTTATGCACACAATGCATTTAAGCTAGTTATCCAAAAGATAATTAGAAAGTCTCTAAATGTTTGAGTATTAAGAAATATTTCTAAATAACAGTTGGATCAAAAAAAGAAATCAAAATAGAAATTAGTATTTTAAACAGAAAAATAACAAATTTATATATAAAAACTTGTAGGATACAGCTAAAACCATGCTTAGAGAGAATTTTTTTTTAGCTTTAAGTGTCCAGGCATATCTCATTTTACTGCAGTTTGCTTTATTGCACTTCACAGATACTACGTTTTTTATAAATTGAAGGTTTATGTCAACCCTGTATTGTCAGATGATGGTTAATAAAGTATTTTTTAAATTAAGGTATGTACATTGATTTTTTTTAGACATAATTAGACATAAATGTGCATAGACTACTGCACACTTAACAGACTACAGCATAGTGTAAACATAACTTTTATATGCGTTGAGAAACCAAAAAACTTGTGTGACTCACTTTATTGCAATATTCACTTTATTGGAGTGATCTGGAACTGAGCCCGCAATATCTCTGAGGTATGCCTGAAAATAATCTGCAAATCAGTGAGCTAAGTGTCTATCTTAGGAAGTTAGGAAAAGAAAAACAAATCATCAAAAATGTAAATGAAAGGAAATAAGATGATCCATGAATAATAGAGTTCTAATATTTATGATAGTTCTTTTTCTTGCTTTATTGTAGTTGCTAGGACCGCCAGTTGACTAGGAGTAGTGAAGCAAGAAAGTTAACTATGTGAGATGATGCATGTGTTAATTATCTTGATCTTGGTAATCACTCCACAGTGTATAAGCATATCAGATCATCACACTGTACACTTTAAATATATAGTTATATTTGTCAGTTATTCCTCAATAAAGTTGGGAAGAATAAAGAAGTAATGAAGCAAGCATCTTGTCTTGTTTTCTGGTCTCAAAGGAAAAGCTCTCGCAGCATTTCACCCTGTGTTGATGTTTGCTGTGGGATTTTTGTAGATACCATACATGGAAAGTCCAAAAGAATCTAAACTACTAGAATTAGTGATTTTAACAATGTTGCTGAATATAAGATCATTTTACAAAAAGCAGTCACACCTATTTATATCAACAATAAGTAGTTAGAAAATGAAATATAAAAATAGATGCCATTTACAACTGTACCGAAAGTATAAAATAGAAAGAAATTTAATGAAAAATGTGTAAGAACACTATCAGAAAATGATAAAGCATTATTGAAAGAAATGAATGAACATTTAGATAGAAGGATATACCATATTCATGGATTGGAAGACTCAACATCTTAAAGAAAACAGTCCTCCAAAATGGATTTATAGATTTAATGCAATTCCCATTTTAAAAAAATTATTTTTCTGTAGCTTGACAAAGTGATTCTGAAATGTATATAACAATGCAGAGTGCCAAGAATAGCCAAAGAATTCTTGATGGTCAGAGAATTTGCTGTGTCAGATATTAAGACACCATAAAGCTACAGTAATTAAGACTATATGGGATAGGGACTTCCCTTGTGGTCCAATGGGTAAGACTCCGTGCTCCCAATGCAGGGGGCCCGGGTTTGATCCCTGGTCGGGGAACTAGATCCCACATGTATGCCACAACTAAGAAGTCCGCATGCTGCAATTAAAGATCCCACATGCCACAACGAAGACCTGGCACAGCCCAGATAGATAGATAGATAATAAAAAAAAGACTATGTGGAATAGCCTTTAGAATTATAGACAAATGAAACACAGAGCCTAGAAACAGATCTATTCATATATGGAGTTTTATTCATTTAAAAGGTAATACTGAAGAGCATTGAGGAAAGGATGGTCTTTTTTCTGTTAGTTCTGAGACATTTAGAAATCCATGTGGAAAAAATATATAACTCTTGTTCCTTACTTTACTGCGTACCTATAAATCAATTCCAAGGTTTAGGTTATAGACCCAAATGTGAATGGCAAGACAACAAAGCTCATAAATGATAATTTAGAAGAATATCTTTGGGCTTCCCTGGTGGTGCAGTGGTTAGGAATCCTCCTGCCAGTGCAGGGGACACGGGTTCGAGCCCTGGTCCAGGAGGATCCCACATGCCGCGGAGCACCTAAGCCCGTGCACCACAACTACTGAGCCTGCGCTCTAGAGCCTGCGGGCCACAACTACTGAGCCCACGTGGGACAGCTACTGAAGCCTGCGTGCCTAGAGCCCATGCTCTGCAGCAAGAGAGGCCACCGCAATGAGAAGTCCATGCACTGCAAAGAAGAGTAACCCCAACTCGCCACAACTGGAGAAACCCACGTGCAGCAACGAAGACCCAATGCAGCCAAAAATAAATAAATTTATTAAAAAGAAGAATATCTTCAAGACCTAAGAATAAGAAAGACTTTTTTTGTTGTTGTTTTTACTTTTTTCCTTAATAGCATTTTTTAAGTGTTTTAATCGACTATTTTTTAGAGCAGTTGTAGATTTACAGCAAAATTGAGCAGAAGGTACAGAGATTTCTCATATGCCTCCTGCCCCTACACATATATAGCCTCCCCCATTATCAACATCCTTCACCAGAGTAACACATTTGTTACAATTGATGAACCTATACCAACACATCATTATCACCGAAATTCCATAGTTTACATTAGTATTCACTCTTGGTGTTGCACATTCTTTGGGTTTGGACAGATGTACAATCACATGTACCTACTATTATTGTATCATTCAGGGTAGTTTAACTGTCCTAAAAATCTTCTGTGTTCTGCTTATTCATCTTTCATTCCCCTCACCTCTGGCAACCACTGATCTTTTTACTATCTCCATAGTTTTGCCTTATCCAGTGTCATATAACTGGAATCATACAGTATGTAACCTTTTCAGATAGCCTTCTTTCACTTAGTAATATGTGTTTAAGATTCCTCTCTGTCTTTTCATGGCTCATTAGCTCATTCCTTTTTAGCATTGGCTAATATTCCATTGCCTGAATGTATCACAGTTTATCCATTTACCTACTGAAATACATCTTGGTTGCTTCCAATTTTTGGTAGTCATAAATAAAGCTGCTCTAAACATCCACGTGCAGGTTTTTCTGTGGGAATAAGTTTTCAGCTTCTTTGCGTAAATACTAAGGAGTGCAATTGCAGAATCATAGGGTGAGAGGATCCTTAGTTTTGTAAGAAAGTGCCAAATTGTCTTCCAAAGATGACTGTACCATTTTGCATTCCCACCAGCGATGAATGAGGGTTCCTATTGCTCCACATCCTTGCCAGCTTTGGTGTTGTCAGTATTCTGGATTTTTGGCTATTCTAAGAGATGTGTAGTGGTTCTCATTTTAATTTGCATTTCCCTAATGACACATGATGTGGCACATCTTTTCATATGCTTATTTGCCATCTATATATTTCCTTTGGTGAGGTGTTTATTAAGGTCATTGGCCCATTTTTTAATTGTGTTGTTTCTTATTGTTGAGTTTTAAGAGTTCTTTGTAATTTTGAGTCTTTTGCAAATATTTTCTCCCAGGCTGTGGCTTGTCTTTCATTCTCTTGACAGTGTCTTTTGCAGAGCAGTTTTTAATTTTAATGAAGTCCAGCTTATCAATTCTTCTTTCATGGATTGTACCTTTGGTGTTATATTTAAAAAGTCATTGCCAAACCCAAGGTCATCTAAATTTTCTCCTAAGTTATTGTCTAGAAGTTTTACAGTTTTGCATTACAGTTCGGTCTGTGATCCATTCTAAGTTAATTTTTGTGAAGGGTATAAGGTCTGTGTCTAGATTCATTTATTGGCACGTCCAGTGGTTCCAGCACCATTTGTTGAAAAGACTGTCTTTGGTCCATTGTATGCCTTTGTTCCTTTGTCAAAGATCAGTTGACTATAATTCATATATATGGGTCTATTTCTGGACTCTCTATTCTGTTCCATTGATCATTTTGTCTATTTTTTTCACCAGTAGTACACTGTCTTGATTACTGTAGCTTTATAGTGTGTCTTTTTTTGTGTGTGTGTGGTACGCAGGCCTCTCACTGTTGTGGCCTCTCCCGTTGTGGAGCACAGGCTCCGGATGCACAGGCTCCGGATGCACAGGCTCAGCGGCCATGGCTCACGGGCCTAGCTGCTCCGCAGCATGTGGGATCTTCCTGGACCGGGGCACGAATCCGTGTCCCCTGCATTGGCAGGCGGATTCTCAACCACTGCACCACCAGGGAAGCCCCTATAGTGTGTCTTGAAGTTGGTTAGTATCAGTTTTTGAGCATTGTTCTCTTTCATATTATTGTGTTGGCTATTCTGTGTCTTTTGCTTCTCCACAGAAACTTTAGAATCAGTTTGTCAATATTCACAAAATAAATTGCTGGGATTTTGATTGGGTTTGCATTTAATCTATAGACCTAGACCAAATTGGGAAGAACTGAAATCTTGACAATATTGAATCTTCCTATCCATGAACATAGAATATCTCTCCATTTATTTAGTTCTTTCATTTCTTTCCTCAGAGGTTTGTAGTGTGTAGTTTTCCTCATATATATCTTATACATACTTTGTTAGATTTCTACCTAAATTTTTTTTGGTATACTAATGTAAATGGTATTGTATTTTTAATTTCAAATTTCACTTGTTCATTGCAGTTATATATTAACCTTGTATCCTGCAACCTTGCTATAATCACTTATTCCAGGAGTTTTTAATAACATTAAAAAATTTTTATTATAGAAATTTAAAATTTTTTATATAAAAGGTAGAGAGAATAGTACAATGAACTCCCATAAACCCATAACTCAGGTCCGTAATTAACAACGCATGTCCACCCCCAGTGGATTATTTCCAAGCAAGTTTTTTTTTTTTTTTTTTTGGCTGTGTTGGGTCTTCGTTGCTGCACGCACACTTTCTCTAGTTGCGGTGAGTGGGGTCTACTTTTTGTTGTGGTGCGTGGGCTTCTCATTGCGGTGGCTTCTCTTGTTGCAGAGCACAGGCTCCAGGCTCATGGGCTTCAGTAGTTGCAGCACGCGCGCTCAGTAGTTGTGGCACACGGGCCCTAGAGTGCAGGCTCAGTAGTTGTGACACATGGGCTTAGTTGCTCTGAGGCATGTGGGATCTTCCCAGACCAGGGATTGAACCTGTGTCCCCTGCATTGGCAGGCGGATTCTTGACCACTGTGCCACCAGGGAAGTCCCTCAAAGCAAGTTTTTGACATCATCTCAGGGAAGGACTTTTTAAATAGATATAAAAATCACTAACCAAAAGAGAAAAGAATTAATGTCAATGTATTATTACATTAAAATTTAAAACTTCTATTTATCAAAAGGCACAGTCAAGAGAGTAAAAAGGCAAGTCACAGAGAAGAAATTTGCATCATGTTTAAATGATAGAAAACTACTACAGATCAATAAGAAAAAGACAATTCTCCCTCCAAAAACTGGGCAAGAGTAGGCATGTCAGGAAAGAGAGTATTAAAATGGCTAATAACATATATAAAGGCACCAAGTCTCTTTAGAAATGAATGAAATGCAAATTGAAACCACAGTGAGATACTACTACTCTTGCACTAGAAGGGCTAAAATTAAAAAGAATAACAGTGCCAAGAGTGTGAGTATGTGGAGCAGTAGAAATTTTTAAAAGCTGCTAGTGGAAGTTTAAATTTGTGCAGCTACTTTGAAAAACTTTTTGATATTATGTGTTAAAACTGAAGATATGCATACCCTATGACTTAACTTCTGTTCCTGGGTATACTCAAGAGATACGCATTTCCAGGTATACCAAGAGACTTGTACAAGAATATTCAAAACAGTGTTGATTGTATTGTCCCCAAACTGGAAGCGAGCCACTTGTCCATCACTAGCAGAATAGATAAACAAACCATGGCATACTCATACAATGAAATATTTTTAGCAAAGAAAATGAACAAACTACATTTACTTGCAAGAACACGCATGATCTTACAGTGTTGAGCAAAACAAGTCATGCACCAAAAATAAAATATGTACGGAATTATTCCTTTTAAAAGTAAAACTATACCATAATATTTAGTCAAATGTGGTTAGGGGGTGTCAGCTATAAAGAAAAGAAGTTTGGAGCGTGGTTACCTTTGGCAGATGGGAGGAGATAATGATGAAGGGGGTCATAAGGAGGACTTCTGGGGTACTAGCGTTTTATTTCTTAACTGGGGTAATAGTATTTGGGTGTTTATTTTGTGGTAAATGATCAAGCTGTAATACTTTTATGTGTGTGTGCACTGTAAATGCACATACACATAAAGTATTCCATTCTATAATTATAATTTCATATATAATAATTCCATATATTTCACAATAAAAAATTTTTTAAGACATTTCATTAAGGCAGAATGGGTTTAAACAAGTGTGCTATTTAGGTAGCATGTTTCTTACATTCACAAGTATAATGCTTAAAAGCTAGCGTCCACTTTGTGATAATTGTAACAACTATTTAGAAATAGAAATATTTATAATCAAAATAGATTATTGATCCATAAGTCAGTTTAAGAAAGAAAAGCTGACAGATTTAATTCTTATTTGCATGAAGGTTAATGAATGAAGAGTGACAGATTTTGCAGTGCTGTGTATTATGAGAAAAGTCATCGTTTTGTTGGAGACAGAAGCATGCAGTTAGGATTGGCTTGTTCATTTCTGTACTTTGAAGCAAGGGGGATGATATGGGGTGGAGAGGGAAGACAGTCACTGTTTTACAGTGCTAGAAGGAACATCCAAAGCAAAGTCTTTTATAATGACAAACAGAATATCTCTCAGATCTAAACTGAAATTAGTTCTACCACATATGAAATGAAATGCAGTTTAAAAAAAAAATCGCTCCTCCTTACTCTCCTTCAGATTCTCAGGAATTCTGCCAGCTAGTGTGCACTGATTTAGTATTTGAAGGTTTGTTTTACTTTTAAATATCACAGTTCATAAGTGTTTTAATTTTTTTGACTTATGAAGTAGAGTTTCTTTCCTGGATTAGCTGGCAGAATTCTTGAGAATCTGAAGGACCATGAGGAATCAGAAATAATTTTAAGAAACAAAAATAAAAACCTATGCATTCAACTCACCCAGTGCACTAAATAAGCCCAGAACTATGGCATATATTGTAAGGACATCCAAGAGTAATGATCCCATAAAATAGGAGATCCATTAAACAGAGAAATATTAGTGAAACCTAAAAAGAGGGTTTGACTTGTAAGAGACTGAATATAGGCCCTTAGCAGTGGAAAGTATGTTTTTCTTCAGACTTAATGTTTTTCTTCAGACTCAGCTCACACAGAGGCATATTAGAAGACTTGATTTATTCGCAGACTGACTTTCTGCTTTTTAGATTATCTAGTTTCCTTGATTCTTCCCCCCCGCCACCCCCGTTTTTACTGGCTGTTCATCATTTAGCCACATCACAATTTATTTCTTCCTTTCACAAAAGGCTGGGAGAGATTAACAAGTAGAAAGGTAAAACTCAGTCAGTCCTTCTCACTGCTTGGAAATAAAGAAGGACTTAACTAGATATTTTACTTTTTTATTCTATTTTAGTGCTGCATTCCTTAAAAATATCCTGAAAGTTGGCTGTAAACAGAAATCAAAATAATCATCATGTGGCTTCATAATTTTCTAAGTAACTATTTGAATTCATGTAATCCCTGGAACTACAAAGTTTTACGTATAAAACATTAACTCAGAGATAATCTAGAATCAGCAAATAACATGTACTGATCTTAGTAATTAAAGATTTGAGTTCTTTATTTTTAAAAAAAATCACAGTTTTTAAGTGCTTTAAATTTTTTTGACTTATGAAATTGAGTTTCCTTTTTGAAACAGCTGGCAGAATTCTGAGAATTTGAAGGACAGTATGGAGTAGGAAATAATTTTTTTTAATTATGCATTTTATTTCGCATGTGGGAGAACTAATTTCAGACTAATGAGAGATGGCATTGAGACAGAAGAAGTTTGGCATTAAAATCAATATCATTGTCTCCTGGCTATTCTCTAGAATACATTACTAAGAAAGTTTTGAAAGGTGGACTGAATTTCCTATCTACCATTCAACCATCAAACCTTTTAAATAATGAGACACTCAAGAACTTTTGGAACTTAAAAAATAGAAGCTTATTCTGTTGCATCTGCTTGAAACCTGGGAAAATCTGTTGGTGAGAGTAAAGTAGGATTTAATTGCTTGCATAATAAAAACCGTGACTTCCCATCAAGCTCTACCTTGAAAAATCAGAACTTATTCTATATGTTAGGAAATTTCCCACTGTAGGCTCTTTGTCTATAAAAAGGGGCACAACATACTTCAGAATGTAGCTGAAGAAGCACTCAAAGGAGCAAAGTAAAGAAAAAATTTAATCAGCTCTTGAGACTAGATGACAAGGGAATTCCCTGGTGATCCAGTGGTTAGGACTCCGCGCTTTCACTGTCGAGGGCAGAGATTCAGTCCCTGGTTGGGGAGCTAAGATCCCATAAGCTGCACAGTGCGACCAGAAAAAGAAAAAAGACTAGATGACAAGTGTAAGCAGAAGTAACAGGAAGATAAAAGGCTGCTTTCTTTCATTGAAGACCCACGTAGCAGATTGACTGGTAGTTGAAGTGTGGATTTTTCTGGACATTGAAGCCACATTAGTCATCCGAAATGGCTAGGAAGACCAATCGATGAGATGCCTTACAACCTACTAAGAGGATTGGCAACTAGGATGGAGGTTTCTTAAATAACTTTTAAACAACTAAACATACAAAAGTGCTAGCATTTCAGAAAGCTACAATAGTATACTATAGTAGAATTACTTAAGGCAAACTAGAAATCTTACAAAATGGCATTTTGACATAGTTGCCTTTCTAAATTTCTCATCTCTGAATTGCTCCCTTTTAAGCCTGATTCCCCTTTATTTACACATATCCCCCCCTTTTTAAATAAGTATCTTATTTCTTACCAAAACAGTCATAATTCTTCTAAGCTTAGAAGGTAAATTGACAGAAGAGAGAATTACCACCTAGGAAACTGAAGTTGGTGGCATCTTCAGTTTTGAAGTTGTGAATACACTCTAGGCTTTAGCTAGTAGTGCCTGTGACAATAACTTTCTTTTCCTTGCACTCACATTTGTGCAACATAACCCCTGTCCCTATGTTTGCCATTAGTGCACATGAAGGAACTGAACTCCACTTGTAATTTTAAGGGTGATTTATATGTGGATTATTCTCAAAATTGGCATGAGAAAAAGCAATTGCAAGAGACTAGTTGTTTCCTTTTAGGTGGCTGAGTACTGGCTGTGTTCAGTCTAAAGGAGAACTTCAGATTGTTTAATTGTTCATGAGATACCACTTCTGGCACTTAGCCTCTGCTTTTGAGTTTGCTTTTTAATTTTTAAAAGGAAGTTGATACAGTTTGAGAAAATATGACAAGTGATCATCACACTTGTTAGGTTATCTGTATTTCTAGGGTTCTTCACCTCTGGGCTTACCTGCATTTAATTGGCTCTTAACTGTATGGCCTGTCTTTGGCCATGGTAAAATGTGAATAATTTTGTTATCCAACTTGTTTCATGTATGTATGAGGAACATCAGTGAGTAATAACAAAAATCTGAGATCCTTAGAAGAAAGGTGATATACCACCTTTTTGTTAAAATTATGGCAACTTGAGAACTAGTATATTTGATTAGTTATGGCACTTTGTGCATAGCATAAAACTTGGACTCTGTCCTTGATTCTGCAGTAGGTTTCTTACTGTATGAGTTTGGGTACAGAATAGTACCATGACTGCCTTTTCTCATCATTGTAAAGTGAAGAGAAGGTATTCTGGAAGGGATTATATTTCCACCTTTCTCCTCACTTGTCAGATTGGATAATATAATAATTTGCCATCATGTCAATGAAAAAAAACACATAAACAATCTAAAACCATAAGTTTTTAGTTGTTAAATTCAAAGACACAAATGCATTAGCCCCTGTAAGAATCCTTAGACTTACTCCATGTCTGGGTTGAGCCCCCTCTATGCTTCTCTCTATTGTAAGCAGCCTGGAATTTGGGGGGACAGACTTTTCCATGAAGGAAACAATCTTCTCATTGATAATCACTTTAGTACTTTCAAAGAGCCTTACTGTGCCTTAATAATATTAGCTCTGCTAAATCTTTTTAGGTAGGACTCTAAATAGTAAAGCTGTCAGCAATCTCCACCTTGGGCTTCCCTGGTGGCTCAGTGGTTAAGAATCTGCCTGCCAATGCAGGGGACAGGGGTTCAAGTCCTGGTCTGGGAAGATCCCACGTGCCGTGGAGCAACTAAGCCCGTGGGCCACAACTACTGAGCCTGCGCTCTAGAACCCACGAGCCAAAACTACTGAGCCCACGTGCCACAACTACTGAAGCCCGTGTGCCTAGAGCCTGTGCTCCGCAACAAGAGAAGCTACTGCAGTGAGAAGCCCATGAACCACAACAAAGAGTAGCCCGCTCATCACAACTAGAGAAAGCCCACGCGCAGCAACGAAGACACAACGCAGCCAAAAAAAACCCTCTACCTCAAAATAGTGTTATGGTGGGCATCTAGTATATGTATTTAATACTGTGCAATTTAATGAGCTATGCATAGTTGCTATCATTATTAGAGAGATTGTTTATTTTTACTGGTCTCTTGCACTAGACTATAAAACTCAGAGCAGGAACCATAGACGTCTTGTTTGCCAATGTATCCTCAATGCCTAGCTTGGCTCATGGTAGGTGCTTAGCAAATATTTTTTTCAGAGATTAATTTGGAATCTCAGTAAGGGATCCTTACACTTAAAATTTTACATTAGAAAACAATGCTATTTTCTTTTCTTAACAGTCTTTATAATTAGAACTTAAATTTTTTTAAATTGTGATAAAATCTACATGACATAAAATTTACAATTTTAACCATGTTTAAGTGTGCAGTTCAGTGGCGTATTTTCACACTGCCGTGCAACCATCACCACTGTCCATCTCTACACTTTTCCAACTTGCAAAACTGAAACTCTGTTATCTATTCAACAAGATCTTGCTTTCCCCCTTCCTCCCCAGCCCATAGCAACCACCATTCTACTTTCCCTTTTTTAAATTTGACTCTCTAGTCACCTCATATGAGTGGAATCATACAGTATTTGTCCTTTTGTAACTGGCTTAATTCACTTAGCATAATATCTTCAAGCTTCATCCATGTTGTAGCATGTGTCAGAATTTCGTTCCTTTTTAATGCTGAATAATATTCCATTGTGTATATATATACACACCACATTTTCTTTATCCATTCATCTGATGATGGACATTTTGTTTTTTCTAGCTTTTGGCTATTGTGAATAAGGCTGGTATGAACATGGGTACACAAATATTGGGTTGGCCAAAAAGTTCATTCGGTTTTAAGTAAAACTAAAAGACACGTTTTTCATTTTCACCAAGAATTTTCTTGAACAATATTCACTAACCAAATGAACTTTTTGGCCAACCCAATATTTGTTCAAGTTGCTGCTTTCAGTTTTTTGTGTGTATACCCAGACGTGGAATTGCTGTATCATATGATAATTCTGTCTTTAATTATTGTATTTAAGGAGCCACCATATAGCTTTCCACAGCAGCTATACCATTTTACATTCCCACCAGCAAGGTATGACGGTTCCAGTTTCTCCACATCCTCACCAATACTGTTTTCTCTCTTCCTTTCTTCCTTTCCTCCCTCCTTCCCTTCCTTCCTTCCTGCCTGCCTGCCTTTCTTCCTTCCATCCTGAAAGTTGTGAATATAATCAGACCTTTTAACCAAATTAATTATGAAACATTGAATACAATATGGTCTTCAGGTTAAATTATAAATTAAAAACAGAATTAGACTATGTTTCAAAGTTTGTTGAGATATGTGTTCAATTACAAAGAAGACATACAGATAGATGGCCAACAGGTACATGAAAAGGTGCTTAACATCACTAATCAGGAAAATGCAATCAAAACCATAATGCAATATCACCTCACACCTGTTAGATTGGTTATTATCAAAAAGACAAGAAATAACAAGTGTTGGCCAGGATGTGGAAAAAAGGGAACTCTGTGCACTGTTGGTTGGAATGTAAATTGGTGCAGCCACTATGGAAAGCAGTATGGAGGTTCCTCAAAATATTAAATATAGAACTACCATATGATCCAGCAATTCCACTTCTGGATATTTATCCAAAGAAAGCAAAAACATTAACTCGAAAAGACACATGTACCCCCATGTTCATTGTGGCATGATTTACAGTAGTCAAGGTATGGAAACAATCTAAGTGTCTACTGATGGATGAATGGATAAGAAAATGTGGTGTATATATACAATGGAATATTATTCAGCCATAAAAAAGAAAATCTTGCCATTTGTGACAACATGGTTAGACCTTGAGGACATTATGCTAAGTGAAATAAGTCAGTGAAAGACAAACCGTATGATCTCACATACATGTGGGATCTAAAATTTGAAAATAAAAGAGCTCATAGATACAGAGAACAGATTGGTGGTTACCAAAGATGGGGTGTGGGGGGAGGACCAAATAGGTAAAGGGTGTCAAAAGGTACAAACTTCCAGTTATAAAATAGTCCTGGGAATGTAATGTAAAGCATGGTGACTATAGTTAATAATACCGTATTGCTTGTTTGAAAGTTGCTGAGAGAGTGTATCTTAAAAGTTCTTATCACAAGAAAAAAATTCTAACTATGTATGGTGATGGATGTTAACTAGACTTATTGTGGCGATCATTTCACAATATATACAAATATCAAATCATTATGCTATATACCTGAAACTATGTAATATAATGTTACATATATGTGTCAATTATACCTCAATTTAAAAAAACTTGCTCAAGTCTGGTTTGATATATGTGATAGTCAGATATTTCTATGTTGTCCTCATTGAAATAACTCTTACCTGATTTTTGAAGCCAGTGAAAACAATAACAAAGCCTGCAATATTTACAAATATGTCACTGATCCTGTAAATAGCATACTTTTTCCAAAATGTTCCTAAATGTGTGCTATTTGAAATAATTCCAAGAAACCTGTGAGATGGTTCCTGATAGAATGAAATAAATGATAGTAAGAAAGCTCAGTGTCAAGTGTTCCTCATATCCTTTATGAATCTTGCCTGAGTATAGTATTTAACTTCATTTTTTTTCTTTAAAAATTTATTTCCGATAGAGTATACATGACCTTCTATCATAGAGTAGTTATAAAAGGATGAGATCCTGCCTTATCTCCTACCAATGGAATTAAGTAAATCTTAGGCTTTCTTTGCACGAAAAAATAAGAGAATTGTTAAATCACTAAATGTTGTTGGTGGGAATTAAAAATGACTTTCCCTATCATGTTGAGAGGCACTTAAGCTCCAGTTCATTGAAGCAGGGTTTTGAATCTACTTGAGTTGTTGGTTTAAGTTAAAAGAGGCAATATTAGCTGGAGAATAGACAAGTTAAGATGTTAAATTATTGCTGCCCTTTTTTGCGAACTCATGATTTAGAATATATATACAAAATGGGCATTTGTGCCCTGGGAGGCTGACTTGTACAGACTACAGGTCAGACTACAGGTTTCTTGCCCTTGGGCTTCTGGTTGAGTTTGGCTATTGGGCAGCATAGACAGGAGACCAGAGGCAAGGAGGAGAGTGAGGTAGGAGTATCTTCCCCCAGTCTTTCCCTGAGGGGTCACTGTGGGCTTACTGTGTCCTTTGACTAAAGGACTATTATCCTATGGCTGTCTCCACACCCGATGAAACAAAGATGAAAGAGCCTGCTCTCTCTGGGTTCCAGTAATTGCTCCCTCCTTACCTTCTCTAAAACCTCCAGTAGCAATATACATTGCTATTATTAGCCAAGGAGTACTGTGCTCTATCTTGTGGTTTCCCTACTCCCTACCAGCACCTTCGAAAATAGTCCCTTCATTAAACTCTTCAGATTTCCCAGTCCACGTGTGCTGTTTGTTTCCTGCTGGGATCCTGACTGAAATAGCTGCTTTATGTATTTTTTTAACATTTTTAATTGGAGTATAATTGCTTTACAATGGTGTGTTAGTTTCTGCTTTATAACAAAGTGAATAAGCTATACATATACATATATCCCCATGTCTCCTCCCTGTTGCGTCTCCCTCTCACCCTCCCTATCCTACCCCTCTAGGTAGTCACAAAGCACCGAGCTGATCTCCCTGTGCTATGGGGCCGCTTCCCACTAGCTATCTATTTTACATTTGGTAGTGTATATATGTCCATGCCACTCTCTCACTTCGTCCCAGCTTACCCTTCCCCCTCCCCATGTCCTCAAGTCCATTCTCAATGTCTGTGTCTTTATTCCTGTCCTGCCCCTGGGTTCTTAAGCACCATTTTTTTTTTTTAGATTCCATATACATGTGTTAGCATTTGGTATTTGTTTTTCTCTTTCTGACTTACTTCACTCTGTATGACAGACT
>NC_041219.1:89556993-89561617 GCF_002837175.3 Physeter macrocephalus | reverse complement strand
TAATTGGAGTATAATTGCTTTACAATGGTGTGTTAGTTTCTGCTTTATAACAAAGTGAATAAGCTATACATATACATATATCCCCATGTCTCCTCCCTGTTGCGTCTCCCTCTCACCCTCCCTATCCTACCCCTCTAGGTAGTCACAAAGCACCGAGCTGATCTCCCTGTGCTATGGGGCCGCTTCCCACTAGCTATCTATTTTACATTTGGTAGTGTATATATGTCCATGCCACTCTCTCACTTCGTCCCAGCTTACCCTTCCCCCTCCCCATGTCCTCAAGTCCATTCTCTATGTCTGCGTCTTTAATCCTGTCCTGCCCCTAGGTTCTTATGCTTTATGTATTTTTAATCATTATCCCAACTGGTATGCCAAATAAACCCTAATAATACTTATGCTAATTTGAGGGGGCAGTAACTGAAGTGTTTGCAGAACTACCCTTTGTTTTCCTTGCACTTGGTTTCATCTAGCATGTTGTTAAAGGAAAAAAAATTAAAAGTGTTAGATGATATAGAAGTTAGAAATACCAATAGTTCATTTAAATATAGATTCCAAAATGCTGTTTTACCTTAAGTATCCCCTCTTTTCCCTAAAAGAGACTGGTGGTTTGATTCCTTAATAAGATTACTGGTGTCCTTTGTAGCATCTCAGTGCTCATTAATGTGTCTTTGGGAGAGAGTACAGTTGACCCTTGAACAACATGGGGGTTAGGGGTGCTGACCCATGAGTGCAGTGGAAAATCCTTACAATTGGGCCTCAGTGTCCACAGTTCTGTATCTATGGATCCAACCAACCGCAGATTGTGTAGTACTGTAGCATTTACTGTTGAAAGAAATCTGCATATAAGTAGCCCCAGGCGGTTCAAACCCATGTTGTTCAAGGGTCATCTGTACTTAAAACTGTCGGGTTATATCATCTGGATAACCTAAAGCAATTCTGAGAAGGTTGCTGGGTAGTATTTTGGCTATATAAGATTTTTATCTGTACTGTGTCTCTTTGCAATTAATAAAGATAATTGGGAGTTAACCATATTATGTCGTCATCTGGAAAACTCAGGCTTTAAATACTGAGTTTGTCTAAATGTGACCTGATTTTTCAATCGGGGAACAATCATGATACTGCCAATATTGCAGAGGTTAAATCTAAATTAATTCACAGTTCAATGGTAATTGGCAAACGTAGTTTCTCTTTGAATGACATAGGCTCTATTCATATCCTCTTTTCCACTTTTAGTACCAAAATATTATTATCATTCTAACTTATAAATTATCAGTCTTCCACAGCAACTAGGAGGTATTTTAAAACACTGGATAACAATTGAGCTGTAAAAGAGGCTTTAATTAACTGGGACAAAGTGAGAGTGTGGCATGTACATATATACACTACCAAATGTAAATCCGATAGCTAGTGGGAAGCAGCCCCATAGCACAGGGAGATCAGCTCCGTGCTTTGTGACCACCTAGAGGGGTGGGATAGGGAGGGAGGGAGGGAGACACAAGAGGGAAGGGATATGGGGATATATGTATATGTATAGATGATTCACTTTGTTATAAAGCAGAAACTATCACACCATTGTAAAGCAATTATACTCTAATAAAGATGTTAAAAAAAATTTAAAAATTAAAAAAAAACATCTGAAATAATAGTAAAAGAATTTGGAAAGTGCACTAGAATATTACTGTATTTTTTATACCCCCATCTTATTCCATTCAGACTGCTGTAACAAAATACCACAGACTGGGTAGCTTATAAACAACAGAAATTTACTTCTCACAGTTCTAGAGGCTGGAAATCTGAGATCAGAGTGCCACCATGGTCTGGTGAGGCCCTTCTTCTGGGTTTCAGACTTCTCATTGTGTCCTCACATGGTGGCAGGGGCTAGAGAGCTCTGTAGAATCTTTTTTATAAGAGCACTTATCCTGGGACTTCCCTGGTGGTCCAGTGGTTAAGAATCCACTTTCCAGTGCAGGCGACACGGATTCAAACCCTGGTCGGAGAACTAAGATCCCACATGCCGTGGGGCAGCTAAGCCCACGCGCCACAACTACTGAGCCCTCACACTCTGGAGCCCACACTCCACAAGGAAGAGCCCACCGCAGCCACATAAGTAAATAAAATTAAAAAAAAAAAAAAGAGCACTAATCCCATTCATGAGGATTCCACTCTCCAAAGGCCTCACCTACTAATATCATCACTGTAGGGTTTCATATATGAATTTGGACGGGAGAACACAAACATTCAGACCACAGCAACCCCTTTTCTCAAAATTTCCCCTTTGACTTGCTTTGTTGAAATTCTAACTCCCAAGCTACTCCCAAGTATGGTGCATGGATCTGCAGTGTTGATACCGCTTGGGAGTGAAAACCTCAGGCCACACGCCAGACTCCTGAATCAGAACCTGCATTTTAACTGGAGATTTCCCCAGATGTTAAGTATACACATCAGAATTTGGGAAGCAGTCTAACCATGTCCTAGGATCGCATCTCATTAGATTAAAACAAAGTTGTCAAGTGTTAAAGCTGAGGTAATTTGTTGATCATACAGTCACGGGTAAAGAAACTGATTAAATTCATAGATAGCCTTTTCTTTATAAGTGCAAGGAAGCCAAACTCTTTTCTGTAATTATTTACGTTGAACTAAGTTTTCCCATTTGTGCTGGTAATGTAAACTCAGGTACATTGCTTTATCAAGTATTATATTGGGAACACAAACGTATTCATGGAGTTCATAGTCTAAGAACATGGTGTGTGTGTGTTGCAGTCTGGAAGATGGAAAGTACTTTTATGTGTTGTTATTATTAATGCCACAGAAGCTCTCATTCTCACATTTTCATATTTGTTAGTATTAAATTTTACCTTGAGGAGCTATTTACTTACAACATTTTTAGAGGGTCTTTTAAATTAAGATAGGATAGTTAACAAAGATACCAAGGATTACTGGACAGTCTAATATAGGTAAAGTACTTAGTGTTTTTCTCACGCTGTGACAGTTTCTATTAAAATCAAACTAATTTTATAATTTTAATGCAAATGTAGTTATCAGTTATCTATATAATAGAATTTGCAAAATAACAACTAACTTCTTGTTAGCTGTTTATGGGAGAAAAGCAGCTAGTATTATTGGCCCTTCCATTTTACGGGATGGATTATATGTTAGCTTTGGACCATGTTGAATATATTTTTTCCTTCTCATTGTTTCAGATTCATCAGGATTCATTTTTGATTTGCAGTCCAATACTGTACTGGCCCAGGGAGGAGTTTTTGAGAACATGAAAGAGAAGGTATGACTAGTTACTGTGGATAAGAAACTTGAATGTTTTGTTAAAATTTAGGTACTAATAAAATCAATGGCTATACAAACTCATTAAGAAAGTGAAATTTTAAGAACAAAACTGTATAAATGCCACTGTATATCAGAGAGTAACCACCATGAAGGTTTTGAGGAATCAGAGCCTATACGTGCAATTTGCTTTGCATGTATACATATACATATATTTATTCTAAATTCTCTTGAAGACATCTTAATTAATATTATAACAATATTTATATGGCTAAGTGTGTATCTCATTTAGCAACATTCTTTAAAGAACAATCTGAGTAGGATCTTCCTTTTTTTTTTTTTTTAAGACAACACAATTTTTATTTTGTGATTTTTATTTATTTATTTGGCCATGCCGGGTCTTAGTTGCAGCATGTGGGATCTTCTTTGCGGCACGTGGGGTCTTTTAGTTGCAGCATGTGGACTCTTAGTTGCGGCATGCATGTGGGATCTAGTTCCCTGCCCAGGGATCGAACCCGGGCCCCCTGCATTGGGAGCGTGGTGTCTTAACCACTGGACCACCAGAGAAGTCCCAGGATCTACCCTTTCACTTGAAGAGGATTTTTAAGTCCAGGAGACCTTAGAGCAAGAAGAGAAATAAATTTTCTAAGTAATATACCTTTGGAAGAAAAGGTTTTTAGTAATATAACCCTTAATGAGCTATACTGAGAAAAACATTTTTAAAAAGCTTTATGTGTGTTCTCTGTCTTATTTAAAAAGTATATTGTTGATTATGGAGTCATAGATATATTATTGGTTCAGTAATATAAACACTTTCACATTTTAAGTTATCAGAATTTTACCTTTATCATTGAATCTGTTATTTTTTTTAATTTTTTTTATTTTTTAACATATTCATTGGAGTATAACTGTTTTACAATGGTGTGTTAGTTTCTGCTTTACAACAAAGTGAATCAGTTATACATATACATATGTTCCCATATCTCTTCCCTCTTGCGTCACCCTCCCTCCCACCCTCCCTATCCCACCCCTCTAGGTAGTCACAAAGCACAGAGGTGATCTCCCTGTGCTATGCGGCAGCTTCCCACTAGTTATCTAATTTACACTTGGTAGTGTACGTATGTCCATGCCACTCTCTCACTTCGTCACAGCTTACCCTTCCCCCCTCCTCATATCCTCAAGTCCATGCTCTGGAAGGTGTGTGTTTTATTCCCGTCCTACCACTAATCTCTTCAAGACATTTTTTTTTCTTAGATTCCATATATATGTGTTAGCATACGGTATTTGTTTTTCTCCTTCTGACTTACTTCACTCTGTATGACAGACTCCAGGTCCATCCACCTCA
>NC_041219.1:89465121-89554822 GCF_002837175.3 Physeter macrocephalus | reverse complement strand
GTTGTTACGTCTCCTTTTTCATTTCTAATTCTATTGATTTGAGTCTTCTCCCTTTTATTCTTGATGAGTCTGGCTAATGGTTTATCAATTTTATTTATCTTCTCAAAGAACCAGCTTTTAGTTTTATTGATCTTTGCTATTGTTTCCTTCATTTCTTTTTCATTTATTTCTGATCTGATCTTTATGATTTCTTTCCTTCTGCTAAATTTGGGGTTTTTTTGTTCTTCTTTCTCTAGTTGCTTTAGGTGCAAAGTTAGGTTGTTTATACGAGATGTTTCCTGTTTCTTAAGGTAGGATTGTATTGCTATAAACTTCCCTCTTAGAACTGCTTTTGCTGCATCCCATAGGTTTTGGGTCGTCGTGTCTCCATTGTCATTTGTTTCTAAGTATTTTTTGATTTCCTCTTTGATTTCTTCAGTGATCACTTCGTTATTAAGTAGTGTATTGTTTAGCCTCCATGTGTTTGTATTTTTTATAGATCTTTTCCTGTAATTGATATCTAGTCTCATAGCGTTGTGGTCAGAAAAGATACTTGGTATGATTTCAATTTTCTTAAATTTGCCAAGGCTAGATTTGTGACCCAATATATGATCTATCCTGGAGAATGTTCCATGAGCACTTGAGAAAAATGTGTATTCTGTTGTTTTTGGATGGAATGTCCTATAAATATCAATTAAGTCCATCTTGTGTAATGTATCATTTAAAGCTTGTGTTTCCTTATTTGTTTTCATTTTGGATGATCTGTCCATTGTTGAAAGTGGGGTGTTAAAGTCCCCTACTATGATTGTGTTACTGTCGATTTCCCCTTTTATGGCTGTTAGTATTTGCCTTATGTATTGAGGTGCTCCTATGTTGGGTGCATAAATATTTACAATTGTTATATCTTCTTCATGGATCGATCCCTTGATTGAATCTGTTATTTTTGCCTGAAGCCCATTTTCTAGTGATCAGTGCTAAGTTTTTTTCTCTTTTTAAAAATGTATATTACAAATTTGCCCTCTTTGTATTATAGATTATATACCTTCCCATTTGTATGGTTTTAAACCTTATCATTGTTCAATTAAACCTGAAACAAAAAAAGTATAGAATGATATGAAAGCAAGTGTACTAAGAAAGACTTAGGTTCTAATACAGATTCTGCTAATTACTTGAACAAGATACTTTACTTCTCTTCGTCTATAAAAGGACTTCCTTTTCAAGCAGTATGGCTGACTAGATACCCTGAAAACATTTCTAATATACAGTGCTTACAAATACAGAATGAAAAATAACACACATCATTTTAAATGCATAGCTGGGGAATTTCCTGGCGGTCCAGTGGTTAGGACTCTGCGGTTTCATTGCAGAGGGCCTGGGTTTGATCCCTGGTCGGGGAACTAAGATCCTGCAAGCCACATGGCACGCAAAAAAAACAAAAAAAAACAAACCTTTTAATACCACATTTGAACTTTTATTATCATATATGAACTTATGTTGTAAGAAACAAAATTTCCTAGCTCTATACACTGAAAGGACCTAGAAATAATGACTCCCTGGTAGCAATAAATACACCTAGCTCTTAGATCTTGGTTTCTAACTACCACTTTCTACCAAAAAGAATCAGGTCTTCTTGAAGAAATAACCAATTTCACATTGTGCAGTAAGACAAGAAATGAAAATTATAAGGATTAGAAAGGAAGAAAAAAAAACTGCCATTATTTATAGACAATACTGCTGTCTACATAGAAAAACCAAGAAAGCAACAAATTATTAGGAATAATGAAGTCATCAAAATAGCTAGATATAAAATCAGTATACAAAAATGAAAACAGAATATGCAATTATTGTAAAGTATATATTTTTAATCTCAAAAGATATAAAATACCTTAGGAATAACTGACAAAATTGGAATTCCCTGTTTTAAAGGGAAATTTGGCATTTCTAATGAAATTGTAGATGCCCTACTGTTCAGGAATTCTACCAGTGGTTATATATAATAGAGGCATCCTCTCACTGTTTACAGAAGACCCTTTTGTTTTTTTGGTTTTTTTTAACAATTTGCTAAACATTGTCATAGACACTGAGTATTCAGCAAGTAAGCATAAGCATAGGAATATTTATTATAATATTTTTCATAGTAGCCAAACATTGGAAAGAACGTAAATGTCCATCAACAGGAGAATGAATAAATTGGCTATATTCATACAATGGAAATGCTATGTAGCAGTTAAAATAAATGAATAAGATGCATTTATCAACATGAAAAATAAATCTAAAAAAAATTGTTACATGAAAAAGCAAACTGAATATTGACATGTACGATATGATAATATTTATGTAATGCAAAACAGTAATATGTATTACCTGTGGATACATACATACATCATAGAAGTACAAAAACATGTATCAAAATAACACCAAATTCAAGGTAGAGATCTCTGTGGAGAGGAGGGAAATGGAATTTAGGAGAGACTTCATGGGCACTTCAGTTGCATATATATTTATTTTATTAAACTGGCTGTCATATAGTGAGTGTTCATTATGTTTTATATGCCTGGAATAGTTTATAATAATTTAAATTATCTTTAATCATTATTATACAATTAAATGATATGAAGTAAATGTTTTGAAAAATGCTATACTAAAATCTGTTATTGTTGGTGGTTCGTTAAACTTCCCACCTTTCTCTATAGTTTGCTAAAAATGAGGAAATGTTGATGCTAAATTAATACCTGATACCTCAGTTAAACCACCCTTTCTTGAAATAAAATCTGGCACAAATCTTCTTTTTTAATTAATTAATTAGGTTGCACTGGGTCGTAGTTGCAGCATGCAATCTCCTTAGTTGTGACATGCGAACTCTTAGTTGCAGCAAGCATGTGGGATCTAGTTCCCTGACCAGGGATCGAACCTGGGCCCCCTGCATTGGGAGCGTGGTGTCTTAACCACTGTGCCACCAGGGAAATCCCCTGGCACAGATCTGTTTCTAGAAATGTTCTGCTTTCTAAGTTTTGAAATTAATTTTTATGTACTGTTATCACTCATCTGTTAATCATTCCCAGTGAGTTGGTTGTATGTACTCACACTGACACTAAAGAGTGATATATCTTGTTAAAAATGAAATGGTACCCTTTCTGTTATTCTCTGTATTAGATCTCAGTTTCCAACTGACCTACTGATATTAGAATTAAATGAACTTGTCTTCTTTTCCAGATAAATGCAGTACGTGCAATAGTTCCCAATAAGAGTAACAATGAAATTATCCTGGTTTTGCAGCACTTTGATAACTGTGTGGACAAAACAGTACAAGCATTCATGGAAGGTAATCCTAGCTCAATATTTTTATAAGTTTGTATTTGTTCAAATATAAGTTGTTTCAGCATTCTATAACATTCATTCGGCAATCTGATGTTTCATAGATGATATAGCAGACGCCATGATAACATAACATACCATGCTATTTTTAAAGATATCTCTTAAAGCTCCCTATTTCAGCCCTAGAAGTAATTCGTTCATAATCTATATAATACCTGGAATAAGAGACAAGCTGAGAAGACTCCATCATTTTATTCAGAACGTTCTCTAATGGTAGTTAAGAAGAAATTAGGTGGCCATTGGTATAAGGGACTTGATTGGAGTTGGGTTTAATAAGAATTTAAGAAACAATGACAAAATAGTGGTCCAGTAGCTCAGCCACAGATGGCAGATTCAGGGACTCAACATTCTTTTTCAGGCTCCAGTACCACTTAGTGTGGCTCTGGCAAGTGATACAAATATATGGGTTTGAGCGTCCTTATCTACCATACAAAAAATGGTAGGCTTAGCCAAGCCTTCTGATTTATAGAGTTGAGGAGTGTTTTACAAACTTCTTTCCACATAACTTGTTTGGGAAAAACTGCCTAAAGCTATTGCATCATTGAACAGTGACAGCGACAACAGAATAGGTCTCCCTGTTTCTATTTTTCTGAATTTACCAGTATAGAATAAACATGTACAAATACTGTAAGGTTTTTCTTCATCTTCATCTGTTTTCTTTATAATGTTAGTATTTGGGTCTAGGGTAGTATACAGTTCTCTCTGAAACAGTGTAGCTAAGGTGGTTTGTAATCTTCTGAAGGAGAGAGGATACCATACTTGGGCTGAAACCAGTCATCTTTGTATTCGGTCAAAGATATATAAATAAAAGAATCTTTAAAATGGTCAGGCTACATTAGTCTCTTCTTGGAAGAACTTACTGAGGAAGTTGAATGGAGAAGGGGGATCT
Organism: Physeter macrocephalus; assembly: GCF_002837175.3. Classification (NCBI taxonomy): domain Eukaryota; kingdom Metazoa; phylum Chordata; class Mammalia; order Artiodactyla; family Physeteridae; genus Physeter; species Physeter macrocephalus. The sequence goes on along the minus strand of NC_041219.1, from coordinate 89,550,579 downwards.
AAATGGGCAGGTATTCTAAAAGGTAAGCATGATATGATTATCTCATTACATTAGCTTAGAGACTTGAACCTTAACTTTTCCTATTGGGAACTTTGGAGATTTTCCAGCAGTTACAAAATTCAGGGACACTAATTCCTGCTTGAGCATGCAAGTGGTAGGAGAAAAAATATGTAATTGGTTTCTCTTACAGGTAGTGCCGGTGAAGTACTCAAAGAATGGACAGTAACAGGCAAGAAAAAGGTAAAAATTAATTAAATTTATAAGTGTGATATCAATATTTGTATTATAAAAAAATTTAAGCTCTGCCAAAATATTTGAAAGATTTACATATGCATCTTCAGTTTACCTGGTTAAGAAAAGTTTTCTTCTATGACATTGAAACACAGCTATGTACATAGAATACCACACAAACTCCTCCATGTGATTTTAGGCAGGAAGCAGAATGACTCTGCCATGGTGCAATTGCGGAGGGTATTAATATTATTAATATTAATGTTAGGCAGGGATGAAACTAGAGAGCATGTCAAGGAAAGCAGAGTTCCTCTAGAGAAAGTGATCTAGTCCAGCGGTTTTCAACATAATTCATATCATAGGTCAGTTAAAACAGTTCAGATTTTTAGGTCAGACCACTTGTGTTGTAATCTCTGATACTAATGAGCTTTGGCTTAAAGCCTAAAGAGGGGCTTTGCTACTATTAGCTATGCAGAGGGGTCTGATAGTCCAATTCAGGGTTGTAGAAGGCACTTGGGCTGTGGAGTCAATCAAAACTGGATTTATATCCTTTTTCACTACTTACTGGCTTTATTTCCTGAGAATATTGTTTAACCTTAGTGTGCCTTAGTTTGCTTATCTCTAGAATAGGAAAATAATATTAACAAATGCAAGTACTTAATACAGTGTGTAACATATTAGTTCTCCTTATCCACTTAAAACCAAAATGCTTTCCCCAAAGGATACTAGCTGGCCTCAGAATGCTTCCCATAGCTCTTTACTCTAAATCTGGTTCCTTTAGGAAGTGCTTGAAGTGAATTTCAGTCAAGTATCTCTATGAAATCTCTTTAGGGTCTATATTAGGTTAGTGCTGGAGTTCTGGAATACTTTCTTGATGACTTCACATCACTTCATTAGGAGTTCTGTTAAGTATTGATTAAACCAGGCTTGACCCCAATGACCCTTGAGAATTTTTTCTAAGAAGAACTTAATACTACTACAGATTGCCCTGAAGCTCTCCATACCTGTAGCTTTGAATATTTGCTTAACTTCTTCCCATTGCTTTCACCTAACGTGAGTGTGTGTTCTGGAGAACAGCAGTTTATTGGCCCAGGATAATAGGTTATTAGTGATGTGAGATATGCATGAAGCTGGAAAAGTATGTGTTGGAGACATAAATTCCTTAAAATTTGGAGAAAGAAAAATGGCTTCAGTTTGGCAGTCCCAAACACCCAAATCTAGTTCAGTTAACTACTGGGATTAGTTCAATAGGATGTGACCATGAACAGTTACTGGGACAGGTATTCTATACATAGGACAGTGATATGAAAACTTAGCCAGTTCACATGGGATAAAGTATTTAAGAGAAAGAGAGATGAGAGCTGTGGAGAGGAAATAATTATATCTAGCATTACAGTAGTATTCCTATTAGGGCCATGAAAGGGGTTTAGGGTAAAATTAATTCAGTCATGTCAGTCTAACCTTAGAAATAGAATTAAGTATTTCTAGTAGAGCTGTGGTTTGACAAAATAAAAGGTAAAGGATTTTTGTTTTAATTTTAGTATTTGCATAGGTAATATATTCATGTGGCTCAAAATTCAAAGCTATAAAAGTGAATATACTGAAACATCTTTATCCCTGGGGATAGTTCCCAGCCATTTGGTTCCACACACCAGAGGCAAACTGTATTATCAATTTCTTATGTACCTTATGGGATATTTTATACATATATATAAGCAAATATGAATATATATTCTCCTCTTTTCTTGCTCCTTTTTCATGTAATATATCTTGGAGCTTATTCCATGTCAATATATAAAGAGCTTTCGTGGTTTTTTTATGAATGTATACTCATCCTACTGTTTAGATGTACCATAACTTACTTAACCGTTTCTTTATTGATCAACATTTGGGTTGTTTGCAGTCCTTTGCTATTATTAACTATACTTCAGTGAATAACCTTGTACATATATCATTTTGCATGTGTTAGTATCACCTAGGATAAACTTCTAGAAGTGGAATTGCTGGGTCAAAGTGTATATGTATTTGTAATTTTGATAAGTATTACCAGATTGCTATAGAGTACCACTTTGCACTCCCACAAGTGATAAATGAAAATGCCTGTTTCTTTATACCTTCAACCCTACAGTGTTAGGAAACATTTTAAACTTTGCTAATCCAATAGCTGAAAAATGATATTATAGTACAGTTTTTTTCCAAATGTTTTTTTACTGTGGTAAAATACACATAAAATTTACCATCTTAACCATTCCAGATCTCTCTCTCTCCTTTTCTTTTTTGTTTTTGTTTTTGGTTTTTTTCTAAGTCAATATCTGGACTAATATGCCAACGAAGGGTTTATATTTTACTTCTTTTTTAAAAAAAATTGAGGTAACATACCGGATTGACATATACACACTACTGTATATAAAATAGATAACTAATAAGAACCTACTGTATAGCACAGGGAACTCTACTCAATACTCTGTAATGACCTATATGGCAATAGAATCTAAAAAAGAGTGGATATATGTATATGTATAACTGATTAATTTTGCTGTACAGCAGAAACGAACACAGTTTTGTAAATCAACTATACTCCAATAAAAATTAATTTTAAAAAAATTGAGGTATAATTGACACATAACATTATATTAGTTTGAGGTGTACAATATAATGATTCACTATTTATATGTATTGTGAAATGATCACCACAATAAGTCTAGTTAACATTCAGCACCATAATGGTATCAAAAAAATTTTTTTTGTCATGATGAGAACTCTTAAGATCTACTCTTAGCATCTTTCAAATATACATCTCCAGAACTCCTTTCATTTTATAAAACTGAAACTCTATACTTATTAAAAAGTAACTCTCATTCCCACCTCCCTTCTGCCCCTGGCAACCACCACTCTACTTTCTGTCTCTATAATTTTGACTACTTTAGATAACTCATATAAGTGAAATCATACAGTAGTTGTCTTTTTGTGACTAGCTTATTCAATTAGCATAATGTTCTCAAGTTTCATCCATGTTGTAGCATATTAGAGAATTTCCTTCCTTTTAAAGGCTGAATAATATTCCATTGTATGTATGTATCATATTTTGTTTATCCATTCATCCATCAATGGACACTTGGGTTGCTTCCATGTTTTAGCTGTTGTGAATAAATGGATGTACAAATATGTCTTCGAGACCCTGTTTTCAGATCTTTTGGGTATATAGCCAAAAATGGAATTGTTGGATCATATGATAATTCTAATTGTTTGAGGAACCACAGCAGCTATACCATTTTATATACCTACCAACAGCACACAAGAGTCCCAGTTTATCAACAGCCTAACACTTGTTTTCTGTTTTTTTCTGATAATAGCCATTCTGAGTATAAGGTGATATCTCAGTGTAGTTTTGATTTTCATTTTCCTTATGATTAGTGACATTGAGCATTTTCATGAGTTTGACCATTTGTATATCTTCTTTGGAGAAATGTCTATTCAAGTCCTTTGCCTATTTTTTAATCAGGTGGTTTTTGTTGTGGTTGTTGTTGTTGAGTTTTAAGAGTTCTCTATATATTCTGGGTATTAATCCCTTAGATATATGATTTGCAAATATTTTCTCACATTCTGCATGTTGCCTTTTTTCTCATGAAGTCCAATTTGTCTGTTTTTTTCTTCTGTTAACTGTGCCATTGATGTCATATCCAAGAAATCATTGCCAAATCCAGTACTGTGAAGCTTTTGTCCTACATCATTTTCTTCTAACAGGTTTATTGTTTTAGGTCTTACATTTAAATGTTTGATCCATTTTGAGTGAATTTTTGTATAATGTTTTAGGTAAAGATCCAACTTTATTCTTTTACACTTGGACATTCCAGTTTTCCCAGCATTATTTGTTGAAAAGACTGTCATTTTTCCATTGAGTGGTTTTGGCACCCTTGTCAAAAATCATTTAGGCATATATGTGAGTTTAGTTCTGGGCTCTCTATTCTATTCCGTTGCTCTATATGTTTGTCTTTTTTTTTTTTTTTTTTAAGTTTTTTGGCCACGCTGTGCGGCCTGTGGCATCTTAGTTCTCTGACCAGGGATCGAACTTGCTCCCCCTACAGTGAGAGGGCAGAGTCTTAACCACTGGACCTCCAGGGAAGTCCCTATATGTCTGTCTTTTTGCCAGTACTACACTGTTTTGATTATCGTAGCTTTGTAGTAAGTTTTGAAATCAAGTTGTGTAAGTCTTCCTGTTTTGTTCCTCTTTTTCTTTTCTTAAAAAGTTTTTATTGAAATGTAGTTGACTTACAGTGTTGTGTTAATTTCGGCATATAGAAAAGTGATTCAGTTATACACACACACACATATACTTTTTTAGATTCTTTTCAATTGTAGGTTATTACAAGATATTGAGTATAGTTCCTTGTCCTTGTTGGTTATCTATTTTATATATAGTCGTGTGTATATTTTAAGCCCAAACTTCTGATTTATCCCTCCCTGCCCCCCACACCTTTCCCCTTTGATGATCATAAGTTTGTTTTCTATGTCTGTGAGTCTGTTTCTGTTTTGTAAATAAGTTCATTTGCATCATTTTTTTAGATTCCACATATAAGAGATATCATATATTTGTCCTTCTCTGTCTGACTTCACTTAGTATGATAATCTCTAGGTCCTCTTTTTCAAGATTGTTTTGGTCCCTTGAGATTCCATATGAATTTTAAGATAGGTTTTTCTATTTCTGCAAAAAATATCATTGGGATTTTGATATGGATTGCACTGACTCTGTAGATCACTTTGGGTAGTATTGACATTTTAATATTAAGTCTTCCAGTTCATGAACATGTAATGTGTTTCCATTTATTTATGTCTTCTTTAATTTCTGTCCACAGTGTTTTATAGTTTTCATTGTACAAGGCTTTCACTTCCTTGGCTTAAGTTAATTACTAAGTATTTCATTCATTTTGATGCTATTGTAAATTGATTTATTTTGTAATTTACTTTTTAGATTGTTAGTTCATGTATCGAAGTACAACTGATTTTTTTTTTGATTCTTTGGTCCCGCCCCCACTTCTTATTTTTATTTATAAATTTTTTTTTTTTAATATTTATTTATTTATTAGGCTGCATTGGGTCTTAGTTGTGGCATGCAGGATCTTCGTTGCAGCACATGGAATCTTTCATTGCGGCGCGCAGGCTCTTCATTGTGGTGTGCGGGCTTCTCTCTAGTTGTGGTGCGTGGGTTCCAGAGCGCATGGGCTCAGTAGTCACAGTGCGTGGGCTTAGTTGCCTCACGGCATGTAGGATCTTAGTTTCTTGACCAGGGGTTGAACCCACGTCCCCTGCATTGGAAGGTAGATTCTTAACCACTGGACCACGAGGGAAGTCCCCAGAAGTACAACTGATTTTTGTGTGTTGACTTTGTATCCTGCTGCTTTGCTGAATTTATCTATTTGTTCTGTGTGTGTGTGTCTGTGTGTGTGTAATCTTTAGCGTTTTCTACATATAAGATCATATCGTCTGCAAACATATTTTGCTTTTTCCTTTTCCACTTGGATGCCTTTTATTTCTTTTTCTTTCCTAATTGCCCTGGCTATAACTTTCAGTACTGTGTGGAATAGAAGTGGCAAAAGTGGGCATTCTTACCTTGTTCCTGATATTTGAGGAAAAGCTCTAGTCTTTGACCATTGTTCACTGTGGGTTTTCATATATGGATTTTATTATGTTGAAGTAGTTTTCTTCTAATCCCCATTTTTTAGTGTTTTTATCATGAGAAGGTATTGAATTTTGTCACATATTTTTTCTGCATCAATTTAGATGATCATGTGGGGTTTTTTTCCCTTTATTCTGTTAATATGGTGTATTACATTGCTCAATTTCCTTAAGTTGAACCATTCCTGTGTTCAAGGAATAAATCCTGCTTGGTCATGGTGTATAATCCTTTTAGTATGCTGCTGAATTTGGTTTGGTACTGTTTTGTTGAGAATTTTTGCATCAATGTTCATAAGGGATATTGCTTTGTAGTGTCTTTGTCTGGCTAAGTGTCAGGGTAATGCTGGCCTCATAGAAAGAGTTAGATAATGTTCCCTTCTCTTCAGCCGTTTTTTGTTTTGTTTTTTAAAGTTTGACAAGAGTAAGTGTTTGGTAGAATTCACTAGTGAAGCCATTGGGTTCCGCGCTTTTCTTTGTCAGGAAATTTTTGATTACTGATTCAATCTCCTTACTAGTTAGATTTTCTATTTCTTCATGATTTAGTATTGGTAGGTTTTGTGTTTCTAGGAATTTCAACATTTCATCTAGGTTATACAATTTGTTGGTGTACAGTTGTTCATAGTATTTTCTTATAATCCTGTTTATTTCTATAGAATTGGTAGTAATGTACCCACTTCCATTTCTTATTTTAATAATTTGAATCTTCCCTCTTTTTTTCTTAGTCCATCTAGCTAAATGTTTGTCAATTTTGTTGATCTTTTCGAAGAACCAGCTTTTGCTTTTATTGATTTCCTCTACTTTTCTGTTCTCTATTTCATTTATCTCTGCTCTAATCTTTATTATTTTCTTTCTTCTGCTAGCTTTGGGTTTACTTTCTTCTTTTTATTTATTTTTTTCCTAGTTCCTTAAGTTATAAAGCTAGGTTGTTAATTTGAGATCTTAGTTTTTAATGTAAGCATTTGTAAATTTCTTCCTTAGCACCGCTTGTAAGTTTTGGTATATTGTATTTTCATTTTCATTTATCTCTAAGTATTTTCTAATTGCCCTTGTTATTTCTTCTTTGATCCAGTCATTGTTTTAAAATGTGTTGTTTAATTTTCACAATATCATAGATTTTCAAGTTTTCCTTCTGTTATTGATTTCTAACTTTATCCCATTGTGGTCAGAGAAGACACTTTGCATGATACCTATCTTTTAAAATCTGTTGAGACTTCATTTGTGCCCCAGCATATCATCTCTCCTGGAAAATGTCACATGTGCACTTGCAAAGAATATGTATTCTATTGTTGTTAGGTAGAGTGCTCTGTATACGTCTGTTAGATCTAGTGGGTCTGTTGAGTTCTTTAAATCCTTTATTTCTTTACTTATCTTCTGTCTAGTTATTCCGTCCATTACTGTGAGTAGGGTATTGAAGTCTCCAAATTTTATTGTAGAACTGTCTATTTCTTCCTTCAATTCTGTCAGTTCTTGCTCCATATATATAATTTTTTTAAGATTTATTTATTTATTTACTTACTTATTTTTGGCTGCATCAGGTCTTAGTTGCGGCATGTGGGATCTTTGTTGAGGCATGCAGGATCTTTCATTGTGGCGCGCAGACTTCTCTCTAGTTGTGGCGTGTGGGTTTTCTCTTCTCTAGTTGTGGCATGCAGGCTGGGTGGGTGGGCTCTGTAGTTGTGGCATGCAGGTTCCAGAGCACATGGGTTCTGTAGTTTGCAGCACGCAGGCTCTCTAGTTGAGGCGCACAAGCTCAGTAGTTGTGGCTCGTGGGCTTAGTGGCCCCGCGGCACGTGGGATCTTAGTTCTCTGACCAGGGATTGAACCCGCATCCCCTGCATTGCAAGGCAGATTCTTTACCACTGGACCACCAGGGAAGTCCCTGCTCCATATATCTTGATGGTTTGGGTCTGTCAGGTGCATAAATGTTTCTAATTGTTAAATCTTCTTTCTGTATTGAACTTTTTATTAATGTGTAATGTCCTTCTTTGTCTCTTGTAAGCTTTTTTTATTTAAAGTCTGTTTTTGTCTGATATTAGTCCAGCCATCCCTGCTCTCTTTTGGTTGCTATTTGCATGGAATATATTTTTCCATTCTTTCACTTTCAATCTATTTGTGATTTTGAATATAAAGTGAGTCTCTTGTAGACAGCATATAGTTAGATAGTGTGTATTTATCCATTCTGCCATTCTCAGTCTTTCGATTATAGAGTTTAATCCATTTGCATTTAAAGTAATGACTGATAAGGAGGGACTTCTTTCATTGTGCTATTTGTTTTCAATGATTTTAGATTTTTTGTCCCTCATTTTCTACATTACTGTATTTTTGTGTGTTTAATCAGTTTTTTTGTAGTGAAATGGTTAAATTCCTGTCTCGTTTCCTTTTGTGTATAAGCTGTAGCTATTTTCTTTATGGTTACCATGGGGACTCCATTTAACATCCTAAAGTTATAACACTCTAATTGAATTTATACCAACTTAACTTCAATAACATACAAAATTTTTGCTCCTTTACAGCTCCATCCCCACCCTTTTTGGTTGTTGATGTCACAAAATTACATCTTTATACATTGTGTGCCCCAAAATATAAACTAATAATTCTTTTAAATGCATTAGTCTCTTAAATTATGTAGAGAACAAGATCTGGAGTTACAAACCAAAGTTGCAGTAATATTAGGTTTTAGACTGATAGTTGTTTGTTTGTTTTTTTTAATGTATTAGTCTTTTAAATCATGTAGAAAACAAAAAGTACAGTTACAAAACATTGTTACAATAATACTAGCTTTTGTAATTGCTCACGTATTTTACCTTTATCAAGTTCTTTATTTCTCCGTATGCCTTCAAATTACCATCTAGTGTTCTTTCATTTCATGTTATAGGACTCCCTTGAGCATTTCCGGCAGGGCAGGTCTGGTGGTTATGAACTCCCTCAGCTTTTGTTTATCTGGGAATGTCTTAATTTACCCCTCAGTTTTGAAAGACAGTTTTGCCACATATAGGATTCTTGGTTGACAGGTGGTTTTTTTTTTTAGTGCTTTGATTATATCTGCCTTCTGGCCTCCAAAGTTTCTGACGAGAAATCTGCTAATAATCTCACTGATGATCTCTTGTGTGTGACAAGTAACTTCTCTATTGCTTTCAAGATTCTCTCTTTGTCTTTTGAAAGTTTGATTACAATGTGTCTCACTGTCTCTTGGAGTTCATTAAGCTTCTTGGATGTTTATAGTCATGTCTTTCACCAGATTTGGGAAGTTTTCAGCCATTATTTCTTCGAGCATTCTTCCCTTTCCCTCCTCCCCTTCTCCAGTTTACACGATGCTATGTTGGTTTGCTTGATGGAGCCCCACAGGTCCCTTAGGCTCTGTTCACTTTTCTTCAGTCTTTTCTTTCTCTTCCTCAGACTCAGTAATTTCAATTGTGCTATCTTCAAATTCACTGATTCTTCTGCCTTTGAATCCCTTTAGTGATTTTTTTAAAATTTAAGTTATCATACTCTTCAGCTCCAGAATTTCTTTTTTGATTTCTTTTTAGGTTTTCTAATATTTCCATTTTGTTCATATTTTGTTTTCTTGACTTTTCCCACATCTTCCTTTAGTTCTTTGAGCATCTTTAAGACTGTTGTTTTAAAGTCTTTAAATTAAAAACAAAAAATGCCCTAGGCATTTGAGGGAAAAAAATTCTCCTTACAGAAACTGCTAGCTTAGGAACATATTACGAATCCAAGTTTACATAATTAAAGTGAATCTTTGGATGAAAAAATAAATAAATTCTTTAATATATGTCTCAACAGGTCTTTTTTAGGGAAAGTTTCTGTTGATTTATTTTTGTCCTTTGTATTGGCCACACTTTCTTGTTTCTTTGGGTGCCTTGTGATTTTTTTTGTTGAAAACTAGACATTTGAATCTAATAATTTGATCACTCTGGAGCTCAAATTCTCCCCCTTTCTCCAGATTTGCTGGCTTTTGTTATTATTATATTTTTTAATTGTTGTAAGCTGTCTCTGAACCAAGGGTCAGCCTAAGGTGTAAACTTAAGGTCTTCTCAGGTCTTTTCTAAGCTTTTCCCTGGGCATGCATTGGTTACTTTGAAATTTTTTCTATATATGCAGTTGTTTTTGAACGTCCTAGTCTTTGATGTCCGGCTCCCAAAAGGGAATAAAGAAAAATGAAGTGGGGAGGAAGGGGACCACCCCTTTAATTCCCCTGAAGGTCACTTCAGCCAGAGGGGGAGGGGCTTGAAACAGTGGGAGGAGGTACAACAACAGTGGTTGCCTTCCTCTTTGTCTCTACCTTTGTAATCAAAAGCAGCAGTCCATGATCACAACACAGATCCCAGATATTTGAAGGACAGGTTCCTTTTTGCCTACCCTGGCTTCAGCAAGCTACGTGCCAGCTGTTCCAAGAACAGGTGCACAGCTGCCTGTTCCCTAGCTGGGGGTGGGGGGTGAGTATCTGCTACTGAGCTCAGAACTGAAATTGCCTGAAATTAACCACAATTTACCATCCAAGTCTTCTCCTGGAAATTATAAGCCTTCAATAGACTCCAGAGTTCCAAAATAGTTAGATTCTGCCAGTGTAATTGTTGTCTAGGTGGGGAGACAGATTTCTGATGCAGCATCCTCTGCAGTGCAGATTTAATTTGTCTTTATTAGACTGAAGTTTCACTTCATTCCATATGTTCATATCCTACACCACTTTTTCTGTCGGGTTATTGTTTTGTTTGTTTTTTGTTAGAGCTCTCTCTTTATATTTAGCCCTTTGTATATATTACACATTTTTTTCACATTTTTAAATTTATCTTTTGATCTTTCTTATGGTGGGTTTTGCCATGCTTTAATATTTTATTTTTATGTGTTTGAGTTTATCCAAAGTATCTTACATAGTTATGTTAGTCAGTAGTTGAACATATACAAAAATGTGTTCAGTTTCTGGAAGAGCAAATGAGAAGTTGGTAACATTGGTTGCCTTTGGGTAGCTGGAGTTACCTCTCTGGATTGTGGGGGGTGTTCTTTTTCTTTTCTTTTTTTCAAATCTTTAATAACCATTAGAACAAAAAGAAGAAAAGCAAACCAAAACCTGCAGCAGAACCAAGTAACAGTATCCCAGATTCCAATAAACTGGTTTCCATTCAAGAGGAACAGTCTACGCCTTCCTCAGAGAAAGGTGGTATTAATGGTTACCATGTCAACGGTGCCATCAATGATACTGAGTCTGTGGACTCACTCAGTGAAGGTATGGAGGCACTTTCAATAGATGCCAGAGAATTGGAGGATCCTGAGTCTGCCACACAAGATATGCTGGATAGAACAGGTGAGTATATTAACAACAGGTCTTTGAAAAGTTCCATTCTATTGAAATATACAGGGGCTTCCTGGTTGAGAAACCAATCAATAAATTAAATCTAGTTAGTCTTCCACTTTTTAGTTTTGTTACCTCTTATGTGAAAGAGTCACATTTTGTAATTATCAAAGGCCTAGAAAAATATAATTCTTGTTCCATTGTCTCATATTTTAATTTTAGTCTAAATCAGCCTTATGGAAATCTTCTAATTTAATAGTCCCGTAGTACTTAGAGATTACAGAACATGACCTTAAGATGTTTTTTTAATTTCACACTTATTAAGGAAAATGATGATGATGAGTTGATGTTGATATTATTATTCTAAGACCCAACACAATGAGGAATATATAAACCTAACTGTAATCCCATGGCTTTCATTAGAAATAGACTGTTGGTTTTTTTAGTCCCACATTTGTTTTTTAGTAAAGAATTAAGATTAGTTTTATTTGTAAATTCAGGTATCTTGTACATTTTGTTTCATTAACCATTTTGATGAGTGCTGGGAAGATATTGGGAATATATTTTTTAAGATAGGCTTTTAAATTACTTGTTTGTTAATCCAGTTCCCTTTGCTCTGTTGCTGCTGGCTTTATAAATGTAATGCCAATTTTAAAATTATGCTGTACTTTTCAGATGTTCTTTTATTGATTAGTTCACACGCACACACATACAAAGACTTAGAGAAAAACATAGCACCTCAAACAAACCAAAGATAGTCAACAGCTTTCATTTTTTTCTGAACTAGCTTTCCTCTCATTTCCTAACTCTTTGCCCTTTCTATTCCCTAAAGCTTTTAAAACTCTTCTTTCCCTGGGACAGTGTAAAAATCTTTTCCTCAACATAACTTACAGAAGCTTGTCAGAAGGTGGTGATATTGACTCTCTTCACTTCCTTGTGCCCAGAACTACAAGGAAGTTACCAAGGTACAGGGAATGAGCTAGCCTATCTGGAGATGGGTTAACAAAGAATCCTCCTCTTCAATTAGGATGCCTTTTAGGGCTAAGCCAGATAATACTCATAGCCTCACTGACTCTGCTCTTTGTTCTATTTTGTCAGTTGATTCTGTTCACAACCTTTAAAGAGGCATCGTTCTGGCGCATTTTTACCTTTTTTCTTTGTGTATATTTAAAGACTGCCTGATTTACCCCTAAATTGTGCTCTAATATACTGGCCGCTTCCTTTGACAGGATCCATGCTGGAGAATGGTGTCTCTGATTCTGAGTCCAGGTCTTTGACTGCGCACTCTGCTCAGAATTCTCAACAGAATAGAAATGCTGCCAAATCTCTCTCAAGATCTACCATAGGACCTCAGCTTTCAAATCTAGGAATGGAAGATGTTCCACTCTCTTCCACCAACAAAAAGCTAGGTAAATCAGAGGCCTTCCTTTGAGAGAAAACAATAAAATCTGTGTTTTTAGCTAAAGAGGGCAAATTATCTTTGTTCTCATAGGTAAGGTTTCAGAATGGGCAGCAGGTAGTACTTTTTCTGTTTTCCAGGCAGTGTCTATCCACCCTTTCCCCGTTTTGTGTACACAGTTGGAGTCTGATAGTAGTTTAGATGCTGTACAGTCTTGCTGCAATAATGGGGATCGTTTTTGTGGCGAAAGTCAAGGATGCCAGGATGACTTTTCTGCTAACATTAACCTGTTTGTTTTATTTGCTTTACTGCAACATTTCTGTGCTATTTCCTTCACTTTTATCTCCTGGTTGACTCAACAGTAAAAAGCTCTGCCATCTCTGAAATGACACTTTGAGGAAATATTTTAATTTCTCTTCACAACTTCATGCTCTTACTGATACCTGTAAGACTATAGCTTTAAACAAGGTCATTTTCTCTTAAGCATTTACTTAGCATTGACTGATGGTAGCCATTTGCTTTTCTTTTAAACTATAATAGTTATTTAAATAATCAGCCAATTATTAAACAGAGATAATAGCCCTTCTGCCATACATCTAAGCATGGCAGTCCACTCACCTGAACAAATGAAACAGAGAAATGTAAAAGACACTTGCAACCTGTAGCTCTTTATTGAATTATTTATTCCACATGAGCCAAATTTAATTAGCGAAGCTCTCCTTTTTCATCTTTCTAACATAGCCCTCAACTTGGTGCAGAAAGGCAAGTCTGAGACTATTTAGTCAAGCCAAAATAAAGGCACAGGGCTTGAAAGCTTTTAGGTAGATTTTAAAGAAATCAAGTTGAGATGAGGAAGGATTTAAATAAAAAATTGAAAATCTGTATCTTGGCACATTATAAATTTGTTAGATCAGTTATTCCAACTACCAGTTGTAATAATTTTGACATTGGTGGATATAAAAAGGTTAATAGAACTCTCAGAAACTGGTTAAAATGTGTTGGGTAGGTAAATATATTTCATCTTTATCTACAGTGTTGGCTTACCCACATATAATGCTTCAAACTGTACTACCGAGAGAGAACTTTATCAATTTTGTAATGTCTACATGGTGAATTGTATTCTACTAAATCCTGTTATTTAGAGAGTTTTGAAAATTTTGTACCTACTGACATAGGTTTTCTTTTAGTCTTTTTCTCTCTGTGTTTCATTTCATTTTAGATAGTTTCTAAAATTGACGTCTTCAAATTTATTAATCTTTTTTTCTTTAATAGTTTTTAATCTGCTGTTAATCCAATCCAGTGTATTTTTCATCTCAGACATTGTGTGGTTTTTTTTTTTCATCTCTAGAGGTTCAGTTGGGGTCTTTTTAAATATCTTCCGTGTCTCTCCTTAACATGCTTCTGCTTTTCCTCTACCTTCTTGAACATATGGTATCTGATTATATTAGCTGTTTTGATGTCCTTACCTACTTGATTTTACATCTGTGTCATTTCTGCACCTGTTTCTATTCATTGATTTTTCTCTTCATTATGGATCAGTCATATTTTTCTGCCTCTAGTAATTTTTTATTGGATGCCAGACATTGTGAATTTCTCTTTGTTGATTGCTAGATATTTTTGTATTTCTTTAAATATTCTTGTGATTTATTCTGGGACTGTTATTTGGAAACAATCTGAAGCTTGCTTTTTTAAGCTTTGTTAGATGGAAATAGAGCAGCCTTTAGTCTAGAGCTAATTACTGAGGCAGTACCCTTCTAAGTACTCTACCTGGTGCCCCACTCTGGCTGGTATGAACATGAACTATTCCTGGTCTGGGTAAGCTCTGAGGATTATTCCCCCTGCTGCTTTCCAGTGGTTCTTTTCCCTGTTTCGGGTAGTTTCTGCACACCCATGCACTCAGAATCCTCTGTAGATCTTTGTACAATTTTTTCATTTTTGTGTAGCTTTCTCCTCCCCAGTATTCTGCCCTGAGAATTCTAGCCACCTTGGCCTCACTGAATTCTCAACTCTGTCCCCTCAATTCAGGGAGACTTCCAGGCTCAGTTAAGGACTTCTCCTCCTTGCATTGCAGCCTGGAAACTCTCTTATGGCAGTAAGTTGGGGCAGTCATAGTCCTCACTTCTTTTGTGTCTGTTTTCTTTGCAGGGGGGTGGGGGGTAGTGGGTGAGAAGTACTGCCTATTGTTCATTGTCTGAAAACCATTGTTTCATATATTTTGTGTGTGTCTGAAGTTTTTTAAGACAGGAGGGTAAATCCAATTCCTATTACTCCATCTTGGCCACGATACTTATTTTTTTAAAAAAATCTATGAAAACATTAGTTTTTTGTTGAGGAGCGTGGCCATTTAGGAAGTAGTCTTAGTCCACATGACATTTGTTACATTACATGCTTAGGTGTTCAGATCCAGCTTTCAAGTCACCTGTGCTCCTTTTTTTATTGGGGTTTTTTCCAAGGTTCTAATATTGAAAAATCTGTGAAAGACCTCCAGCGCTGCACAGTGTCTCTTGCACGATATCGAGTTGTAGTTAAAGAAGAGATGGATGCTTCCATTAAGAAAATGAAACAAGCTTTTGCTGAATTGCAGAGCTGGTAAGTTAAGTTGCTTTTGATATCAGTAGCACAAAAATGATCATTTATAAAAGATGGTTAGCCATTCACCAAATCCTTTAATTCCTAACTCTTAACTATTCTGCATAGTGGAGAAAGACTTAAAAATCCTATGCTATATTTAGCTTTCTGCTTCATTCTACTTGTGGTCACAGTGTGGGAATGAGTGGTAGAGAGAACTCATAATGCTTTAGGAATGGGCCTAAATTAATATTAACTTAACATTGTTCGGAAAGGGACAAATAATTATAGAGTAGGTCATGCATCCTTACATTTGGGACTGTCTTTTAAACCAGGAATCTGCAACCAATGACATGTTGTTTTTGAACAAAGTTATAAAGTAGAAAAGATGTCTTTGTTTTCCTAATGCACCCCACCCTAATGGTCTCTTCTGTGCCCTATTATTAATCACTGATTTATTTTAATTTTGTGCTTTTTAAACTTGTTTTAAAAAATTCTATCTTAAAATATATGTGTTCTGTAGGGGAAATAGGGTTTAGTAGTTAAAGAGGTTTGAAAATACTTAATTTTTTTTTTTTACTACTGGACTTCTTAATGCCTTTTCAGTGCTAATCTGCATTGTGAATTTACAAGAGGGAGCTATTTATCGAATATATTTGATTATAGATTATAGAATCTTTGGGAGGAGAAATATATTCTAATTTTTTTGTAGAACACGGAAGCTGTTTTAACTATTAGATAGTAAAGTGGTAACTAATTTTTAAACCATAACTCCTTTCGGGGGGGTATTTGCATTTTATAAGGGACTTTTTTGAAAATGGAAAAGACCTAAGGACCAAATTAAGTAAAATGATAGGAAGACAAGCAGCTAGGTTGATATTTGGGGATTTAAGACTGTCCATTCTGCTTACTTGTAAGACTTGCGTGGATCTGAAATGTGAGAGGAAGTTTTCATGAATAGGGAGGACCTACACCACTCTTCCTCCCAACCATCCATCTGTTTTCTTGCCTGTCTATGGGCTGTTTCCTGAGGTCATATTGAGCCATGTTTCTGTTCACAAACTTAGTCTGGTCACTTCATGCCACAGCAGACAAAAGATAGAGCGAGTGTGAATAGCCTCAGTCCTCCTGTTTTGTGGAATTGAAGAAGGGAGCGAATTAACGAAGATGTAGAATAAAGCCTCCAAAAAGTTGCTGACCACTGCTTTTATCATTTGCAAAGTGTAGAGTGGTCCATGAACCAAAAAGTACTTTTAGGATAGATAATTCATCTGCTAGGCTACCCATGCTTTGTCCTGAATCCCAAGTTTCCCCTTTCAGGTTTTATAGCTAGAAATTCAATGTCATATCTTCTGTTTTCCTTCTATACATTTTTGCTCTAGCCAGATTACTCGTCTCAAAACTTAACGTACACATTTCCTCTTCCATATGCTAGTTAAGGCCACTTTTCCAGACTAATAATGGTCTCCTATATTTTCTGCTTATCTAAATCCAACCAATTCTCCGAAATTCACCTTAAATAAACTCTAACTTCCCGTGGAAATTTTTCGAGGTAACTGATCCTCTTTGTGACCCTCTGGGAGAAATCCCCATGCCCTTTGCTCTGGATTATTATCATATCAGATATTGTTAGCTCAAGAAAAGAATAAAGAGCTAAGAGTAGAGCATCACAACTTGGCCTTGACAAACCTCCGGTCTCCATGATTATTTAGTTTACTGATTACTTAGCCACAGGATCTGATTCCATTCAGAACCAGCCTGAACCAGGAAATACAGTTCCGGGAGAGAGATTTGTGAGTCCTTGTTGACTTGGAACCCAGTCAGGGGGAGCCTCCTTTAACAAATGACAAATGAAATGGTTTCCTGCCTAGAAACTGTGTATTTAGGATTGATTAGCAGGCGTAGAAACCAGGTCAATTTAACTTGAGGAAAGACATTACCTGCCCTTTCCTGCTGGTGTAAAGCCTTCTCTCTGGATGATTGGGTTTTTAACCTGGCTTATTTCAATGCCCCTGTAGTTTCTACCTCAAGATATAATTGGCAGGTGAGCTAACTCCCTTTCGCACTGAACCAGAGCTTGGAGTTAACGTCACTTAGGAAGCCATTTTTTGTGTTGGTTACAGTATAAAAGAAAAGAAAAGCGTTCTAACAAATTTGCAACAGTAAGATTACATTACACCTGACGGGGCACTAGGGGAATTATGCCGATAACTGCTTTCACATCAAGGCCAAATGAAAGCTGACATTTACCTGTGGGAAGGTAAAAGCAGAGGCTTCCCAGGATGTAAAACGTCAAATCTGTTCTTATTGGTGATCCAGTAATAATCATCTCTAGACCCAGGTTTACTTTTCTTGTTAATTAATAAAATTTGTCTGACACATTGTTGGAGCTCCTAGCTGACTTAAGTTTAAGGCCGTTAAGGAGCAGGATATGAAGTAGAACATGAAGCTGGAGTGTGTAAACTACTTCGGACAGTTGTCATAATATGTGTCGGTGAAAAGTGCCAACAAAATACACACTCAGCCTGCCTTTTAAATAAAATTTCTGTTTTATTGAAAGTCAAAAGGTACTTACTAAAAGGAGAAAATGGGTAATAAATTTGGGATTCTACAGCACATAAAGTCAGTGTACGCCTGTGCTTAAGACTGAAGTTTTTCCTGGCTGATTCCTCATTCACCTTAGAAAAGTTATTTCCTTTTATTTGAGCTTCTCTTTTCTTCTTACAATAAACTTAACAAAGGCTTTCAGATCCTTAAATTTAAAGCCCATCTATAGAGATGCTGAAAATTTAGAAAATAATTTTATGAATGAAAGCACTTCAAAAATGTCTAAAAGCCATAGAAATAAAGGAATGGGCTACTGTTATAATGTGTTATCAGAAAGGTACCTAGCACTCTTTAGTTTTAAATTATTCTTCAGTTTTCGCATGTTTAGTACATTGATATCTTATTTCTACTAGTTCTTGCCTCCATGGTTCTCAATATTCTTTGATTTAAAATTCTAACCCTTTAACCATCTGTGAAAATAACTAAATAACATACGAAGATTACTTTACAGTACCAAACAGGTTCAATCATACTATCTGATTTATTCATCCAGATTTCTGTCCTGTGCAGAGGGAACTTTATATTTTACTTTACTATTAAAAGGAATTTGAGTCTTAGGTTAAGCTGTTTGCCTAACATGACATCATAAGTTGCAGACTCAGTATTTGAATCTGTGTGTTCTGACTCCCAGTAACCTATGGTCTTCATCCCACCCATCACTGATGGCTCACTTCCCCACTAAAGCTTGAGAAGAAGGCTAGAGACTCTTGGTGCATATCTCATACGTTATCTCCTCCTCAGCTTAAAGACTGTGTAACAGAGAAACCCCACTGCAGGAGAATTTAGGGACTAAGGAATTCAGTTGTTATAGAATAGGGTTAGAATGAAGAGGACCAGGATTTTGACTGAGCCTATGAACCTCTTTAAAGGCTTTTTTTAGTTCAATAAAACAAAACTATAAGAAGGACCATTCCATCCAAAATATTTAATGTTCTTTTTATTTCGTAATTCCTAAGGGCCTAAATCACTCTTCTTAAGTCATAATTTGGAGTGACTTGCAATTCATTTATTCTTCAGGTCAGATCTTAGTTGTGGGAAAGGCATGCAGATTTTAAGAGAAAGGTTACTGTGGAGGGGGTCAATTAGAAAAGATTTCTTGGAGGAAATGAATCATTATCAAGCCTTGAAAACGCATGGAATTTACACTGGCACAAAGGGTGGGGATCCTTTAAGAGATATGATATAAGCAAAGCCATAGAAGGGACATGTAGGGACTTCACAGTGTAGCTAGAGCTAAGGGGCAATAGTTGAAAGTAGTGAGAGGTAAGTCAGAGGCTAAAGTAGAATGAGAGCGTTTGATGAAGGAATCTGAATTTTTTTTTTAAGTTTCCTTTATTCCCTCTTATTTTTACTATATTTCCCATAATTATAACAATTGATTTAAAAAAAATAGAAGTCATATAACTCTACCACCCTAACACATCATCAATATTTTATTTTTTGTGTTCCCTGTGTCCCTTATCTATAAGCACGTGTAATCTTAATAGATATAATCATAGTGAGATTGTAATTTTGTAGTGTATTCTTTTCACTTAAATTATCTTTGATTCACCTCTTTATTTTATATATATATATTTTTTGTGGTACGTGGGCCTCTCACTGTCGTGGCCTCTCCCATTGCGGAGCACAGGCTCCGGACGCGCAGGCTCAGCGGCCATGGCTCACGGGCCCAGCCGCTCCGCGGCATGTGGGATCTTCCCGGACCGGGGCACGAACCCGCGTCCCCTGCATCGGCAGGCGGATTCTCAACCACTGCGCCACCAGGGAAGCCCTGATTCACCTCTTTATAACTGCCTGCACTGTCTTAGTATGTGTATGTGTTTATTTAAGAATTTCTAGGGACTTCCCCGGTGGTCCAGTGGTTAAGGCTTCACCTTCCAATGAAGGGGGTGCAGGTTCGATCCGTGGTCAGGGAGCTAAGATCCCACATGCCTCACGGCCAAAAAACCAAGACATAAAACAGAAGAACAAATTCAATAAAGACTTTAAAAATGGTCCACATCGGGGAAAAAAAGAAGAAAAAAAAGGGACTTCCCTGGCGGTCCAGTAGTTAGGACTCTGCGCTTCCACTGCAGGGGGCACAGGTTCAATCCCTGGTCCAAGAACTAGCATCCTGCATGCCATGAGGCGTGGCAAAAAAAAAAGAATTTCTAGACAGTGGATCTGGAATGTATAATGATTTACCAGAGTAATCTGAGGGCATTTTACTAAACAGATATTCTGCTGAAACTGAGAAATCAACATGAGTACAGAAATTAGAATAATAATTGCTGTTGCCATTTATGGAGGTATAATTGTATGTCAGAAACTTTTATGCACAATATCTATATATAACAATATCATTTGTAATATTATACTCATTTTATAGATGAAAAAAATGGGCACAGAAAAAAAATAATTTGCCTAAAGTCATACTTGTTATTAAGTGATACTTTTCCACTATATCATGCTTCCTTTTTTGTGTCTTACCAGGTATCTCTGTTTGCCTTTATTTTTTCAGTCTTTGCCTTCCTAGTGCATATATGTCTCTCTTTAGACGTTGCTATCATATCCAGAGAGAAGGTTCAAAAAAACAAGTCCCGGTTTAGGATCAAGTCAGCCACTCATTATGTGGCTTAACACTGCAACTATTTTTCCTTACCAACTGGAAACTTGAACAGTGAGCTCCTTGGTAATCTAGATTGCTACTGTTTCTTTTTCCCAAAACATATTATAAAATATCGTCAAATCATATGGTCTCTAGTATTACTTTAGAATTGAGATGCTTTGACCACTGGAGAAGAACAGAAAGAAAGGTTTTCCATTAAGGGCCTGTCCCACAAGAACAGCTTATATCCACATTCTAACTTCTTAAAAGCTACTTGAGATTCTTGAAATATGAAAATTACATTACATGCTTTGTAAAGGCCTCCTAACAGAGAGGAACCGAGTTTTCATAAGATCCAAATTTGATTTAATAAGCTGGTTCTTTCCATTCATTTTACCCCAGTTGTTCAGCTCAACATGATGACCTGGCTGCCTAACTGGTGTTTTTTGTTTCTATTTTGAGCCCAGATGTGTGTACCATTCTCATAAAACCAGTGCTGGGAATACGGAGTTTTATGAAACACTTGAAGCATCATTAATTCTCTGCTAACAAAAACTACTGAAAATTCTCTTTTTTGGTTGTTTTATATGAGAAGGGAGAAGTGTCTTCAGAGAAATAAAGGTGTTTGCATTGGCTTTGCTTTGCTTGGATTTCTGCTTTAGTGGAATTAGAATAAATAGGTTTTAGGTTTTCAGCAAATAAAATCAAGTTCAAATGTTTTGTAAGAACATTATTGAGTGGTTTAGAGTATAAACCCTTGAAATAATTAGTTGGCTCAGGAATTGCCAGAGTCGTTTCTATTATAACATTGTTTTCTAATGCAACAACCATAAACAAATGAGTTAACAGTTTTTTGGTACCAAGGAATTACTGAAGGCAATAGCTTTAATCAATAAGCTACATGTTAAATATATTAATTAAAGGGCTTGTTTCAAATGATGGATATATAATGTATCTTAGAGATATGAATGGTGATGCTACAGGAACAACTGTTCTGACCGACTAAATTACGCAAAAGCTTTAGAGTAAGTTGAGGAAATGTGAAGATGGTAAAAAGTCTTGGTAAGGAGGGAAGGAAATAGAGAACATTCAGACATTTACCTGTCTTCTTCCTTAACAGTGACAAGACATCTAAAACCATCTTTCATGGTCAAAGAAAGGATATGGAAATTCTCTATGCTGTATGAGGCCCAGGCTTAATAAGACCTAGTGTCTTTCTAAACAGAGTCCCAGCAATATTTAGTGGATTTTCATTATCAGTTTCTGAGTCCAGTGTTATCAGATGCTCATCATCATGTATTTCCATTCAAGAAAGCCTTGACAGAACAGTTGCAAGCTTAGTACCCTCAAGTACTGAGTAAGAAAGGTAACAGAAAGTCTGGCAGTCTGAATGAGCCTTTCATCACTCTCTGAGAGGACTCATTGCTTGTAGCTATGGCATCTGAAAACTATTACCTCAAACCACAGGTACTTTTGAATCTCTTGGCCACGGATCCATAGTGGGACCGCCATACAGCTTAGAACAGGTGGAAACTTTAGCTTAAGTTTCCTCATTGTCAGAAAGTTGTAGTACAGTAAATTACTATTTTTAATTGTAAAAAATGCCTCTGCTATTTATCTTACGCTTAGCCTACTTTCCACCTTTGCACTCTTCTCACCTCTGTTTATTTTGTGATGGGCATGTTTCCACGCATCCGGAGCCTGTGCTCCTCAACGGGAGAGGCCACAACAGTGAGAGGCCCTCGTACTGAAAAAATAATAATAATAATAATTTTTAAAAAAAGCTTTCAATATACAGAAAAGTTGAAGGGATAGTACAGTGATCGGTGTATTTGCTGTGTGTGTGTGTGTGTGTGTGTGTGTGTGTTTTGGTGGAACCATTTGGAAGTTGCAGACATAACATGCCATCCCTAAATGCTTTAGCATTAATTACCTAAAATACAGTTATTCTACACAACTGTAAAGCATTATGTGATGTACTTTTAAGAAAGTTCTTCATAGTGTTTTGTCTTGGTCTCAGCCTATCTTTAGTGATGCTCTCAGCTAGGAATGCCTGGGGGCACTCACCTGGGCCCTGTACTGCTTGTGGCCCCTGCCCCACTATGAGCCAGTGTTGTGGCGGACTGACCCTTGTGCTTCTTACGATTGCCAGATGCACCTCAGCAACAACTATCAGGGGATTTTGAAGAAAAAAACAAGGTTTATTACTCACAAGTCGTGGGGGGTACATGGCATGCCTGGAGCCACACAGCAGAGTGTGCCTAAGGAGAGTACAGACCTGGGGTCATGCCTTTATTGGGGTTGAGGGTGGGGTGCCTCGGGTTTTGCGAGTTCTTTATTAGTAAATTTAAAACATAAGAGCAAGAAAGCGTGGGAAGGAAAAGTAGGATCACTCAAGTGGGTCAGTTATCTAGGTCGCCCAGGGCCTTCTAAAAGGGGAACCTCATAGGTGGGGTGGCCTGGCTCTTTATGAATGTCGTCAACCGAAAGCTTAATGTTGGGCACTTACATTATAATCAAAAAAGCTAATCGCCAGGCACTTACACTACATATAATTTAACATTTATTCATTTTTCTATTTTAAAGACTTGTAGAAAATTTAATGAAAAATTGCAAAGATTCATCAGGCTTTTCTCTGAGAAAATATCCCAACAGTTAGCCAATAGGTTCCTCTGTTTAATGCTTGGCTGACATCACAGGACCTTTCAGTAGGTGTTATCAATAGATGGTAACATGACAAACAAAAAGAAATAGAAGTGCTTACTGCTTTTCAG
The DNA here is from genome assembly GCF_002837175.3 of Physeter macrocephalus. NCBI lineage: Eukaryota > Metazoa > Chordata > Mammalia > Artiodactyla > Physeteridae > Physeter > Physeter macrocephalus. The sequence continues at coordinate 89,527,447 of NC_041219.1, read as the reverse complement.
TGTTTTTTGGCATGAAAAGGTAAGCTTTTGTTTCTTTTTTAATTGGAGTGCTCATAGGGTTGCTCACACAATGCCCTGTGAATTTCTTATGAAATGAGTTATTCAAGAAACAAAGGTTATGTAAATGAATGCTAATCATTCTTACAGGGAAAAAAAGTACCATCGTGATGTAGTAGCTCATACTGACACAAAAAAGTCTTATTGTGACAGTGCAGAACTTTTTTTCCTTGCTGAAAAGGTATCATGTGACATTCTACTTTTTCATAATAAAGATTGTAAGCTGCAAAAATCTTACTTGTTTGCTGAGCTCTTTCAATAAACATTTTACAAGTTTTGTCAGAGACAAATTTGTCATCTGATGGACACAGTGTCTGCGTCTTAAGGTGATTCAGTGACAGAAGAGAGGTAATGATAAACTCGAGGCCTGGTAGCTCCTGTCTCAGATGTGCTTCTGTTTTGCCTTTTAGGTATTCCAAATGCTGCTAGAGTTCTTGAAGCAAAATATTTGCCAAGGTTTGGGGAATGCTTTCTTAGCAAAAGTATTGCTACCCTATCACAATAGTTGTATCTTCTCTCTCGTCTGGTGCTTTGGGATTAATATGCCAACCAAATTTGTTTCGTTACAAGTCTGTGTATTAACATCATGCATAATGATTATCAAACCTGTGTTCTCCAGCACTTTACTATAACAGATTTTGCTCCTTGAGGAAATGTTCCTGCCTTATACTTTTTTGTATATCTCACTATAGTCTCCATATTAACTACTTTGTGCCAGCATAACAACATATTGAGCTAAATTGAATTAGACTATGTGTGTGTGTGTGAGTGTATATATATATATATATATATATATATATATATATATATGCATATGTGTGTGATTAGTTTTACAACCAGAAACAAGAGGAGAACTTTTATTAACCCTGTAGTTATATTCCCACTCAAAAGGAGAAATTAGAATGAATTTCAAATATGAAGAGATTTGGAACATTTCATGTGTGTGCAGGTATTAAAGTTTTAGTTTTGTGTTTTTGTTTTTGGGGTTTTGTTTGTTTGTTTGTTTTGCCACCGCTAAGCAAAACTGATATGGTAAGGAAAATTATTTTCATCCAGAGGTTTAATCCTAGGGCAGCCTATTATTTCTTTATATGTTCGCTGAAGGTGGTGGGCTCTTTTCTAAGAACATAGAAAAGCTTTCCCATGCTTACAAACCATTTACATTTGCAGTGGAGAAAATTCTAATTGACTATTTAATGTTCTTTTTCTGTAAAAAGCCTTCCAAAAACCTTTGATTCCATCTTTTCTGGATTACTATTAAACGTTTACCTGAAACCAGCACAGTGTATGTACGTCTTTTGACTACTCTGCATTCTTAAGACTAAAGCACCAGTGGACTTGGTGCAACTGTGCTAAAATGTTGAAGATCTATAAATCCTAATCGTGGGTATATTTATCATGCCCTAGCAGGAGTATTGCCTGGTAAAAATTCATTAGAAGCAAAGCTGTCCAATTTTATAGACCAAAATGTAAAATAAAAAATATGCACATATGTAGAAATATGTAATTTCCATGAGGACTTCCGCTTTAGCACAACTTACTGAGAAATGTTTTGTAGCTTGCTACTGCCATCTACTGGTTCTCAACTCTTAGATGAGTAGCTACTGGTTTACGGTAATATATAGAAATAAAAGGGAATTAGGTTTCTTTATTGGAATCTTTAAAATAGTCTTTGCTGAGGGTGAGATAGGATTTTCATGTGGTATATACAGTGTTTATTTTGCAGTATGCTTTTAGGGAACAAACTCATAAGTCTTTCTCCACTATTAACAATGTGCAGTGTTCCTGTTTGAGTTTCTGATCAAACCTTTTTTCCCTTTGTCATCCCTTCCTAGTTTAATGGATCGAGAAGTGGCATTGCTTGCTGAAATGGACAAAGTGAAAGCTGAAGCAAGTAAGACTGATCTTTATTAAAGCTGTTACCTGCCTCTCAACCCCCATAACAAAAGTTCAATATAAATGCCACAATAAGAGTTTATATATTTGATTAAACAGTCTTGAGCAGTTGCACTATGCTGGCATAGGAATCCTTTCAGGTGAAACAACTTTACAAGAGCCTGTTTTTCAATATTTCCAAATTTTAATACTTTGAATATAGAGTTCAGTGTCTAAGAGACTACTTCATGGTATCTGCCACCACAGCACCAATTAAGGAAAATAAAGTATCTTGCAGGTGCCTGGGTTTTATTTTGTTTTTTTCCTCCAGTGATTGAACAATTCCATTGGATTTTTTTCTACTTGGAAATAAACCTTTGGCATAATCAGAGGAGGTGTCACCAGGTTGCCTACAATTAGTGTATACATTCCTGTCATTACCTCTCTCAGAACTTTCTTTGTTTTCTCGGGTTGTAGAACCTTCACTCAGTGTCTGTTATCATTGGGTAGGGAAAAAGTCAATTAATTGAAGGTTCAGGATACCCATGACGAGGGTTCTTTGAAAGCTTACTAAAATGGAGTCTGGAGTAATAGTCTAACTTGGATAATTTGTGGGGTTTTATACAGAAGAACCAGATATCTGTTTTCTGTCATTTCTGTTAAGGGTTAGGTTAAAGATACACAGCTGTATGAAAAGAAGGGAATGCCAACTGCACCTTGTACAATGGCATTGATTTGGGGCTTTTCAACAGTTTTTCCTTCGTGCATCGAATGCCAGATTTGTAATTAGGAAGGTTGTTTCTTTTAACCTACTCTCAAACTGGTGAGAATGGAAATAGGTTGAGATGATGGCTCACAATTAAATCATTTGTATCTGTGGTCATGGGCCAGAGGAGGCAGCTTTGAAGCACTGAGCCGAGTTCAGTTTTGATCCATTTTAATGAAATTTTGAGTACATAACAGAGATGCTATCCATTGTTTTTCAGAGGTGAGATTTCGTTTAAATTGAGTGGTATATCCTGAAATTTCCAGTGACAGTTTCAGTCCATTCTTGTACCTGTCTGTTCTCTTTTTGAAGTTGAAGTTTCAGAGAAATTAAAATTAGTAAGAATACATAGCCCCTAAAAAAAAAAAAAAAAAAAAGACATAGTTCTTACTTTTGAGAAGAAGGTGCTTTTTTTTTTGGCTACATTGGGTCTTTGTTGCTGAGCGCGGGCTTTCTCTCGTTGTGGTGAGCAGGGGCTACTCTTCATTGCGGTGAGCGGGCTTTTCATTGCGGTGCCTTCTCTTGTTGCGGAGCACTGGCTCTAGGCGCGTGGGCTTCAGTAGTTGCAGCAGGTGGGCCCTAGAGTGTGTGGGCTCATTAGTTGCGGTGCGTGGGCTCCAGGGCGTGTGGGCTCAGTTGTTGTGGCTCGCAGGCTCTAGAGCGCAGGCTCAGTAGTTGTGACGCACGGGCTTAGTTGCTCCGCGGCATGTGGGATCTTCCCGGACCAGGGCTTGAACCCGTGTGCCCTGCATTGGCAGGCGGATTCTTAACCACTGCACCATCAGAGAAGTCCGAAGGTGCTTTTTAAAATACATCTTTTGGGCTTCCCCGGTGGCGCAGTGGTTGAGAGTCCACCTGCGGATGCTGGGGACGCCGGTTCGTGCTCCTGGTCCGGGAAGATGCCACATGCCGCGGAGCGGCTGGGCCCGTGAGCCTTGGCCGCTGAGCTTGCGTGTCCAGAGCCTGTGCTCCGCAACGGGAGAGGCCACAGCAGTGAGAGGCCCGCGTACCGCAAAAAATAATAATAAAATAAAATACATCTTTTATAGAAAATTTTGAACATATTTCAAATAGGGAGGCTAATATAATTAGCACCCAGCCTCAACCAGTTATCAATTCATGGTCAATCTTATATTATCAAATACAGTCCACCCCTCTCATGCTAAAAATCCTAGTTCTCAATGGCACTAATGTAATTACTCATTTACCAATAATATCAAAAGGTGTTTCTTTTTCTTTTCTTTACACATTATAGTTTATTAATTATATGTTCATAGTACTTCACAGTTCAGAGTTCTCTCACACTCATTCATATGTGATGTTAATATCAACCGTATGGGAGAGTTAGGTTTTTGGATTTTATTTTGTTTTATTTTTTTTCATTTCATAAACGAAGAAACAAGTTCCTTGGAAAAATGTGACTTGTCCAAGGTCATATAATTAGGCCCTCTGAGTTATATGATATGTGTAGAAATCTTTACTTGACACATCTTGAGATCTGTAATTTTATCTTAGAATCCTAGAATGCTGGAGCTGAGAGAAAGTGAATTTGATACAAGTGGCAAATAGGTTTTATCTTGGGAGCCAGACCAACAGATCATTTGTATTTGTTGGGCCTTTGTATTGAGAAACTTTTGTATGCATGTTCCTAACTTACTGGGAAAGTGTGCCCTTATCGATTAACCTGACATGGGTATGAGCAGCCTATGTGGCAAATTGGACTAAGTAAACTTGCTAAAGACATTCAGCTCTACGCCTGATGTAGCTCTTTAAAAATTCTATTTTTTTCTAATGTAAATTTGGCTAGTTTCTCAGTAGGTTACAGGATTCTGTGTATAAGTTAGGAATTGAGTTTGACTGCATGCCACAGAATGACCTAAAAAAATGTGAGTTTCTTTTTCTCTCATGAAATGAAAGGTCCAGAGGTAAGCAGTCCAGGGCTGTAGGGCATCTCCAAAATGATATGAGGGACCCAGGCTTCTCTATCCTTCTCCCCAGCCATCCTTACACTGTGCTTATGGTCAAAATATACATCCTACGGCTCCAGCCAGGGAAGGGCAAAATGTTACATGCAGGCTAAGACTCCTTTAGAGAGCTTTCCTAGTAAGCCTCACCTCTGAATTCTGCTTAGATCTCAATGGCCAAACTATACCACATGATACAGTTATGTGTAGCAAAGCCAGGAAATGTAGCTTTTTTTACCTAAGCACATTGGTACCCAACAACATTAGACTTCTGATAGAGGAGAATGGATATTCAGTCACTAACAGTCTTTGCTACAGTCCACCCCTCAGCTACCCTGCAGTCCTCTTTTATCCAAAATGAGAACACACTCACCTCCTGCTTGATGGCAACACCTCCACAGTCTCCTCTAGTTCACGTATTCAGCTGAAAGTCCAGGACTTCTGGGTAGTTTCAGATATTCCAACAGCTCTGTTATGGTATATTGTGGTCTGGCATCCCATATACTGAAAGAAACGTTATTTCATGGATAGGGAGAGAAGAGGATAATTATAATAAAAATTCCCACCTGGACATGCAATGATCAAAGCTTACTGGACAGGAATAGTAGAGTCCCTGCCCCAGTGGTAGAGAAAGTTCCTTGGTTCATTTGGCAGCCCCTAGATCTGCTTCCTGAGAGGATTTCTTTTGCCCTTTGTCCTCTGTAGCCCCTGGCTTTCTACTCTGAGAGAATTTTTATTGTCTGTCATTCTTCATGGCCATACCTGAGTTACACATCTGGGAGCAAGCCAGAGAAGATGCTTCTTGAAAGGCTGTAAATAATCTAATGTCCATCATTAGGGAACTTGGTAAATAATTGTTGTATATCCACATAGTAGAATACTAGGTGGCTATTAAACAGAGTGAGGGGAATCCAATGTATTAATAAGGAATGAACTTCAAGACACAGGAAGTAAAAATAGCTAAGGTAAAGGAGGGACCATTGTGAGGGGAAAAAAGAGAGAGAGAGGTTGTATATGCAGAGAGTATAATGGAAAGTATACATAAGAAATTGTTACCAGTGGTTTCCTCTGGAAGTCAGAAGTAGGAGGGACAGTTTTATTTTTCATTTTATACACATTTATTCTAGATGTATTCTTTACCTTGTGCATATTTTTATTTTAATTTATATGCATCTTGATAAAATTTTTTTAAGTGGGAAGAGGAGAAAGAGAAATGACAAGTGATGTATGAGTCTTTATGATTCATAAAAAGCATTTACCATGTAAACTGCCTTCAGAGTCCCTCAAGAAGGTGGAAACTGGACCTTTGGTATTTTCACTTTCTGGATGGGTGGGCAGCTAAGCCTTTGGCTGTCCAAGTACATACTGCAAGGCCTATACTTCTAGTTCTTCTTTGTCCTATTTAGCAGACCATAAGAGTCATACTCCCTTTCCTCTACAGTGGAAATTTTGCTCAGCCGTCAGAAGAAAGCCGAACTTCTAAAGAAGATGACTGATGTGGCTGTTCGGATGTCAGAGGAGCAGTTGGCTGAGCTCAGAGCTGATATCAAGGTAGAACTTCCTTCTCTTTCTGCTTTTCTTCTTACCCTCGGTGACTAAAGTAGCAAATCTCCATAATTCATGGCTGTATCTAATATATTTAACTCATGATCTCCTCTTCCCAAACCTGGCCCTTTCCCTTTCTCTGTAAATGGTACTTTCATCTATCCAGTGTCCAAGCTGGAAACCTTAGGGAATTTCTCCTTTTCCCACAGTCACATCTATCAGCAGACCCTGTCCCTTTGACCTTCTGCGAAATCTCAGATCTGACCTTTTCTCTTTGTCTCCACCGCCACCATCATGATGAAGCTACAGTGATCTCTTGCTTGGACTTTGTGGTAGCCTCTTAACTGATTCCACTCCTCCTCTTTGCCACTGCCCTGGCCTCCCCACCCCTTCATATCTGTCCCTCGCATTACAGAACCTACTTCAAACTTCCCGTTGCTTTCAGGATAGGCTATAATCCTTAACGGCCTGTAGGGCTCTGTATGGTCTGGCCCTGCTGCTGTGCTTTGCACAGCATCCCCCTTGTCCCCTCTGCTCCAGCCATACTCGCTCTCCTTTCCACAGGCATACGCTGTTCCCTCCTGTGAGGGCTGCTGCCGTGCTTTTCCATCTGTGTCTAGAACGTTCTTTCCCTCCCCTGCCACTCCCAGCACACACCTCACTCCTGACCTCATCCTTCCTGACTTTCCTGACGTGTCCCCCCAGTTTGTGCCTTCCTAGCACACTTAAAATCGTATGTGCATTTGATTAATCTGTCTTTCCCACTCGAGAGTGAACTTTACAGTGACAGGAACTGCTGTGTTTCCAGTGCCCTGGCACAATGCCTTGGAGCATAGTAGGTGTTCAGTAGATAGTTAAATAGTTGGTGGGTCAATTCTGATTTTATAAGAGAAAAATGAGCAATTTGAGGTGTTGATTATATTGTAAACTGTTTATAAAGATTACTTGGATTCAACACTCAGATGTTTTAAATTCTTATATGAATAACAGTGTTTCTGAGACTAAGATGGGAACCTGAGAGAGGTTGGGTTATTCATGGGTAGTTGTGGACACTGACATTCTAATTAATTGTTTCTAAACCGTGAACTGTATGGGCCTTCTCTACTCCTGTGCCCTAACTCTGCTCTTTCTGAACATGTGAGATTTATTGCCATATCTAAGAGGAATACATGCTGGGGAGGCTATATAACAGCCTTTGTAAAATAAAAGCATAGATGGAAGATCATCTGAGACCTTACAGGCATCCCTGTTACCATCCTGACCCACCCAGCCTTTCACACAAACCTATGTCGCGTTATTATTCTCTCACTCCTTCCCCTTAGGCTATATTGGGGAGAAATAGTGAAACCAACAATGCAAGTTTTAAATTACCATTTTCTGATTAACTAAGACTATATTGCTAAATCTTATAGAAAGTCTTCCCCGCACTGATGCCAGTCAGTCTCATTCAGCTATCTGGGAGAAGCCAGAAACCCCTTTGGAATTAGATAAGAATTCTGGCTCTCACAGGCTTCATCTGTTCCCCTTCCCACGTGGTTGAAGAGCTGCTAGAAATATTTCTGCAGGCTGACTAAGGATCTGTTTCTTTCCACGTTTTCAGTGTACTGAAGTGGGTGCTGTGCAATTTAAATGTCTTATTTCCAGATCATTTTATTTCCGTCATTCCTGTTATGTCTTTGGCTCAGGAAACCCTAGAATGTGTTTCAGAATTAATCTCAGACTGATATTGCATGTCTGAAGCCTTTGTTATAGAGATTCATGTGCTTTCCTAAGCCACAGTGTACTCTGAAGCTTTAGGACTTCAAGTCCCAGAGGTAATTTTTATTTCTCCTCTCCCATTTATTGCTTCTAGATGCATCCCGAGGATTCTGATGCACTTGATTCTACCCCTTGAAAATCCAAAGTGGAATTAGGCCACCCCCAGTTAGAGGACTGCTCTGAGTTCAGTTCTTCTAAATTATATCTAGGCCTTTAACTTTTCTTTCTTACTCTCTTGTACATCTGAAAAAATGATTCCAGACTACCTTAGAAATTGTTTATTGAAATAGACCCCCAGAAGCACTTTATTCCTGACATGTTTCTAGCCCCACTATTTCTATAGTATAGTTAGTTTTTGACCCAAGGGGATGGTTACTTCTCAGCTCAGTCTGCTTAAAAGAATTAAATTACTTGCAGCACAAACTCTTCTCATTTGCAAAGCTGACTTCTCACATGAATGATTTTCCATCTGAAGAAATTGTTCCTATTACAAGGACTAACAAATCCTACTTTATAAAGCGGTGAAGTGGGTTTACTAAGGAAGTTTATATTAAAGAACACCAAATAATCTATTAAAATTAAGGAATCATTGTTGTAACTTATAAGCATTTCTGCTGCCTCTGCCTGTGTATAAAATGGAACAATGTGGAGAGTAGCTAACAGTGGAGAGAAAGGTGGTCCTCCATCATGAGTTCCTTCTTTCTCCAGAGTTTCTCTTGATTTACACCTAATGACCATTAGCATTTCATAAAGCTCCCAAATGGACTTATCTTTGGGCCCTTAAGGAAAATGACTGAATTTTGTCAATCACCCAGCATTGGTAATATGATGGCCATGTATGTAATGAACTTTGAAGCACAAAAAGAAAACAATTGAAAGTAATTGTTTCGTCTGTTTATAGCAAGCTATAAATCCCACATGTATTGTTTGTCTCACCTGGAGGCTTTTCTTTGTCTTTTCTCCAGCACTTTGTTAGTGAACGTAAATATGATGAGGATCTGGGACGAGTGGCCCGATTCACCTGTGATGTAGAGACCCTAAAGAAGAACATAGATTCATTTGGACAAGGTGAGGTGCTGAGAGATTCAGGGCGCGCGGGAGATGGTGATGCGAAGACCACCCTCAACTAACTAGAAACTGAAGTGCCGATTGGCTTCTCCCCTGATTCTTCCTCAGTCCCTCTTGGGTTTTGGTTTGTTTGCTTGTTTTTATGAAAAGGAACTCTGAGATACTTAATAAGTCAGTGGACACAGATGCTTTGAGCTCTGAGGATAGGCATTTTCCAGCTCCCTAAATTTGCGGTCATATTTTTTCATCATTTCCTGCTGAGCTGAGAGGTGTTTGGTATATAGTATAAAGAGCATGTGGCCCTGGAGTCAGACCAAGTTTGAATCCTTGCCTCTGCACTCTACATTGGGCCGCTCATTTTACTCCTCGCTGGAGATAACAATACCTGCTTTGCCTAGCGCATAATAGGTGTATGTGGAGGCGGGGCACAGAGGTGCCTGTGTGGTGAGAGCCTAGCGACACATCAGTCAAACCCAGACCCCGAGCTTGGCTCCTCCGTTCTTTCTGTCCCGAGCTTGGCTCCTCTGTTCTTTCTGTCTCGGTGTGAAAGTGAAATAAATGTTGGACCTAGGGCAGTTATTGTGAGCTCAACATTAGCCCAGGCTTAAAGCCAAGGAAAAAAATCTAGGGGGGACTTTTAGACCGTTGAATTCTGACAAAACGTGAATTGAAAATATTAGTATTTTTCAGCTAGATTGATATTTTGAATTTGGAGTTATTTTTGCAGAAAGAGCCTTGGGAAGATAGATATTTGTTGTAAAGACTAGTTCTGTTCATATGTAACTCATCTTGCCTCATTCAAATTTTTAAAAAAGAATTTGGCTTTTTATTTAACTTTTTCTTTCTTTTTGAAGTCTGTACTTCAGAATGTTCCTTGCATAGGAAAGCGAACATATGGCCCATACTATTGTTCCTAGGCTTAGTCAGCCGCTGGTGCCAAAGCCGGGAGTTTAGGTGGTAGGAAATGCCAAGAAGTCATTAGTTGGTGGGGGGCTGGGCCACTTACAAAGCGGTGGGGATTTGGCAGGAGTGGAGGAAGAGGACAGAAGGGAGATTTTCCTTCCCATTACCTATTTATAAGCTTATCTTTACAAATACTCAGATAGACAGTTCTTCATCCTAAATTGCTCATTGTGAGATGGAGAAATAGGGAAAATGTTACCTATCATGCTCTTCTGTCATCTGACCACATATTGCTCATATATCTGTCTCAGTGTCCCATCCAAAGAACAGCTATTCAACCAGATCTCGATGTAGCTCGGTTACATCTGTGTCTTTGAGTAGCCCGTGTGATGCCTCTGCTGCTTCCTCTTCCACCTGTGCCTCTGCTCCCAGCCTTACAAGTGCTAACAAGAAAAACTCGGCACCAGGGGAGACTCTCGCAACCGCAGCAAACTCCAGTGGCCGGCCCTACCAGCCTCATCGAGAGGTAACCTAGCTTCCGCACTGAGCAACTTACGAAGAAATGCTGCCAGGTTGTCACAGCTTAAACACTGACAGCTCAGTACATTACCTTCCTCTCTTTATGCCCATTCCACACCTATTTTGAATACCTCCAGCCTCAGTTATTTCCAGAGAAAGCATTTGGTATGTATGTTCCAAATCAGCAGCCAGTTTAGATTTCCTGTCGCCAAGACTGCTGACTTTCTGACGTTGGCAGTGATCCTAGCTTTGTAGGTAGTAGTATTGCCTGGTAATTGGTCACACTGGGAGTCATGTACCCATCTTGAGGTAGAAAAACACCACAATGGCAGGTTCACCAGAATGCGTCTGAAGCTGCAACTCCCTAGAAGCACGGTGTAGATTATATCAGGGAGAGAGAGAGAGCATGAACCTGGTAGGGCGGGAGTGAACACTAGAAAGTTGAAGCATAATCCATAGTTTCTTTTCCTTGGTTTGAAGGAGGTACATAAGAGCAGTCCATGGCAGTGCTGTCAGTAATTCTTCAGACTGGTATTACATTGGAATTGGAGGAAAAAAATAAAATCCTATGCCGTAAGCATTCTGGGTTGTAACGTGAAAGATGTGTTAAGTGTCACAGCAGTGTGATTTAATCTGTGGTTCATGATATATAGCAGCGTAGATCATAGTGATGTTTATTTTATTATTCCAGATGTTCATTATCTTTACAGATGGCTTATGATCTACAAAATTCAGACACGTGATAAGATACTTGCCCAACTGAGGGCTTGTAACAACCTTAGAGGATGCTCTTTCTTCCTTTTCTGCCCAGCTAAAGAAAAGCTCTTCAGTGGAGAAGAGCATAGGGGTGAAAGGCAGGGGGTAAATAGTGAATGATTTATTAATTCTGATTAGTGTCTAGATTGGATTGGCTGATCAAACTCTGTGAGTTTTAAGAGAGAACTGAGTCCCAAGCCTGGGATACTGCTATTAGGCTTTCAGAATACTCCTAAATAAACTGAACTGGAACAAACGGGGTGCCCTAATGCCACAGTGCTCTGAACATTGTCTTCTTTTATCCTTAGGTATTGCCGGGGAACAGACGAGGAGGACAAGGCTACAGGCCACAAGGCCCAAAGTCCAATGACCCCACGAACCAAGGGCGACATGACAGTGGGGGTCGTTACAGAAACAGCTCATGGTATTCATATGGTTCCAGGTACCAGAGTGCTCCATCCCAGGCGCCAGACAACACTAGTGAATGGGGCCAGACTCACTCTGCAGGGACCAATGGAATTGGAGCCAGCATGGAGCCCAGCCCACCCAAGCCCTCATTCAAAAAGGGGCTCCCCCAGCGCAAACCCAGGACCTCTCAGCCTGAAACCGTGAACTCTTGAGGGCAATTCCAGCTGGTCTGTCTCTTCTATCCCACACAATTCAACTTGGTAACGGGACTTTAGGAAACTTGTAGTTAGATTTAATAACAAAAAGAAGTTTGCGCATTCACTTTTGATGCCATTCTAAATATTTTGGTTTCTTCTCTCTTCGTTTCCGCTTTACCATTTTTTTTGGAAGGGAAGCTGTTTTTTCCCTTGACCTTTCCCAGTGATATGGATTGATTCTGACTGGTCATTTCCACCAGGAATCACTGGCACCTGTTGCCAGGTTTCCCAAGGGTAAGCAGTGTTCTTCCCAGTGCTCCAGGCCTTTCAGGGGCCTGAAGAGGCCTTCCTCAGCAACCCCTACTGTCCAGGCTTTCAGGAGGATGATGGATCAGGCAGCTGGTCTTGCTGCCTTTCCAGTCTAAGCAGAAGCCACACGTGCCAGTCAGGTTCCCTGTAAACAACAACATGACCAAGGGAGGCAATGAGGGGGTTGCATACTGTCCTGGATTAGCCAGAGAAGGGGAAACTGAATTGGTGAAAAGGAAGGAACACCAGGAAACATTTGAGAATTTGCCTGTGCTCCTAGAACGTGCCTGAGATTGACACTCAGATCGGGGTTTCAGTCTCTTGCTTGGCACCGTAGCTTAACCTGCAGTTTCTTCCAAATGCCCAAGCCTTGTTTCCTATTACCTTAGACTGCAAACCAGTCTAGGGGAGTCTGTGGGAAAGTAGCATTTAATTAAAGGGAAAAAAAGTACTTTTTTTTTTGCGGTACGCGGGCCTCTCACCGTTGTGGCCTCTCCCGTTACGGAGCACAAACTCCGGACGCGCAGGCTCAGCGGCCATGGCTCACGGGCCCAGCCGCTCCGCGGCATGTGGGATCTTCCCGGACCGGGGCACGAATCCGCGTCCCCTGCATCGGCAGGTGGACTCTCAACCACTGCGCCACCCAGGGAAGCCCCAAAAAAGTATTTCTTTGTTTCAGTGTTTGAAGATTTTTGTTGTTGTTCTCCCTCTTTCCTGATTCCTATTCTGACCCTAAACCAAATTTATAGCAATATAATTAGTGTTAATTAAGGTGTTAACTATCAAAAAATTGCCTCTGTCAATCTTTAGAGTTGAATAAATAAAAACAACTGCATAAACGTTCCCACGTTTGTGTCACAGCAGGAAGTGACTTCATTTCATTTTCTTTTTCTTTGGGCCTCATGGGGTAGAAGTCACTCGAACAGCTTGTTCAGGGCTTAAATGAGGGTGTCCAATTTCTAAGTCATTTGTCCACTGCTTACCTTCAGAACCAAATTAAATGTAAAAGCCAGGATGAGCAGATGCAGCGGTTCCTCTTGGGAAAAGCTCTGTAGGAGAGGGAATGGCGACTTTCCGAAGGAGAGCCTGCCAGTTCAGAAAACCCACAGCTGCCAGCAGCTCACCCAGGCAACCAAAGGTTCTGTCCACAGCCCTGTCTTCCACTGCCTGTCCCTTCACAGGAGTAGTGGATGTCACAATGTAATGGGGTTCCTGCATGTAGCAGGTGGTGCTGGTGCCAGAGTGCCACACCCACCCCAGCCTCTACGATTTAATAACAGCAGAGCTTTTTCTTCCCCAGCATTTGTTCTCCCAAGGCTGAATTGAAGCCCAGGCTGTAAGTGGCAGTGGTGCAGAACTTAGCTGCCTCAGGGCTTCCCCTAGCTCTTTGGCTGAAGATGAGCTGCCAGGGTTCAGGTTGGTTGCACAGATTGAGAGAGAAAGAGAGAAAAAGAGTGTGTGTGTGTGTGTGTGTGTGTGTGTGTGTGTGTGTGTGTGTGTGTGTGTGTGTATGTATGTGTGTCTTTCAGTAAAGAAAACAATAGTCAAGGAGTACTAGGAAGCCATTTTCTAAGGGGCTGGCCACCTCATTTGGGGGAATTTATCCAACATCACCATCAGCCTGTTGGTATCAGGAAAAAGCCCTGCTTTTCTGATTAATTGCTTACCTACACTTTATAGGAAATCCAGAGACTGAAGTGGCCTTGAGGGATTATGAGGTCTATGCCCATATCCAGGCAAGACTGTATTTAACCACCTAAACAGATGGGAAGCCACATGTTTGTCAAAACTGCCTTGAAGTTGAAGTTAAAATCTCTTTATAGAAAAATATTTGAAGACTTTTTTCTATGACCACAAAAAGTTTGAAAATTATGAAGCTTTTTTTTACACAGTTTTTAATTACAAAAGTAGCATTTAAAATATCAAATAATACAGAAATGTAAAAGGAAAAAGTTAGTTTTCCACTTTTCCATTCTGTTCCTCAGGGGTAATAACTTAATAATTTGGCATATATCCTTATAAACCTTTTCAAAGCATATATGTGCTTATACACATAGATATGTAGGCTTTTTTAAAAATAAGTTTATTTATTTTTGGTTGTGTTGGGTCTTCCTTGCGGTACGCAGGCTTCTCACTGTGGTGGCTTCTCTTGTTGTGGAGCACGGCCTCTAGGTGTGTGGGCTTCAGTAGTTGTGGCACGTGGGCTCAGTAGTTGTGGCTCGCAGGCTCTAGAGCGCAGGCTCAGTAGCTGTGGCACACGGGCTTAGTTGCTCCTCGGCATGTGGGATCTTCCCAGACCAGGGCTTGAACCTGTGTCCCCTGCCTTGGCAGGCGGATTCCCAACCACTGTGCCACCAGGGAAGCCTGATATATAGGCTTTTAATTTTTTGTTTTGTTTCTTACAAAAAAGGGAGCATACTATATGCATTCTACAATCCTTTTTTTAGATATGTCTAAAGCATAATTCATTTAGGATCTCACGTTGTAGATATTCTCCTAAATTTGCCATTTGACTTTCTTCAGTGAAGAGAAGTGAGGTTTATCTTAAGTTTGAACTGTGCAGCTCATTCTTTGCTCCCCACAACAGCTCTTCCTTCCAAGAGGAGGGAGGCTCTGTACCCTGGGCAGTTCCTGCTGTGTGTTCAGAGACAACCTTCCTAACCATCATTTCTCTTTCCCTTTCCATTTCCTCTTAGAGATCAACGTCCTGGCCTTTCCCAGCCAAAAAGATAAGACTGAAACTTCAGGTTTACCTTTGTCAGTTATGTGCCACTTGAGAGAGAAAATTTAAATTAGCGTGGCCTCATTATGAACATCAAATATTCCGTAGGCCCCTTACTTGCGGCATTTTTTTTTTTTTTTTTTTTTTTTTGCGGTACGTGGGCCTCTCACTGTTGTGGCCTCTCCCATTGCAGAGCACAGGCTCCGGACGTGCAGGCTCAGCGGCCATGGCTCACGGGCCCAGCCGCTCCGCGGCATGTGGGATCTTCCCGGACCGGGGCACGAACCCATGTCCCCTGCATCGGCAGGCGGACTCTCAACCACCGCGCCACCAGGGAAGTCCCTGCGGCAGTTTTTTAAATTCACCTTTTTAAAAAGTAATACAGGCTAATTTTTTTAAAAGTACAAAAGGATACATGATGTGAAAGTGAAAAATACTCCCCTACCTTGTCCCACTCCCTAGAAGAAATCACTGATAAGTTTCTTGTTTATCTTTTCACAAATATTCTAAATCCAAACATGCAAATATGTTTTTTCTTTCTTTTACAAAAATGAAAATGATATTATGCGTATTCCTAAGCAATTTGCTTTTTTTAAACTTGTTCTCACTTTTTATAACTAGTTTTTGTTTGGTTTGAAGAAAAATCAATATATGTAAATGGTTTAAAAAAAAACAGTTCAAAAGGATATATGATGAAAAATAAGCCTCCATCCCACTCTGGACTATTTATTCCCTCCCCAGAGGCAACCACTCTTAAGTTTCTTATTTATCCCTCCAGAGATTTTCTATATTTATATACATATATCAGAAGAATGTATGCTGCTTAGACCTCTTTCCATGTCAGTATACATAAATGTACCTTGTTCTTTCTATGGCTGCATAGTATCCCATTGTATAAATTTATCATAATTAGTTTTACCGGTCCCTAATGATGATTTTCAGTTTTTTGCTATTATAAGTATTGATGAAATTAGCATATTTCATCAATATAATACATACATCACTCATTACATGTGAGAGTGTACCTTTAGGATAAATTCCTAGGAGTGGAATTGTTGGATCATACAGTTATTGATAAAGTACTCTTAAAAGATGCATGGATTCTCCCCAACAGTGTTTGGGAGTGCTTTGTACAGTTGCTGAGCTGGAAGCTAAGGAGAGATAAAGATAACTAAAACACAGCCCTTTGTGGGGCTGATAAACTAGTTGGGGCAACTGACACATACAGATAAAAGAGTACAAGGTAATAGTATTGCATGAAAGAGCCTTGCTGTCTTCTGTGAGTATAATGGAGAAGCACTGCACTGCTCGAAGGGCCTGTGCTTGAACTAGAACTATACCAGCGGTGATCAGGCATTTGCTCAGTGGTTTATAGACAGGGTGACCTCGTATTTCAGAATCCCAAACCAGGGTACAGTCTTGTGAGTATGAATGTATGTATGGGGAACAACAGGATAAACTACTTTAGGTTGGGAGTGGCCTAGAAAAGCCAGGACACATGGTTATCAATCTGTGAACCTCTACTTTGGAGAAGGTCAGTAGAGTAATGGCTTTTCACCCTTGGAAATCTTGCCATTTGACCTAACAAAATGAGGGTTTGTCTTGCCTGATCTACAGGGTTCATCCCACCTTATCCCACCTGGAGAGGATTATATGCATACGGAAGCACACTTAATGGAAGAAATGGGTATCCAAAATGGTACATGTTTGGAGGTCAGCAACTGATACAAGGAGCTCTTTTGTCACTATTTTAACCAGTTCAGAGTACCAGACCATAACGCTGGTAGCCAGAACATCATACTGTAAAGTCAGCCAAGCTGGACGTCTGGTGGCTTTAGCCACCTGCGCACATTCTTTACTTCAAACATTGAGGCACCTGCTGGGTGCCAGGCACTGTGCTGAGTTCTGAGGCAAAGATAAATGGTTCCAGCTCTTTCCTCAACCACTTTGCAGGTGAAGGAACTAGAGCTCTTAGAGCTCTTAAACTCTCGGAAGCAGTGTCTGGTGGCTGGGCAGTGTGGTAGAGTAGAAAAGCCCTGGACTTTTGAGACCGATACTTGGACTTTAATTCTGGCTTCACAACTTGGTAGCTATGTGACCAACTAACCTTGGGCAAATAACGTAACATCTTTGAACCTCTTCTTAAACTGGGAAGTGGAGACTGGTAACTACTTCATGGAGTGGTAAGGTAGGTATCAAGCAGGTGCTGAGAACGGTACCCTGGTGTCCAAGCTAACCTGTGACTAGTTAAACATTCACTCACCATAACTCCTTTACTTTTCTGTGTCTCGTGCCCTGTTAAAAAGTGCATGAAAGACTTCCCTGATCTCCAGC
Organism: Physeter macrocephalus; assembly: GCF_002837175.3. NCBI lineage: Eukaryota > Metazoa > Chordata > Mammalia > Artiodactyla > Physeteridae > Physeter > Physeter macrocephalus. The sequence goes on along the minus strand of NC_041219.1, from coordinate 89,510,266 downwards.
CTTACAGACCTAATTAACCAAAAATAAAAATAAAAAATAAAACCAAAAATAACCAAAAAAATAAAACCAGAAATTAACCAAAAATAAAAAAGTAATACTTCAGTCACCCTATTCCTTCTGTAGCTTTTCTCCTCTGAGTGCATATCCCCCCAGCATGGTGAGCTCTGTGCCCTCTTGTCCTGACAACTGTCAGGAAGCCACCCCCCACCCCCGTTTCTGAGCTCTTTGGGTGGCACAGGCCAGATGCTGACAGCACCAACACGGGCAAACAGGGAGCAAGGCTATGGCAGAGTCCGAGGAGAGCCAGGGAACATCATTTCCATACAGGTGCTGAGGGAGTTTTGTTACTAGTCTGTGACTCCCTACCAAGGGGAACCGCTATCTGAAGATTTTTCTGGGTGAGGAAACTCACCCACCATCACCACCACCAGCAAAACTGTTCTCCAGCCCCCCCGCCCCTTCACAGCCGTCAAAACAGCAGGAACAAATACCACCCACTCTGATTCCCCAGGGAAAAGTCAGGTCTCCTTTTTATGTCTCTCTTCAACTTAACCCAGTTAGGCTTTCTCTGTAACTAGATTTCAGACAAACCCGTTTTCTGGTGATGCTAGAACATGCAGGTTGAGAGACTGAGAAGATTTCTCAGACTCACTCCCTTGCTGACTGCAGGCAGGACTGGTAAACTGGCCTTCCGGCAGGCGGGGCCCATGGTCAACTGCAGTGTATCCCCACGGCCTGAAGTCCAGTGGCTGTTCACAGTGGCACTCATCAAAATGACCATACCGTCCCCTTTTAATAGGCTGTTTACCGAAGGATAGGACAAGGCACCCCAGCATTGTGGCACGGTAGCAAACTGCTGTCAACCTAGTTAACTCCCGGTTCAGATCTCCTTCCTCCACTTAACCAGCCATGCGATATACAACAGCTTATCCAGGATTCCCTTTTAGAAAGTTTACTGTGGTTTCCTCACACTAGCTAGGATCCTCCGCTAAAAGAAAAGGGATGGCCTAGAATGAGACAGCTGAGGGGCGGCCAAGTACTGGAGGCCTCAGAGTATTCCAAAATGTTGTGTTAGTTTTGGTGGGGATGGGGAACCTTCAGCGAGGCTTCATGCTGAGCTCATTTCTATGGTCCCAGCACCCAGGGGCAGGACAAGTGCTCAGGGGGACTTTCAATAACAATCACAACCACTTACTAAGTTCGTCTCACTCTCTCCACAATCCTCTGAGAAAGGATCATTTCACAAATGAAGGAAGTAATGCTCTTCGAGGTTAGCGCTGTCCCCCATCCCTGCCCAAGGTCACTCAGTGGCAGAGCTAGAATTGAAACCTAGACTAGTTTGACATGAAAGCCTGAGATTTCCCCACCACACCACACAACCTGAGAAGGAGAGACAGACCTGGGGACCTCCAGGAATGAGGGTGGAGAGAGTAGGAAGAGGAGAGGAGACTGGAGGAGCCCTGGACTCTGTTCCTCGACAGCCACCTGTTCTCACCGGCTGCACACAGCAACTGACTCCGCCTGCACTTGGGAGGGGGGCTTTTTCCATCTTTTGTGTCTTGAGCGGTTTTTTCCTCGCTTTGCTCTTCCCTTCTCTCTCTCCTTGTTCCTTTTGTAGATAATACTCCCACAGGCCTCCCACGGCAGCTCCAAAACGCAGCCTCCTGAGTTTCTCCTTGTTGACAATGGCTCTGAGCTATCTCTGAACAGGGCTCCTCCTCAACCTTCCCTTCCCTGTGACTCCCCACTGTGGCCAGTGAGTCAAGAACTGGGGAAAGGGGAGAGGAAGAGGAGATTATAGTGGGGAGCCCAGTGGTCCCTAACCTCCCCCCCCACACCCTGCCGTGCCCTGTTGTCTTCTCAACTCCGCCCCCCCCGCCCCGACCTCCACCTTACTGTCTCCTAAACGTGGGCCCTTGCCCCGCGCGCCCGCGCGAGCGCGCATGGGGGGTGGGTGCGGGGGTTGTGGGGGTGGAAGGAGGAGGCGAGGAATTCACCATAAGCCAGGTCTGGCAGGAAGACCTGAGGGACTAGGTAAAGTGAAAGAGTGAAGTGGGTTGAGATCTAGACACTCATCTAGATGGAAAAGGCACCTTAAATCAGGCCAGGCCAAAGCAAAGGGTCAGTGGCTGCATCTCTACCCCATACACACTTTCACACAAATTCTTTGAAGGGCAATGGGGGAAGGGGTTTAAAGCCCAAAACATTGCTGTTTCATTCTGTGATAAGAAGAGTGATCATAACATTCAATAAACGTTAGTATATTTCCTTCTCCCGGAAATGGGGACCAGAGCACCAAAACAGTGACACAGGCATTGTGCCTGGAGCTTCTGGAGGAGGCAGTGCATCTTAACCCCTCCGCCTCAGTGTTTTCACGTGTAAATTGGCAATTATAACAGTGACTACCTCACAGAGTTATGATAAAGATTAACCGGATAATCCAAGGAAAGCACTTAGCACAGTGCTTTGGCACCAAGTCGATCTCAGCTATGGTAATTCTTTGGGGGCACCCCGCGTATTCTGTCTACCGCCTGCTCACCCTGACCCAAAGCATATGGTTTGGCTTGATGTTCAAAACCAGCACAGGCGGATGAGCTTGAAGACTGAAAGTCTGAACACTTGGGCTTCCACGGGAGTATCATCTGGATCTGATGCACAACCCCAGATGACCAGTCCTTGTGAGTACCACACAGCTAGCCTGGGGTTGTTTCTGAGTCCTCACAGTGGGAGACAGCTATGCTGGAGTGAGGTAGACTCTGGACCTGGGGTTGGGAGTGTGTCAGGGTTGGAACCTTAGCCATTTACCACCTTGGTTACCTTGAGCAAGTCTCTCCTCTATCTCTGCCTCTGTTTACTCATTTGTGAGATGGAGAGTAAGTAGCATCTACTCTGCATATTTCACAGGGCTCCTATAAGATTCAAAATCAGATAATAATATTTACATGTTGCAAATGTCACACACTGTTCTAGATCCTTTAATCTTTTAATCCTCCTAACAACCCTCTGAGGTAGTTATTGTCCCCGTTTCACAGAGGAGAAAATTGAGTCACGCAAGGAAAATCACAACAGCAAGTGGCAGAACTATATTCGAACCTGGGTAAGTAGCCTGGTTCTCAAGTTGGGTGCTTTCCACCATAGCCTCATCCTTTCTCTCAAAGTGAGCCGATTCCTAAACTGCACCCTCTCCTCAGCAGTGTGCTTGAACCATCGCCTGGAGGGGCAAAGAGGAGCCGTTGGGGGAGGGGTTACTGGGCAGCCCTAGACCCATGTGAGAGGGTGGGAGGTCGGGGGTCGGAAGCTAGATCTGCAGCCTCCTTAGGGTCGTGCTTCCTGGGAGCGGGATTCCAGGATTCAGAGGACTGGGGGAGGGGGACGCTTCCTCTTCCTCCTGCCCAAGCACCAGCTCATTTTAATACAGGTGCCTGGGTCTTTGGCCCTTGTCACAGATGAGGGGTGGGTGGAGCGGGGGACACTACTTCCTTTCCGATGCTGCTGACTATGGTTGTGTCTCCTAGAGGGGTGGGGGCGCTGAGCCTTCCGCATCACTCGCTCGGGAACAAATTGCTGTTTTGGCCACGGCGGTTCCTCTGGGCGCGGGCGGTAGCCGCGCTCGCTGGCAAATCGTGGGAGGGAGGAGGAGCGGCGCTGGCAGCGCGAGGCTGGTAGGACCGACGCAGCGCTGGAGACCAGTGAGAGACTGCCGCCCAGGGCCCGGCTCCGCACCGCCCGCCGGCCCCTCCCCACCCCCTCGCTGGAGGTGGGGGTCCCTGCAGCCCCGGCTCCCCCTTCAGCGCAGAGCCTAGTTCTCTAGGACTAAAGGCGCTGGGGCAGCGGAGACTCGGTCCGCTCATTCCCCGCCCGCAAAGACCCACTAGCGCAGGGTTAGGAAGTTTCCCCCAGCGTCTGACATCTACTGTACCCTGTATTTGCAACCTGACCCTTCGGCGCAGCCTGGGAGCGGCAAAGGCGACAGAGAGAAACACAGGGGCAAGACAAAGGATCTGGGGCGCCCCCATCCCCACACACCTCATTTCCACTCCTCACCCCTCCACCTCCCGGGTACACACGGAGAGCGTCTAAACCCTATTTCCAGGACTACCCACCCTCCTATTTCCTGGCAGCTCCAGCCAGCCGCGGCGTCGCTTAGTGACGGATCGATCCATTCCCTGGAGGGTCAAGTTGAGGCTAAGAAAGGCTTGGATGCCCAAAAGCTGGGTTTAGACCCCCTCCCCCAAATCTCCTTTTAGACTTCACCTGCCCCAACCTCCGCCAACCACCGGTCTTCACCACCTCCACCTGCGGGCCCAGCCCCCTTTCCCATTATATTTTTCTTAGGGGAAATCTTCTAAACCACGCACCCCCCGCTCATCCCCCGCCTGAGCTCTCCTCAGGTCCCTCCGGGGGAGAAGAGGCTGCCAGGCTCTCTGAGAACCCCCATGCTGCAGAGAAAGACGCCTCGCCCTTGCGGCTCCGAGCGGGACCAGGCGCTTGCCCGTCGTTCTCCGAGGGGCTGGCGGGGCGGCTCGGGGTGGCCCGGGCGGCCTGAGTGGCGCGGGGAGAGAGGGAGGGCGCCGCTTCCCCTGCCCCCACGAGGTCCCGAGGGGAGGGGGGAAATCCCTCGGCGGGAGGCCTGTCCCTTTAAGGAGGCAGCCCTGCCTGGGTGTGCCCCGTCTCCATGGTTACCCTGGTGCTGGCTGCGGCGCCGGAGGGAGGGAGGGAGGGAGGCTGCCGCTTCTCCCCGACAGAAGGAGGTAGCTGCGGGGATCTGGTGCCCAGCGGAGCCCGAGCCGGAGCCGACCCGCAGCCGAAACGGGAGCCGCTGCTGCAGCCACCTCGAGCCGAAGGTGCCGACAGCACAGCGGGCGCGGAGCCGGGAGTCCGGGAATCGTGGGCGGCCAGGGCGCGAGGAGCCGCGCGCCATGCTCCGGGCCCCGACGGCGGGGACGCCCCCTTGCGCACGGGCGGCTGGCGGGACCTGCGAGCCCGGGGTGGGCATTGCCCCCCGACGGCTGCGCTAGGGGGCGCGGGGCCCGGCGGGGGGCGGCCGAGTTGGGCGCCCTCCCCCGGCGCTGAGCCCCCGCGCCCCGGAGGGATGGGGCAGGCGGCTACAGACGCCTAAGATGCCGGCCATGCGGGGACTCCTGGCGCCGCAGAACACCTTCCTGGACACCATCGCCACGCGCTTCGACGGCACGCGTGAGTCCCGACCCTCGCCCCACTGGCTCCCGGACCAGCTGCCCCTGGCCAGTGTTCCCGTCAGTCCTGCACCCAGACACCTCAGCCTGGAGCCCTCCTGCTCGCGCCCTCCCTTCCCCGAGCCCCACTTTTAGCTGGGACCACCGTCTCCTTCCAGACGACGTTTCCGAAAAATTCAGTCAACACTGCCCCGGGCCGGGCAAAATGGCTAGAACTCTCTGGGTTTGGGGGCCGGTCATGTCGTCTGTTCCTGGGGTCGCGAACCCCGACCTAGTCAGTCTAACCCATCCCATGCCTGCGTCTGGCGCTATCCCACCGAGACTACCCTCGAACTGGCGGGTTGGGAAGTGAGGCAAGGAAGCGGTGCTCCCTTGCACCGTGCTAGAGGCTAAAAAAAACAGATTTAGAAGAGAGGTCTGCAAACCGAGAGAGAGTAGGCGGGACTCAGGAGAGCACTGTTAGTCCAACCTCACCTCACCACCTAAACCCACCAGCCTAAACCCACTGAGCCCTCTAGCCCAAAAAAGATAGATTTGGGGACTCCCACTAAGACCGGGGAAGTTTGGAGAAGGTGACCAGAGCTTCTGGATCCTGGTTTTCCAGGGCTCTGAGCACTGGGAGAGTCGTGAAAGCCCCCTCCCTTCTCCTCCTCCCTCAAACTCACCCCCAGTGAGGCTTCCCAGCTCTCTGCCTCTGTCTCTGGTTTCTGATAGGGGTGGAAGCCCATCTCTGAGACCACCCCCACCCCAGGCTTCTCCATCTGCTTTGCCTGCGCTTGGCTCCTGCAGCCTGCTGATTCAGCACCCCCCACTCCCCAATACACTCCTGGCTCCAGGCTGCCAGAGCTCAGCTACCGTTCTTACACCCCCACTGTGGATCACATTCACTAATTCCTGAGCCAGGGGCTCAGGCAACTGGGGCTCAAACAGAGTGCAGAATAGATGGTGGCTTGGATTGCCTCTCCGTCCAAGTGTGTCTCGGTGGGAGGAGCCAAATAGCCAACCTGAGTACCTGGCTGGTGAGTGAACCTGGCAGAGGCTGGCGGGGTGGGGGGAGGGGGGCTGAGGCTGGCCTAGAACTGGTCCTGCAGTCCTCCTTTGGACATCCCTAACCCCACCCCTTAGCCCAAGCTGCTCAAGTCACACTCCAGAGGGCACAGCACCCACACGGGGCTGCATTCACCAACCGCAGGGCTCACACATGCCAATTCTTTTTTATTTTTTTTGCAGTACGCGGGCCCCTCACCGCTGTGGCCTCTCCCGCTGCGGAGCACAGGCTCCGGATGCGCAGGCCCAGCAGCCATGGCTCACGGGCCCAGCCGCTCCGCGGCATGTGGGATCCTCCCGGACCGGGGCACGAACCCGCGTCCCCTGCATCGGCAGGCGGACTCCCAACCACTGCGCCACCAGGGAAGCCCCCATGCCAATTCTTGAATGCACTTATACACACGATGCTAGGAGTGGGACCTTGCAGGGCACCGACACACAGGTGACACTAATTCCTGTTCATAAACAGCTCCTGTCCTAACCCTCCCCCAACCCCCCATCCCAAACACTCACACACAGGATTCCTGGGATTTGTAACACCTACCCTTTGATTGCAGGCAATTGGGAAAGGAGGGGTAGTAGACCCTGTGCCCCTTCACCCCACACCTCCTCTGAGAGGTGCTCTCTTGCAGATAGTAACTTCGTGCTGGGCAACGCCCAGGTGGCGGGGCTCTTCCCCGTGGTCTACTGCTCTGATGGCTTCTGCGACCTCACGGGTTTCTCCCGGGCCGAGGTCATGCAAAGGGGCTGTGCCTGCTCCTTCCTCTATGGGCCAGACACCAGTGAGCTCGTCCGCCAACAGATCCGCAAGGCCCTGGATGAGCACAAGGAGTTCAAGGCCGAGCTGATCCTGTACCGGAAGAGCGGTGAGGGGCCACCTGGCCAGCCTGCCTTATTTTCGTGGTCTCACCCAGCCTGGTACCCACCCCATCCACAGTCCCTCCTTTCCAATCCCATCTTCTCCATCTCCCCATCTCATCCCAACTTCCCACATTCCCCTCTCCTCTTTCTCCACCCCTCCTCTTGTTCCTGGCCCCTCCTTTCCTCGGTCCTCACCCCAATCTCAGCTGGTACTCAATTTCCCGTCTTGGATTTCCCACCCCAGCAGAAAAATGTCCCCGTCTTACTTAGCAGGACAGATCTATGAACACACATGTCTGACTGTCGTCTCTGCTCTCCCTTGCCTTCCCCCGCCCTGTTGGATCGAGTCTAAGTGTCCTAAGTGGAGCTGGCATGTGCCTTGACCAGGGGTGTCAATGGCCCCTCTGTCACCTTGGCTCGGGCGGAGAATGGGAGCTGGGCTGAGTCTGTCTTTGTGCCCAGGGCTCCCGTTCTGGTGTCTCCTGGATGTGATACCCATAAAGAATGAGAAAGGGGAGGTGGCCCTCTTCCTGGTCTCTCACAAGGACATCAGTGATACCAAGAACCGAGGGGGCCCCGACAGCTGGAAGGAGACAGGTGGGTGCCTGTGGGGCTGCCGGGTACCTCAAGCCTTGGCGGGGCCATGGTGCCCAGTGTGGGTTTGTGGGCCCCCCACCCCGCCTGCACTCACTGACTCCTGCTCTGCTGGCCGAGGAGCCTGTGCTGCTCTCATCTCCCCAGGCCCAGGTACAGAGAGCTTGTGGAGACAAAGCTGGACTTTTAAAGTCAACTTTACTAAGAAACTGAAAGAAACAAATTCCACTAGTGCCCATGAAGTACCATTTTCCCACCAATTAGTGAGGCTGAGCACAGACCCACCTGGTTCCTTGTCCTCATGCAAACCTGTCTGGGGAGCTCTGGCCAAAGCCCTCTTTTAAGTCCTTGTGGTCTTTTCCCTCTTGCATCCTCTAAGGGCTGGGGGTGGCCTTTGGACAGCTCACAAAGCTGTCATCAGAAGCTGCTCCAAGGCCTCTTTGCCATTTGGGGGTGTTGGGGGTACTCTCTGTTCCCCATCCCCCGCCCCCAGCCCTGGGCGGCCTCGACTCTGCCCAGTGGCCTCCTGCTAGCTCTGCACTCCCCCACCCTGGAAACTACCTCCCACTCCCCTCTCAGGCCTTTCCCTGTGGTGTTCCTCTCTTGCCTTGCCTGGATGCAAACCTCCTTCTCCTAGAAGCAGGCACTGAGAGGAGTGTCTGTAAGCGACCCCAGGACTGCCCGTTGCTGGTGTTGGCAAGTGACTCCAGGAAGTGAGAAACGCTGGAGCCCCCAACTCTAAATACACTAACTAGTCAGGGAGCCAGACCAGTCCGTGGGCCAGCAACTGGTGTCCTACCCGCAAGCCCCTGGGCTGAGGCGTGCGAGTGCTTCGCCCATCATTCTCTCCCGCCCCTCTTCTTTTGCAGGTGGTGGCCGACGCCGATATGGCCGGGGAGGGGCCAAAGGCTTCAATGCCAACCGGCGACGGAGCCGGGCTGTGCTCTACCACCTGTCTGGGCACCTACAGAAGCAGCCCAAGGGCAAGCACAAGCTCAATAAGGTGGATCGGCGCTAGGGTGTGTGTTTGGGGGGTGGGGCAGGGTAGGGGCCGGTTGAGGAGATGGAGAAGGGGAACCGAGCCCACCACAGAGAGAATGTCCAGGGGGCTACTCAGGCCCCACCAGCACTTTGGGGCTTGTGGTGAGAATGTCACATGCCTGATCTGTCGCAGGTATGGCAGAGAGTTTGGGCCCTGGAGTCAGATGGGCCTTGGCTCAATCTTGGCTCCTCCCCTAAGCAGCTGTGTGACCTCACCTAAGTCACCTGAGCTCGCCGATCCTCAGTCTTCTGATCTATAACAAGGGGACTCTGATGCCTGTGTCAGAGGTTGTTTTGAGAATGCGGGGAGAGAAAGGAGGCAGATGCCTGTCCCAGACCCTATCCAAACTCAGCCTGTGCCAATTTCCTGTCCTCCCTGCCTGGACCTGCCCTGCCTCTCATTCAGGGGGTGTTTGGAGAGAAGCCAAATTTGCCCGAGTACAAAGTAGCTGCCATCCGGAAGTCACCCTTCATCCTGCTGCACTGTGGGGCACTGAGGGCCACTTGGGACGGCTTCATCCTGCTCGCCACCCTCTACGTGGCTGTCACCGTGCCCTACAGCGTATGCGTGAGCACAGCCCGGGAGCCCAGTGCCGCCCGTGGCCCCCCCAGCGTCTGCGACCTGGCCGTGGAGGTCCTCTTCATTCTTGGTATGTGTGCTCTGTGCCTCCCACCCCTCCCTGGGCCAGTGACCCCCCCGGGCTTTGAGGGGGATAGTCTGCATGGCTTCCACTGCCCCCCCCCGTGTCCCCCTTTGCCCTCCCCCCGTTTATGACCTGTGGGCCTTGAAATCAGACCTAGGTTCCAAATATGTCTTCATCACTAATGGGTTACTTGGCCCTGAGCTAGTCATAGCCTCTCCAAGCTGGTTTCTCCCTCCATCACATACGCACAACGATATCCACCCTCTGGTTTACTGCGAAAACTAAGACAATGCAGGTAAAGGGCCCAGGACAGTGTTACACACTGAGCAGGTGCCCAGGAAAATGTGGCTCCTCCCCACCGGTGCTGACTCCCGCCCCAACTTCCCCCAGACATTGTGCTGAATTTCCGCACCACGTTCGTGTCCAAGTCGGGCCAGGTGGTGTTTGCCCCAAAGTCCATTTGCCTCCACTACGTTAGCACCTGGTTCCTGCTGGATGTCATTGCGGCGCTGCCCTTCGACCTGCTACACGCCTTCAAGGTCAACGTGGTCAGTGCGGCTGGGCTGGGTGGGCTTTGGGGCGGCACAGGGGGGCCCGGCCCTGGGGTGACCTCCCGCCTCCCCCCACCTCAGTACTTCGGGGCGCATCTGCTGAAGACGCTGCGCCTGCTGCGCCTGCTGCGCCTCCTCCCGCGGTTGGACCGCTACTCGCAGTACAGCGCCGTGGTGCTGACCCTGCTCATGGCCGTGTTCGCCCTGCTCGCCCACTGGGTCGCCTGCATCTGGTTCTACATCGGCCAGCGGGAAATCGAGAGCAGCGCCTCCGAGCTGCCCGAGATCGGTACTGGAGGCCGCGTGTGTGTGTGTGTGTGTGTGTGTGTGTGTGTGTGTGTGTGTGTGCGCGCGCGCGTACATATGTGCCCAAGGAATCTGTTCCCTTGAGGGTGCGTGCGTCAGGGAATTGTGAGTCCAAGTGTGTGTCTGTCAAGGGATGTCCGTGAGCTGATATAAGGTATCAGAGAGATGTGTGCAAGTCTGCATGTGTACATGCTCATAGGTGTGTATCAGGGGCATGTGTGCCAGTAGGTGTGTGTTTGGAAGGAGAATGAGGGGGCTGGCGCGTGTGTGTGCAGGTGGGAGCGTGACAGGGCCACCACCTCGAGGCAGGCCTGCTCTCCTGCAGGCCCACATTGTGGAGGAAGCCTGGTGGGCTGCCTGGGGGAGTCTAATTCACCCATCGTGGCCTCCTCGTGGTCAAGCTTATGTCACATTCACGTTCGCCCACTCCCTGCCCAGCTGGGTACCCCACCCCTCTCAGAAGACCTCTCCAGGGTTGCTCCGATGCCTGGCGCTTTCCCGCCACCCTCTCAAAAGCTCATCCCCCACCATCTTGGCCCCTAAGGCCCCTTGACCACTCTTGTCACCTCCGGCAGCATGGTTCTCAGCTGCTTCAGCCCTCCCCCAGCCCGAAATGCAGCCTTTCTCTGTGTCCCACCAGTGTCTTCGCTCTCCTTCATTTCACCTCCACTCTCGCAGCTCCTCCCCTGCTCACCTCCCACTCAAGTCTTAACTCCTGCCAGGAGGGCTTCCACCTCCACCTCTCAACCCCAAATGTCACCCTGAAGGTCACAGTGACCTTCTGGGGCCAAACTCTTATCCCTTTGAAGTCCCTGTAGCACCTGACCCTGCCAGCCATCTCTCTGCCCTGTGAGGAGGCCTCCTCCTGCCCTGGCACCCCCCCCCCACCGCCTTGCTCTCCCTGGGCGATTCCACTGGCACCACTGTGTGAACATCTCAACTTCCATCCTCTCTCTCTGTCTCCAGACCGTTCTGTTCCAACAACGTCTAACTCTCCACGCCCGCAGCTCCAAAATTGGACACACCTTCTTCCTCCCATGCCCTCCAGCCCTCTGGCAACTTCCCCGTAACTGGCCTTTAGCCCCTGTTTCCAGTCAGTGGGCAAGAGGCCAGCTGCTCAGATGCCCGCCCCGTGACTGTCTGCTCCTTGATGGTGTCGGTCACCAGGAGTCCAGGTTGGCCTTAGAAACGTGCTCTGATCAGTTCCCAGGGACGAGGAGACTCCCGCGAGTCCTCCCTCCCTCGCCAAGCCCACGGAGACTGGTGTGTAGCCCAGAGGCCCACTTGGATATTCCCCAAATCTCTAGCTGCCGAGCACAGGAACCGGCACGTTCCAGGCAGTATGTCAGCTCCTTGGCGCCCGCCCTTCCCAGAGGAAGGCTGTGGCGGAGGCGGCTCTGGGGTCAGACGCCCCCAGCGAACCTGCTCAGAGGACTGCGAGATGGGGAACGGTGATGCAGAGCCCTGACCCCTACGTGGGTGACACACCGAATCCCCAGGTCAGTCCCCGCCCCACACACAACCCAGACACCCCGTGTCTTGCGTCCATGTGGATCCTCCATTCTGACCACGTCACAGGGGCTGCTGAGCTGACATGAAGAACACCTTTGGCTCCCAGAGGGGCTCTGAGCCCCTCCGTGGAGAGCATGGGGCTTGTAAGGGGCTGTCTGACCGTTGGGCAGATCACACCCTTGAACCCTAAGTTCCAGAGGGGCTGGTACTAGTTCACATTAGGGGAGTTTCCAAGTCCTTCACATCATCATCTGTCCCTTCTTTCTCCAGGGAAACTACCCCCAACTGGGTGGGAGCCACACCCACACCTCCCAAAGTCCACCCTGGGAGGGATGTCCTTGGGTGAGAGTGGCGCCTCTTGTTGGCCCAGCTCCGTCTGGTGGGAGGTGCCTTCCCTTTGCCTCCTTGCCTTGGCTCTACTGCTCCACTGCCCCTGGTGTGGACATAGAGTTCCAGCCCCAGAGTCCCATTAGCCCAGTGGAGATGGGCTGGATTTTCAAAAGACTGTGCTAAACACTGAGGGAGCTAAACACTCGGAGCTTTTCTCAGTGTGAAAACCACCAGCCTCCAGAACAGCCTCTGCAGCCGACACGCCCCACGCAGAGGGACCATCCCGCCACCAGCTCCAGGGGCTGCCGATGCCCCATGACCAAGACTGAGTGAGGAGGGACCCTTCTGCATCCTCCCCTCATCCTCCTGCTTCTCCACCCTCCAGCCCCCTCCTCCTCACCCAGCTACCGGCTTCACCTCAGAGGCCCAACTAAGTAACGACTGAAGAGTTTTGTGTACTTCCTTGCGTTCTCACAGCACATCTCAAATAACAGGAGGGTGAGTCCTCACCTTGGCTCAGGACATTACACATCCCCCCAACTCCTTAGCCTGGAGTTTCCTCCCTCAGTGCGGACCCCACATTCTAGTTAAGCCAAGCTACTCGCCTGTACTTGTCTCCAGCTCTAGGTTTAGCCCACACCTTTCCCTAGATCAGGAATGACCCCCTCTCACTTTGTCTCAAAACTACCCATCCTCTGAGACCAACCACCAGTGTCCCCTTTTCCGGGAAGCCTTCTAGCTCTAGCCAATAGCATGTGGGTTTGAGCCCCATCCCGGGACCCTTGGGTGCTGTGTACCTCTGAGACATCGCTGCAGTAAGCTCCTGGGGGTCCCCCGGCTCCTGGCACATGTGCGTGAGATTGCTGAATGAATGGGTGGGTGGTGAGAGGAGGGGTGTGAGGACCACAGAGGGCCGCAGCATGTGTGATGTTAGGGTGAGTGTCGAGTAGGGAGCTGGGGAGGGGCACGTGGAGAGGCGGCTCCCACAGCAGCCTGTGATCCTGGGCCCACCCTCTGGACTTCTATGCTAGATCTGCTCTCTCTCCCTTGCTCCCCATGGCCCCCAGCTCTGCCAGGACCCCTGGGACCTCTGTGGACCCTGGGAACCCCCTTCTAACACCCCAGAATTCCTACAGCCCTCCAGCTGGGCTGAATGACTCTGGCCGCTGTGGGCTCCTGAGAGACCCCAGTACGCAGCCCCACCTCCTCCAAGGCCAGACCAGAGAATGGGGGGTTGATGAGGAGACTGGGGCGATCTTTATTCTCCTCTCAGTGTCCCAGGCTGGCTTGTGTCTGCGTGTACAGAGCTGTGTGCACGGTGGTGGCCTGCCTGTCTGTGGCCTCTGAGTGCACTCACCTGTGTGCTCGTGTCCATGCAGGTGTGTCCCTCTCCTACCTGGGTGTCAGTGTGCAAGCGCCCGCGTACCCTTGTCTCTCTCCCAAGCGTGCACAGGCCGTGGCTGTGCTCCTGGGACTGCGCTCACACACGTGTGTCCTTGTCCTCTCGACTGCGTCTGTAGCCTTACCGGTGTGTGCACGCGTCCACGTCGGTGTGCCCGAGAACGCGTGCGTGAGGTTGGGTGGTGTGTGTGGTTGTGGGCAGGGGGGATGAGGCTGAATGGGGGGCAGCTTTCCGGAGCTCAGAGAAAAAGGAAGAGGAGCCTGGGAGGACAAGGCAGAGGAGGCAGCCCTGGGGATGAGACTGTGGCTGGTGCAATGAGCCCCCCAGTACCTCTGCCCCCTCAGCTGGGCCCACGGCCCAGGATTAGCGCCAGCACAGGGAGGAGGGTGCAGAGCTCTTCACTCCAGCCTCAGCACCCAGAGACACCGTCTGGGGAGATGACAGTCTCGACCTCGTGTGCTTGTCTTGGGGAGGGGTGAGGGGGTGCACAGGGGCGCGCAGGGCTGGCAGAGGAGGGACGGATGTGGCAGGAAGCCGTGGGGGGTGGATTTGCAGCCATGTGTGTCCCCCCCGCCCCGGGGGTACCCGCAGTGCAGCAGTGCTGTCCTGCCCCCTCCCCAGGCTGGCTGCAGGAGCTGGCCCGCCGACTGGAGACCCCCTACTACCTGGTGGGCCGGAGCCCAGCTATAGGGAACAGCTCTGGCCAGAGTGACAACTGTAGCAGTAGCGGCAGCGAGGCCAACAGGACGGGGCCCGAGCTCCTGGGAGGCCCCTCACTGCGCAGCGCCTACATCACCTCCCTCTACTTCGCACTCAGCAGCCTCACCAGCGTGGGCTTCGGCAACGTGTCTGCCAACACGGACACGGAGAAGATCTTCTCCATCTGCACCATGCTCATCGGCGGTGAGGCCTGCCCCGCTCCCAGTCCAGGGCCCACTCCCCTGCTCATGCCCTGGGGCACCCCTCCCTCCCCACCTCCCACAGGGCCCCGAGGTCCTTCCCAGAGGTGCTTCTGCCTAGGGGCCCCAAGGAACCCGAGCTCAGGGCCAGGAGAGCCCACCTGGCCGCAGGACTCCACCCCACACAGCGGCCGGGGGCCTTGCCCAGCGCGGGGCTGCGGGTGGGGAGGACAGATGTGTCCCGCACGGTGTCCGGCCGGGCCAGGCTGGTCCTGGAGGTGACCCCTCTCGCCACCCTCCCCAGCCCTGATGCACGCGGTGGTGTTTGGGAACGTGACGGCCATCATCCAGCGCATGTACGCCCGCCGCTTTCTGTACCACAGCCGCACCCGCGACCTGCGCGACTACATCCGCATCCACCGCATCCCCAAGCCCCTCAAGCAGCGCATGCTCGAGTACTTCCAGGCGACCTGGGCCGTGAACAACGGCATCGACACCACCGAGGTGCGCAGGCCTCCAGGGCTGGCCCTTCCAGCCTTTGCTCCTTCGAGGAGTGTGCGCTCGGCCTAAGATTCCCAGGAGCAGCGGGCTGGAGGGCAAGAGGTGCAGAATTCTGACCTCCCTGCCTCCACTCTCTGCTGGGCGGCTAGCGGCTCGGAGGCCCCTCTCCATGCTCCCTAGGTCTAGAGGCCCTGCTCCCTGACGGCCAGGTCTAAGGCCGGGAGGAGAAAAGCAGGGCTGCCCATGGGGGGCGGGGAGGATAAAGTGATTGAGAGGGAGGCAGAGGCGGCCCCCCTCACTGATTGGACCCTGTGTGGAGCTGGATGCTGTGCAGGGTTGGGGGGAGGGGCTCAAGGCCCCTCCCACGCCTGCCCTTGCTCTGAGGCCCTCGAGGTGGAAAGGGCTGGCGGGAGGCTGCCTCCCACTCTCCACCCTAACCTTCGGCACCTGTTCCCACCCGCAGCTGCTGCAGAGCCTCCCAGACGAGCTCCGCGCAGACATTGCCATGCACCTTCACAAGGAGGTCCTGCAGCTGCCCCTGTTTGAGGCGGCGAGCCGCGGCTGCCTGCGGGCGCTGTCCCTGGCCCTTCGGCCCGCCTTTTGCACGCCTGGCGAGTACCTCATCCACCAAGGCGACGCCCTCCAGGCCCTCTACTTCGTCTGCTCTGGCTCCATGGAGGTGCTCAAGGGCAGCACCGTGCTCGCCATTCTAGGTTTGTGAGGGTGGGACGGAGGACGCCAGGGCTTGCGGGGAGGCGGGTGGAACCAAGGCCCCATCTGCAGAAAACGCGGAGAGAAGACACAGGCAAGGCCACCAGGGAGAAGCAGCCAGGGTGGGGTCAGGAGTAGCCATGGAGCCCTGGGCAAAGCTCAGAGCGGACCCAGTGACCACAAGGCGGCAACACAAGGAGGTGAACTCAATCTCGCGGGTGCTGGAGGCCAGACTGAGCGAAGGACCAGCCTTCGGTCTGTGAGGGGACAGAGGGGAGCACTTCCTGTCAAGGAGGAAAATCAAATGCTAAGGATGAAAGTGCTGGAAAGAGTGTTCAGGTGGGAGAAAGGGAGGCATGGACGCCATTCTTCGAAGTAGAGTTGATTTACAACGCTGTGTTAATTTCTGCTGTACAGCAAAGTGATTCAGTTATACATATATATATGGCCCTGGGCAAAGCTCAGAGCGGACCCAGTGACCACAAGGCGGCAACACAAGGAGGTGAACTCAATCTCGCGGGTGCTGGAGGCCAGACTGAGCGAAGGACCAGCCTTCGGTCTGTGAGGGGACAGAGGGGAGCACTTCCTGTCAAGGAGGAAAATCAAATGCTAAGGATGAAAGTGCTGGAAAGAGTGTTCAGGTGGGAGAAAGGGAGGTATTTTTTTAATTTATTGAAGTAGAGTTGATTTACAACGCTGTGTTAATTTCTGCTGTACAGCAAAGTGATTCAGTTATACATATATATATGTTCTTTTTTTATATTCTTTTCCATTCTGGTTTATCACAGAATATTGAATATAGTTCCCTTTGTTATACAGCAGGACTTGTTGTGTATCCATTCTATGTATAATAGTCTGCATCTGCTAACCCCAAACTCGCAATCCAACCCTCCCCCACCCGCCTCCCCCTTGGCAACCACAAGTCTGTTCTCTATGCCTGTGAGTCTGTTTCTGTTTTGTAGATATGTTCATGTGTGTCATATTTTAGATTCCACATATAAGTGATAACATGTGGTATTTGTCTTTCTCTGTCTGACTGACTTCACTTAGTATGATAATCTCTAGTTCTACCCACGTTGCTGCAAATGGAATTATTTCATTCTTTTTTATGGCCGAGTAGTATTCCATTATAGATAGATAGATATACCACATCTTCTTTATTCTTTATCTTCTTTATTTGTCTGTCGATGAGCATTTAGGTTGTTTCCACGTCTTGGCTATTGTACATACTGCTGCTATGAACATAGGGGTGCTTATATCTTTTTGAATTAGAGTTTTGTCTGGATATATGCCCAGGAGTGGGATTGCTGGATCATATGGCAACTCCCTTTTTAGTTTTTTGAGGAACCTCCATTCTGTTTTCCACAGTGGCTGCACCAACTTACATTCCCACCGACAGTGTAGGAGGGTTCCCTTTTCTCCACACCCTCTCCAGCATTTGTTATTTGTAGACTTTTTAATGATGGCCATTCTGACCGGTGTGACATGGTACCTCATTGTGATTTTGGTTTGCATTTCTCTAATAATTAGCAATGTTGAGCATCTTTTCATGTGCCTCTTGGCCATCTATATGTCTTCTTTGGAGAAATGTCTATTTGGTTCTTTTTCGATCGGGTTGTTTGTTTTTTTGTTGTTGAGTTGTATGAGCTGTTTGTATATTTTGGGAATTAAGCCCTTGTCGGTCGCATCGTTTGCAAATATTTTCTCCCATTCCGTAGGTTGTCTTTTCACTTTGTTTATGGTTTTCTTTGCTGTGCAAAAGCTTGTATTTGATTAGGTCCGTTCGTTTATTTTTGCTTTTATTTCTATTGCCTTCGGAGACTGATCTAAGAAAACATTGATACGATTTATATCAGAGAATGTTTTGCCTATGTCCCCTACTAGGGGTTTTATGGTGTAATCTCTTATGTTTAAGCTTTTGAGCCATTTTGAGTTTATTTTTGTGTATGGTGAGAGGGTGTGTTCTAATTTACATGAGGCTGTCCAACTTTCCCAACATCCCTTGCTGAAAAGACTGTCTTTTTCCCATTGTAAATTCTTGCCTCCTTTGTTGAAGGTTAATTGACCGTAGGTGTGTGTGAACGCCATGCTTGTTCACCGCAACCTCCCCCTGCCGACCCCGGCCAGGCCCAAGAGGAGAGATGCTACTTTCCTAGGGAAGGTCCTCGAGCAAGCCCAGGGTTGCGAAGGGTGACAGCAGAGCTCAGACTCTGAATACACTTCCCTTCTTGGCGAAAGAAAGAGGTGAAGATGAGGGATCAATTCCCTAGACAAGGAAGGGGAGATTGCAGTTTCGGAACTGACGTGATAATAATGCTGGCCCCAGGGGTCCCGCAGCAGGGCCAGCCCTGTGTCCCGGCCCCTACATGCTTCAACTCACACAAACCTCATAAAACCCAGTGCGGAGGAACGATCGCTATTCCATTTTGCATAGAAGGAGACTGAGGCTCCAAGAGGTTAATGAACAGGCAGGCTAGGGCTAGAACCTGGTCTGCTAACTCTAAACCTCAGGCTTCTCAACACTGTGCTCTTAGGCGCTCTGCTCTGGGGAGACTCATCCCGCAGAAAAGGTGCGATTTCAGGGTGGCGGGCAACACGGGGCTGCAGGCTTCGGGGCTGTGGGAGGCTTTCGGCAGGGACCCCAGAGGGTGGGAACGCTGTGATCTGCGTGGGTCACAGAGGGCCTCACACACTGATGGAGGGCGCCCGGACCACAGCCAAATCCTCAGGCAGCAGCACTTGCAGACTCCCTGTGGGGACAGCTGACGCCTGGAGGGGCTGAAGTTTGTCATTAACCTGGAGAACCAGCAAGACCACACGCCCAGCAGCGACTGTGTGTCCATCCTCTCTTCCTTGAGGAGGATGGCCTTCCGACAGGAAACAGAAGAAACAAATACCACGCGAGCTGAGAGAGGTGTCGTTCATGAGTTTGACTTCTGGCCCTACGTGGAGTTAATGCCAGGACCCTGAGCAAACGGAGTTATGGCCACTCACATATGGCTGGCAATCTTTGAGAAATGATGGGGAACTGGAGAGATTCAGAAGGGCAAAAAGGCAGATTTTGACAGTGGCAGACTGGTCACTCCAAAGCAAGATTGTCTAGTGGATTATTAAACAGATGGTTTTCAGCTGGGAGCTGAGGAAGCAGCGTGGCTGGGAGCTGGCATGGGTCCTGAAAGAATCTGTCTTCTCTGATGCCAGGCACCAGGTCTCAGAATATCGACGTTCAGTATTAAGACAGCTTCACGGGTGGCCACCACCTGTGCCGTGGCCTTTGCCTCCAGAATTCCCCAGCACTGGGACTTATGCCACCTTTGATCCATCCTGTCCCTACCCACATGTTCCGGATGAGCTGTTTCCTCTGTTGACGTGGCCCCTCTGGATGCCCTGGTGGATGCCTGGTTCCCCAGCCCTCATCATGGCCTGGTGTTCTGCTTTGCCTTCACCCCATCCCCCCACCTGCCTCCTTAGTTGAACATCCAGGTGCTTCCTGCCTCTTCCTTGCAGCTAAGGCTCGCGGCACATCTAGCAGTGTCAATTCTGGCCCCTACCTCTGTGTATGAACTAACGGCTAAGTGTGCAAAGTTAGCTGGGGAGGAAAGAGGCAAGACGAAGAGAGGTGAGCTGGGCGACGGTGCAGGGAGGACCTTACAGGCCTTGATGAGCTGAGCTGGAGGCTGTGTCTGAGAGGCCAGCCTGGAGGGCAGGCTCTGGTCCCTGAGACCAGTGGTATGGAACTCCGTCCTCGGTCCTGTCCTATTTCTCGTTTTTATCTCCCCTCTTGGATGAAGACAAGAAATACATACTTATCCTATTTCCAGATGACACACGTGAGGACAGAGAGCTCATTCATCAGATGATCACACTGAGATCCAAACAGCTCTCCGAAGGAACCAGAAGGATGGCCTGAAACCAAGAAAATAAGATTTAACGACGATGCGTTCTGCACTTAAATTTGAGCAAAAGTCCATGAACATTTAGAGGAGGCCTTTAAGCTCAGTGAGTTCTGCTGGCAGCGTGAGGCAGCCCACAGTGGGGGTGGCAGCGAGCCATCCTTTTCCTTAAGGATAAGGAAACGCTGTCTAATCTCGTGAAATGTCTGGCCGTGGGTTGAGCTGCCTTGTGAGGGTCGTGAGTGCTCTGCCCAAGCCCTGGTGGCATGCCATCCCGCTTGGGAATGATCTATAGGGGACTCTTTTCGGGAGGGAAGGGAAGGAAATGAACTTTCATTGGCCGTCTATGTGTCAGGCACGTTATCTACACTAACTTATCACCATGTCCCTGATTGGAGACATCCTATTTCATCGATTCTAAGTCACACATTTTTTCCCCACAATTTGACATCTCTGAGATTAGGATGTGGACTCGAGTTGATGCCATTTTTACAATCGCTGTCAGCCAGGTGGCAGTCTCAGCCGGGTGGTGGGAAAACCCTCCATTGACACCTTCTGGTAAGATCGCAAAAGCACCACAGATGCAGTTCAGTACAGGATCTCTCATATAGATGAGGCACCAGGGCTCAGGGAGGTGAAATAACGCGGCCCCCTGCCCTTTTCACTGTGCCACACAGCACTAACTTGCTGGTTCCACATACTGGTTCCTGGACAAGCTCTACCTGAGTCACCTGCAGGGCTTAACAATTGTGCGGTCTCCAGCAGATACTGTGATTCTGTAGGTAGTGATGGGCCCCGGGGAGTCTGGTTGATTTAACTTTCCCGGAGGATTCTGATCCACAGGCAACCTGGGAATCACTAGAACTGGTGTCTCAGATCTGAAACTCGGGTTGTTTCAGCACAGTGCTTTGACCCCAAATGTGCTTGAGCACCTGGGTCACAATGCTCTTCACCCGGAGCCTGTCTGAGGAGCCAGTGAGGCAGGCAGCAGGGGTCAGCCAGGGTCCGGGCCCCGCTGCTCCCCTCTTGTCCTGGCTGGAGAGGCCCCACTCGACCCCCCTCTCGGGTGGCTGAGGGGCAGGGCTTGCTGACCTCTGCTTCCTCTTCCCAGGGAAGGGTGATCTGATTGGCTGTGAGCTGCCCCGGCGTGAGCAGGTCGTCAAGGCCAACGCTGATGTGAAGGGGCTGACGTACTGCGTCCTGCAGTGTCTGCAGCTGGCTGGCCTGCACGAGAGCCTTGCGCTGTACCCCGAGTTCGCCCCCCGCTTCAGCAGGGTCCTCCGAGGGGAGCTCAGCTACAACCTGGGTGCTGGCGGAGGCCCCGCAGAGGTGAGGGTGCTGGGTCCGTGCGGGGAGGGGCGGGAGTGCTGGGGGGCCTGGTGAGGCGGGCAGAGAAGGGGTTTGTGGGAGTGACGTGTGAGCACCCCGCATGTGGTGGTGGTGGGGCTCTACGCTCTGCTGCCCCTTCACACTCTCACACTGTCCTTTAGAGCCCAGCCCAGCTCCACTCAGCCGCCACTCCCAGCTCTCCCGGCCCAAGAGACGGCCCGCGAGTCCAGCGGTACCAGACGAGGAGGCTGTAGGGTCACAGATGAAGGGTGGTGCCCGTGGGTCGGGGCCAGGCAGGCTGCACACTAGTCTCCAGGCCGCCTCTGCAGAGAGCCCGGCAGTGCCCCCTGCTTCTTCACAGTGACACAGGACTGCTCTGACGGGCTTTTGAATTTTCCTGCCTTATCTTACTAATTCCAAACCGGTTTTTGGTACCAGGTCCTCCTGGATAGTTCAGTTAGCCTCAGGGACCAAGTAGAGGGACAGCGTGTCCACACTTGGCTAGCATTTTGAGGGACAGCGAACGCCGGGGCTTGGTGGCTTTGTGGTGGCAGCAGAAAAGCACCCCCTTCCCCTGCCGAGGCTCTTCCTTGGGAGGTGGGAGACACTGGGCATCCTGTTTTTAACAAAAACAGCTCCTCCCGTCTAGGGCGATGAGACCGGGTCGGGGGGTGGTGAGTGGGACATAGCGGGGGCTCTCCATGATGATTCCCTGTCCCCCACTATCCCCAGGTGGACACCAGCTCCCTGAGTGGCGACAACACCCTCATGTCCACACTGGAGGAGAAGGAGACGGACGGGGAGCAGGGCCCCGCAGCCTCGCCAGCCCCAGCTGATGAGCCCTCCAGCCCCCTGCTGTCCCCCAGCTGCACCTCATCCTCCTCGGCCGCCAAGCTGCTATCACCGCAACGAACGGCGCCCCGGCCCCCGCTGGGCGGCAGAGGGCGGCCGGGCAGGGCAGGAGCTTTGCAGGCTGAGGCCGGCCCCTCTGCTCACCCTCGGAGCTTAGAGGGGCTGCGGCTGCCCTCTGTGCCATGGAATGTACCCCCAGATCTGAGCCCCAGGTGAGTGAGCTCTGGGCCACTAAACTCTGGGCAGAGCTGCAGTGATAGAGCTGGGGCCCCCGCCAGGCACACCCCTGCCCTGGATGCCCATCTGTCCCTCCAGCCTCCTCCAAGAAGCCTTCCTTGACTCCTCCCTGCTGCCCCCATTCCAGCATTCATGCCATGCACTGCTCAGAACTCTCTTGCTGTTTCACCTCATTCAAGTTTGAATCCCCAGTGAAACTGCGAGCTCCTAGAGGAAGGGACCACGTGTTACCCTTCGCTTGGGGCCCCAAGCCCCCGGCCCAGCTCCAGGCTTCTGCAGCCTCTGCGGACAGTGGGGCATCTTGTCCCATGAAACACTGCAGTGGCTGGCTGTCAACTGATTTGTTGTCCTGGCGCCTGCGTCCACAGGGTAGTAGATGGCATTGAGGACGGCTGTGGCTCTGACCAGCCCAAGTTCTCTTTCCGGGTGAGGCGGTCTGGCCCAGAATGTAGCAGCAGCCCCTCTCCCGGACCAGGTACTGGGGCCCGGGTCCGGGGGGAAGTTGGCAGGGCAGCCCCTTTGCCCTGGGAGCCTCTGAGAAAGTGGCAGGGCACAGACTTTGGGTGCCCTCTAGCCCTCACCCACCTGCATGGTTTGGGCAGGGCAGTGGGTAAGACCAGCACCTTGGTGTTGGAAGGTAGCTGGAAATGGAGCTTGGTGAGATCTCTGCTGCCAGGTCTCTGTGTGACCTTGGTTCTCATCCCAGCTTCCCGTCTGTAAAAAGGTGGTTGTGCATGTTAAATGAGAAAATGGTGCTGAAACCCTCAGCACCGTGTCTGGCCCACTGGGGGGATACAGGACTGGGGAAGCAGAGTTGAAAGTGGCCCCTGGGCAGGCCAGGCGGCCCAGGGAGTGTCCCCTTGCCTGGAGGACAGAACAAGAGCCAGGCACAAAGGCAGCTTCCTGAGGGAGAAGCACAAGCCAGTGTGCCCGAGGTCCCCTGGTGGTTTGCACAGAATTCAGCAACCCAGGTAAGGTTGTAAGTGGCTGTTCCTGGCGGCAGCAGGCCCGGCCAGGCCAGTGTGGTCTGCGCTAAGCGGGCGGAGGCCTGGACCCCGCGCTGTCTTCATTCACCAGCCCTGGCTGGTAACCCCACCCTACTGTCCACAGAGAACAGCCTGCTCACTGTCCCCCTTGGGCCCAGCGAGGTGAGGAACACAGACATGCTGGACAAGCTTCGGCAGGCGGTGGGTGAGGGGCAAGGTGGGGGGGCGCCTGCTGTTGTGAGGTCCCCACCCCACTGACCACGCCCTCCTCCCACCCTCCTCCCTTCCCTGCAGGTGATGGAGCTGTCTGAGCAGGTGCTACAGATGCGGGAGGGGCTGCAGTCCCTTCGCCAGGCTGTGCAGCTCATCCTGGCACCCCATGGGGAGGGCCCGTGCCCTCGGGTGTCGGGAGAGGGGCCCTGCCCGGCCAGCGCCTCTGGGCTCCTGCAGCCTCTGTGTGTGGACACTGGGACGTCCTCCTACTGCCTGCAGCCCCCAGCTGGCTCTGTCTTGAGTGGGACCCGGCCCCACCCTTGTCCAGGGCCCCCTCCCCTCGTGGCACCCTGGCCCTGGGGCCCCCCGGCGTCTCAGAGCTCCCCCTGGCCTCAGGCCACAGCTTTTTGGACCTCCACCTCTGACTCAGAGCCCCCAGGCTCAGGAGAACTCTGCCCCGAGCCCAGCACCCCAGGCCCACCGCCTCCTGAGGAAGGGGCTAGGACTGGGCCCCCAGAGCCCATGAACCAGGCCGAGGCTGCCAGTACTGGAGAGCCCCCGCCAGGGTCAGGGGGCCTGGCCTTGCCCTGGGAACCCCATAGCCTGGAGATGGTGCTTATTGGCTGCCACGGCTCTGGCACAGTCCAGTGGACCCAGGAAGAAGGCACAGGGGTCTGACCGCCAGCCCCAAAGCTCAGTGTTGCCAGACATGCTGCCATCTGCCCGGCCTCAGGGTAGAGGAAGGGTGGTGGCCACCCCTGGGACTCCGTGCTGCCCGCTGGCTCAGGGCAGGGAGCTTGAGAGCAAACAAACAAGGGCCTGGCCCCGGACTCTCACAGGGCGGGCTAGAACTTACTTACTTCTTCAGCCGCAGGCCCCAGGCTAGGAATCTTTCTTTGGGCTCCTACTCCTGGGGCCCTTCCTCACCTCAGCCTGCTCCTCTGACGTCTCATCTCCCTCTGCAGGCTGGGGGACAGTGGCCTGAGGCCAAGGAGGGGTTCTGCTATCCCCTGCATGTGCCCCTGTCTCACCTGTCCCCACATTTTTTATATTAAAAAAAGAATAATAAAAGAAACTACTTTGGAACTCAGTGCTTTGTATTTACAAAAGAAAAATAATAAAGGAAAAGTCTGAAGCTGGAGAAATGTCTCTTCAAGTCTTTGCCCATATTTTATTTTGTTGTTGGTGCTGAGTTCTTTATATAGCCTGGATATTAATCCCTTAGCAGATATAAGCTTTATACACACACACACTCTCACACACATATGTATTTTTCCATTGTGAGTTGCCTTTTCACTCTGTTGGTAATGTCCTTTGGTGAACATACATTTTTTGGGGGGGGGAACTCAGTGCTTTGTATTTACAAAAGAAAAATAATAAAGGAAAAGTCTGAAGCTAATCAGCTGGAGACACGGAGCAAAGGTGGGAATCTGGGGGAAAGGATAGGAGCCTCTGCAGAGAGAGAAGGGGAGGGGCTCTGGCACTAAGGCAGCCTGAGGGTCCCAGCCTCTAGGGGCTTCCCCAGGGCCAGCCCCGCCCTCCCACAGAGGCTCAGATCAAGGGGCCAGGAGCTGAGTCTCCCACAGCCCCCTCTGGTTTTTCCAGGAGCCTCACTTGCCAGCTCCAGGGGTCTGGGAGGGCAGGGGAAACTGAGGCCAGAGAGAGCCCATGGGTCCTGCCACCACTTCTCACTGTGGCGTGATCTTGGCAGCCTCGGCCCGAATAAG
This sequence comes from Physeter macrocephalus, assembly GCF_002837175.3. Taxonomy (NCBI): domain Eukaryota; kingdom Metazoa; phylum Chordata; class Mammalia; order Artiodactyla; family Physeteridae; genus Physeter; species Physeter macrocephalus. Next base: position 89,485,435 of record NC_041219.1, on the reverse strand, counting down.
GGCAATGAGGTCCTGGTTGATGAGGAAGACGAATCGCAGGCTGGCAATCTGCGGGTGGGAGAGAAGGGTGGCTAAGGACGGAGGTGAGACTGGGGGCCGGGGCCAGGCCCACACGCTGCCTCACCACACCATGGGGCTCATCCTGGCCTTTCCACCTCCCCCCAGCTCACCTCCACCACGGAGTTATTGCTAAGGCGCCATTTGGAGCCACACAGCACAGGTCGTCCATCGATGTAGATGGGCCGCCGGCCCTCATTGGCAATGAAGAAATCACCGTTGTTCTTCAGCTTGATGACACCTATGGGAATAGAGAGGAACGGGGGTATGATGGGATGGGGGGAAGGCCAGAAGAGGGCCTGAAACCCCCATGTACCCTCTGCTTCCTGGGGCTGCTGGAAGGTACCCAGGACTCCCAAGTTAGAGATCTTAAAATGCCAGCTCCTCGGCCCCACCCAGTTCCTGAGGTTCCCATGGAGACCAAGCCCCAGGGCTGGAGCGCAGCGAGAGGCTGGGAGCAACATCCTCACACTGCTTCCCGCTGGTACCTTGCTTCCGGGAGATCTTCCAGGCCGGACCCTCCAGAGACAGGTCCACGTCAATCTGGTTATCCTTGGTTGCTCTGCCTAGGGTGATCTGGGGAAATGGGGCAGGTGAGGGCTGGAACCTGAGGAATGGGGAGGAGTCCACACAGGCCCAGGAAAAATGAGAAATCAGGGACCAGACACAGAAAGGGCAGTGAGGGGAAGATCGACGGAGGAGGGGAACCTAGGAAGGGGGAGGTAGGGGTCGGGATGGGGATGAGGACAGGGAGGGCTGGGCCGGCCTCACCTCTCTCGAGCGCATCAGGTACCGCACCATGCGGCCCCGCAGCACTGCCAGGGTCTGGTTGTCAAAGTCCGGAGAGCTCATGCCTGGGGGAGAGCAGCTCATGTCAGAGAAGAGCCCACTCTTTAGAGCCACAGCATGGAAGGCAGGGAGCCAGGGCAAGATCCACTGAGGGAAAGGAGCTAGAGGTCTGGGAAATGAGGGTGAACCCAGCCAAGCAACCACAGGGGCTCAGGGAGGGGCGAAGGGATTTGGAGCACGACCCTGCTGGTCCCCCGGCCTCCTCACCTGTGATGCTATCTACTAGCACCTGCCACTTATGCAGTTCCTGTTCCAGCTGCCGAATCTCTCGTTTCTGGCGCCGGTCAGCCACTGTCAGCTCTGGGGTGAGGTGGGGTGGTAACGAAGGACACTCTGAGGTCACCAGCACCTTGTACTGTTTCTCTCTGTTCCAGCAGGAGCTCCCACCCCCTCACTGTCCCCACAAGGGCACACTCACCATGTTCTAGGACTTCATCTCGCATGTCCCTGGGGGGCGAGAAGAGAAGGATCAGCCTCCAATTCAAGCTCACCTGCCATCACCATTAGGTGCTACTGGGCTCAGTAGGATCCCTCAGTCCCTCAGCCCCTCAGCCCAGTGGCCCCGTGGGCTGCTCCTCTGGCCTTAGCCTAGCTCCCCTCCCTGGGGTGGGGGTAAGGTACAATGGGGAGGGGCTGGGGAGGGCGCTTAGCAGGGATACCAACAGCTACAACTGGAGCTCCAGGCCGAGTCTGGGCTGGGCTCCGTTCCCTGCAACAGGAGAGGCAGGGCCGGGCAGCACAGGGAGCTCTGTCCTGGGGAGACACTCAGCTCTCTGTGCCCTGCCTGTGGCCCCAGCCACTCACTTGAGCTTACTGTCATCAATCAAGTCCTCTGCGTCGGAGAAATTCAGCACTTGGTCCCCCTTGGGCAGCGGCTGCACTGAACAAAGGACAGAGGGAGGGTCAGCGCCAATGCTCCTACTCAACCACAAGCTGCTGAGCAGACAAATGAACTAAGAGGACAAACTGTAAAGACAGCCCATGGGGACAGTCTCGTGCTGAAATCAACAAAAGTTAACCTGATACAGGTAACAGCATGCATGCAGATCAGACAGCACGCTACTTTGGCACAAAGCATTCCTGGGGTTCGCTGGGGGGCAGAGGTGGTTCTAGAAAGGGAAGGGAATTAAAATTGGCCTTTGGGGCTTCCCTGGTGGCGCAGTAGTTAAGAATCCACCGGCCAACGCAGGGGACACGGGTTCGAATCCTGGTCTGGGAAGATCCCACATGCCGCGGAGCAACTAAGCCCATGTGCCACAACTACTGAGCCTGCGCTCCACAACTACTGAAGCCCGCGTGCTACAAGTATTGAAGCCCACACGCCTAGAGCTCATGCTCTGCAACAAGAGAAGCCACTGCAATGAGAAGCCCGTGCACTGCAATGAAGAGTAGCCCCCGCTCGCCACAACTAGAGAAAGCCCGTGCGCAGCAACAAAGACCCAATGCAGCCAAAAATACATAAAAATAAAATAAATAAAAAAAAAAAAGTTGACCTTTGCACGGTCTTTTCAGTGTTCGAAGAGTTCTCACTTACAAAGCCTTGAACTACGTAGGGAAGGCATTACTATTAGCTGCACGTTAAAGATGAGGAAACAGATACAGGAGGAAGGATTAAGCTATATGACTAGTTCAAGACACAGCCAGGAATCAAGACCTGCTTTCCTGATTCCAAATCCAAATTGCCTCTTCTACCACATTACATGCTCCCAAACATTTTCTGCCACATTCGGCAAGGGGCTGAGAGGCACATGCCTGTCAAGTCTCACTCAGGATGTGTCAGAAGGGAGCCTTAAGCCAGTGTTTTCAAACTGTGGGTCATGACATGTTAACAGGTCATGAAATTCACTTTTTTCCAAAAAAAGAGAGAAAGAAATAGAATGCAATAATATCAGAATCCATCAGATGTATTCAGGATAAATACCGTTTCATAAAAGTTTTCCAGTTCTTTTCTGGTCAAAATGTAAAAGCGATTGGGGTCCCCAAATGTGAGAACTCCTGCCTTAGTGTCCGTTGTTCCCAGGACTGCAGCGTCTGCTCAGCAGCAGCTCTGACTAGCTAGTGAGACTGCTGGTTGAGGAGTCTGACAACTCCTGAGGTGTCATCACTGCCAGGGAAGCGAGGGGGGCTGCAGAGGAGCCACAAATGCTCCACCACCACCGCCCTCCACCCTAGTTCAGACTGTGGGGACATGGGGTTGGGGCAGTCACCCGGCCAGAGCTGCCTGAATCCTACCAACCTAATATTCAGCTGACTTGATAGGTAAGCAGTGTATCCTCCCTGTTCCTAGGGACTCCAAGCATGAAATAGCAAAGGAGAAATCAAATATCCACATAAGATGACCCTTGAAGAGAAAAATTATACCTTACGTTAACAAATATACACAATAGGGGCGCTTCCCTGGTGGCGCAGTGGTTAAGAACCCGCCTGCCAATGCAGGGGACATGGGTTCGAGCCCTGGTCCAGGAAGATACCACATGCTGCAGAGCAATTAAGCCCAGGCACCACAACTACTGAGCCTGTGCTCTAGAGCCCGTGAGTCAGAACTACAGAGCCCGCGTGCCACAACTACTGAAGCCCGTGCGCCTACAGCCCGTGCTCCGCAACAAGAGAAGCCACCGCAACAAGAAGCCCGCCGCACACTGCAACAGAGAGTAGCCCCCGCTCGCCACAACTAGAGAAAGCCCGTGCGCAGCAATGAAGACGCAACGCAGCCAAAAATAAAATAAACGTTAAAAACAAACCAAAAAACCAAATATACACAAGGTAACTTTTTAAATAGTGACAAAGGAGCTAGCTACAGCAGCAAAAATAAACTTTATCCAGTGTCTGTTCTCTCTGCGAGAGGTCAGTGATAGCTGAGCCTGAGGAAGCAGCAGAGATCTGGAATAAAGAGGGCTGCCCACTGGGCAGTAAATTCAGAGATCCTCAGGAAGGAAAGATGAGGCCTCCCCTGACAAGATTTCCTAAAATCCTCTGGTAGGAATCTTTTATTATCCAGAAGCTGCAGGACCTAGCGAGTAAGGTGACAGGCAGAACTGAAGCTTCATTTTCAGAACAGTATGAACAACTACAGAGTAGCCAACATGCAATAATCTTTAGGAAGTAAAAGTAAAGTGTGCTTGGACTGTGAAAGTCTGACTCTGAAACCCAAATCTAACTGAAGAGCTTCCTGCAGTTTAATCAGATCGCTTTCCTAGTATCTGTTATTAGGAGAGTGAGAGTTTTGCTGGTGAGGGAAGAGAGGCAGCTCTCTGGCCCTTGGGAAAGGAGAAAGACAGGCGGCCTGGGGTAAAGTCCCTGCAGGGATCTGGGGATGGCCTGAAGGCAGCCCCACAGCAAAAATGCTTGGTGGAAGGAGAGGCAGTGAGAAGGAGTGTGGAGAGAGGGAAGGGGCAGAAAGCCTTAGAGAAAGTGGGTGGGAAAGGGGGACGGGTGAGCGGTGAAGGGACTTTCACATTTTACTCATGTTTGAATGTTACTTGTGAAGAATATATTATTATTTATGTAATAGTAAAACATGTCAAAAAACCCAAAAAAGTCAAGAAATGGGAGACAACTCTGCCATTTAGTCTTTTTGTTCAGGATTCTAGGCAATTTCGGCTACCCTCACCATGATCCTAAGACCATTCCAGCCACTTTCCCTCCCTCTGGAAGGAAGTGGTTTTTGCTGCAAAGAGAGATGAACAAGACACTGGGGGCCACGGAGGGATTTGTTACAGGACACCTGCGGGCAGCTGTGTCCAGCTGCCTTCACACTCACATACACGCACCCTCACTCTGCCAGCTCCTGGGCCCAGTTACCTGTCTGGTCCTCCAACAGGTAATACTGCTTCATGAGCTGCCAATGGGCCTGCAGAGCCTTGGCAGTACGGGCCAGGTAGAAGGCATCAGGGTGTCTGTGCAGCAGGTCCTGGAAGGTCTCCAAGGTGGGCTGGCTGGTCTGGAGGGCAAGAAGCACACTCTGGGCATCTGGGTTTCCTTGCTCCTGTCTCTGCTGTACCATCTGTGCCCCCTGCCCCAGTCCCCAGCAGGAGCTGGAAAAAGTGATAGCTACTGCCGCCCAGGAAGCCAGGCTTGGCTCTCCCTGAGGACCCGGTCCACAAAGGCCCTGCAGGTGTACGTGCGTCTCCAAGCAGTGGAGCCTCCCCGCAGTCAGTTTTCCAGGTTAGCCGGCTCCCACCCTGCCCCTCAGAATTACCAGCCCTCAGCCTTACCGATCCCACTTTGCTCAGCAGCTGCTCTTCAGCCTTGCTAAACAGGGCCTTGCTCTGGATGGCAGCAATGGCCTCTGGGTGCAGTTGTCTCATGGCCTGGCAGGCCAGCCTGGGCAGGAGGGAGATAGAGGGCAGGGCAGGGTTGAAGGAAGGGTGTCAAGCAATCTGGGGTTCCTACTTCTCCAAAGCCTACAGGCCTTTGAGATCCAGAACTCAAAGATCCAGGCCCTCAACAGGAAGAGCCCAAGGCTTAGCACAGGACCTGTGACCTCGTGCGTCTGCCGAAAACATCAACAGGCAACTCAGAAAACTCAGCTTCCTGTGTTCAACCCCGTGAAGAGGCTCAAGGGCACAGCCGCCTACAGGCCAGTCCAGAGGGAAATCCTGAGACCAGCTGCTGCTCCTGCCCCAAGAACTTTCTCCTTACTTGGCCAAAGCTGCCACCCACTAGTCACCTCCTCCTTCCCAAGCTGTGCCCTGCCCATTTCCTGGTATATCAGGGCTGTGGCTATAGCTTAAGTGGTGACAGGGGCTGTGGAGTAGAAGATGGGTGTTAAGCATTCGACCAAATTCTGATGATGTCAAACGAAGTGACTGAGAAGGAAGAGTGTGTGTTGTGTGCGTGCATAGGTGTATCTGGACTGTTGGAGCTGGAAGAGGCCCTGGTGTTCTTCTGTTCCAACTCCTTCTTTTGGAGGAAGAAACTGTGGGAGGTCAGTGTGGGAAGGCTGGAAGGTGACCGCCCCAAATCACAATGCACACGGTGGTAGAACAGGGCTCCTGGCACTCATGTGGTGTTTTCTCTCATGCTACTTCCTTGGCTTCCAGGTCCTTGCTCCTGACATCCAGCCTGGATTAGCAGGGTTGGTAGCAGGAAGCAGCTTCCCCCTGAAGCCTGGCAGGTCTCCAGTATCATCTCAGAAGATACAAGGCCCCAAGGAGCCCTGCCTCCCAGGCCCCTCCCCTGTATAATTCTTTCTGTTCACGAGCCAAATTCTGGTGTCCCCAGTACCGCGCCGCTGCTGGGGCCAGCCCACTCACTTGGAGATGACAGGATCGTAGAGCAGGGCGTACCAGCGCTCCTGGACTTCCCGCAGGGTGAAGCGGCAGCTGAACTTCACACCCAGATGGACAGATGTCAGGTCATTGGTCTGCAAGGCCCCAGAGTGGTTTGCTCCAGCCTCAGAGCTGGGAAGAACCCTCCCGTGCCACCTACAGGACACTGCCGGGCTAGATGGGGGGCTGGGAACTGGAGGCTGCGGGGAGAAGGTGAACACAACCCCTGTGGTGGGAAGCACTACCTGCAACACGGCATTGATGAGCAGGAGGTCGTCCGCAGGCTTCCAGCGGCCCAGATCCTTGGTCACCTGGAGTGGCTGTTTGCTCTTCTTCACACGTTTGGTGAGCCCAGGGGCTGGGGCTGGGCTGGGCGGCACAGGGGTGCTGGGGGCCTTGGACACCTGGGCAGAAGGCAGGAGCAGAGTGAGCTCATCAGGGCAGCTAGGGCTTCAGGCCTAGAGCTTCGCACATTGTGTGGCAGCTCCAGCCCCACCCGACAACAAGCCACAGGCAGGGGGCTCAGCTTCCCGGTGCCCATCCCTCCCCCTTCCCGCCCCCATCAAAGTACTTCTACACAGTCCTTGACCATATGGGGTCTTCTTTTTGCTGGTGGCGCCCCCCCCAACCCCAGCATGGAGGGTGGGTGGGGAGGATACCAGGAAAACACTCTTGCTGGTACAGTGTCTGGGGCCAGAGCAATGCCACCTGGGGGTTATTTTTACAGCCAGCAATGCTCGGAACAGGCTGTCTGCTCCCAGAATAGATGCACGCTCTATGCCTCCCACACAGAATGTGATACAGGATGCACTGACAGGGTGGTGATGGGTGCAGCAAGAAAAGCGGAGTAGCGAGAGATGGGCTCCCAGGAGGGAGGCATCTGAGGTGGGCCGGGGCAGCTTGATCCTCTCACAAGCTTCCTCTGCAGGGCTCTTGCCAGCTGGCAAAGGTTGTGGGGAAACACAAAATCTGGCACTGGCCCCCACCCCTCTCCATTCCCCACGTCTCCCAATCCTCACCTTCTTCTTCTCACTGGAGGATGGTTCACTCCCCGAACAGCGCCCTGGTTCCACGCCACTGGCCCCCTTTGCCCGGGTAGAGGACTTAGCCAGGCTGCTCTCCACCAGCTCATCGTCAAACTTCTTTCTCTTGATGAACCTGAGAAGAGTTCTACCCAGTGAACGCTCTGTGCCCCATCCCCAGTATCCACTCACACACACCCAGCTCCCAAAGTAGAGCAGGTTCCCAGCAGGCAGGATGCTAACTGCTCTGGCTCAGTGGATGGGGCTGGAACTGCTATGCTCCACCCCTGAGATGACAGTGTACTGCACCACAAAGATTTCCTGTCCAAGACCTAAGATCTCCCTCCCTTGCTCTCAGTCTCATGGGGAGGGACTTAGTAGGGACAGGAAAAGCACAAGGGTCTGCCAACAGTTGGGCCCCAGAGGGGCTCAGGGAGCCATTCCCAACAGGGGTGAAGGCATGCAGCAGTCTCAGTCTCTGGCCCTTCAAACCCTAGTACCTGGAGGAGCTTCTCCGTTTAGGGATGGTGCCCAAAGCCTGTGAGGAGGCCCGCTTCTGCCCTGCCAGTGACTCCTCATCCTCTGAGCGGCTGGCAGTGCCTGATGCCATCAGGGATGAATCTAGCTGCCCCTGAGAATCTAGAAAAAGAGAAGTGGTGAACCCAGGCCTCCTAAATGCCTAGCAGAGCCCTGAGCCTCTGCACATGGGACCCCTCCTCGGCCCCCCTTCCCCTACCAGCCCTCTTGGTCCCTCCCCTGCTTCCTTGACACTTGAAGTTTTAAGGTGGGAGTTCCTTGGCCATCCAGATCCCATCTGGGCCCAGACCTTCCACGCTGGGCAGTTCTCCCGGTGCCACGTGTCATGTCGTGCAGCACATGGTGCTCAGGTCAGACTGCTGATGCCGACACCCCGGGCTCTGGGCATAACTGCTCCCTCTGCCATCAAAATGCAGCCATGCCAAAGAGCGTCAGCTCAACAGCAAGTCAGTCAACTGTGGCCTCTGCCGAGAGGTACATGGGTGGTGCTGGCCCAGGGGGAGGTGGCAATGCCCAGCCAGGACCGAAAGACACACGTGCCAGGCACAGGGTAGAATCAGCAGATGCTTGGCGCCTGAGCGTTTGGGGAGCTGGCCCGGCCTCATACTACCTTTGTCCATCCTCTCACAGTCCCAAAGCCACTGGTTCCAAACCACAGGGCTAGAAGGAAGGGTCCCACAGGTTCATCCAAGGATTCTGACCAGGTGAGCTTGGAGGCTGAGAAGAGATTCTGCAAAGGAGAAATGAGGCTCCCTGAGGCTCAGGTTTCGATCTGGCCAGCCTCACCTCCTTATACTGGAACAGGTCCCCAGGATCCCATAAGCTAGGGAAAACACCAGGAGGAGAGACACAATATATTCTGCCAATATGACCCTGATAAACCAGTAGCCTTTCGAAGGTCACCAACATCTCTGAGACAGTGATAAAAGCTATGGACCCTAGAAAAATGTACACATTTCAGGAGGTTCACAAACCACTCTAATTCTACTCACAGACCCTAGGTTAAGGGCCTTGACTATAAACTAGCAAGAAACAAGGGACTCTTGGCTCACTTTTTCTTTGTCAGCTGCCCATTCAGCTCCCCTCCCAGCCCAAAGCAGGGAAAAGGAAACGGGGATTGAACTCCAACCAGTTCATCTCACTTTTTTCCACTTGAAGCTCTGGCTGAAGATTTAGTGGGTGGTACCTCGTGGAAGCTAAAAAACGCGGCTTGGGAACTGAGCAAATATCAACCGCCCTGGGGGGGCCCTCGCCTAAACCCGGAGAACTCAGGTAGTAGGGACTGCGGAGCGCGCCGCTTCGGAGAGTCCCGCCCCTTCTGACCAGGGCGTCTCTCCGCGCAGCGTTCCAGCCCTGCCCCCAGGTGCGCTCCTCGCGCCGTACCATTTGATACGGCTGGGAATCTTGCCACCTGGGGAGAGGGTAAAGGGCCCAATTCCGCGGGTAGACTGAGGCAGGGTCAGCGCCGCCTGCCTTCTCCGGCCCTCCGCCCCTAGTTCTCCCCCCAAGGGCACACCCACAGTAGGGGATTAGTCCAGGTCTGTTTCAGGGGCTCGGGATAGGAGTGGTGACGAAGCCAGCCCTGCAACTCAAAAGCAAAGCACCGAGTGAACCCCGATGCCCTCGCAGCCTTGGTTTCAGCCCCACGGGCCGGTGGCGGGGGAAGGGAGTCAACTCCCAGACCAATTCTCACCCCACCTTCGGCATGCCACCTTTGCGCATGCGTAACTTCTCGGACCAGATTCTGGCCCGGTGCGGCCCACGCATGCGCAGATTTTCGGGGCGCTCCCGGGGCGGGGCCCCAAACCTGGCGGGGTATCGTCCTCGGCGGCACTCTAGGGAACTCCATTTCACCCCCAACTCCGCTCAGAACACTCAGAGGCGAACCGCGAGGTCTCACCATTCCTAGGCTGCCAGCTCCAACAATTTCTCCGCGGCGACGGCAGCAGCCGCAGGGCCAAAGCCGGCTTCCGTGAGGCCCGTCTACTTCCGGGTCTACGAACTAAGGGCTGCGCAACCCCTTCCGGTTCGCCCTGGTAACGTGGGTAAGGGGGCGTGGCCGTGGTAGCGAAGGTGTCGCCGTTTTGTTAACAGCCGAAATTAAAGGCTTTCCCAATTGGGACAACATATAGGGAGGCATCAGGGATTATAGGATGCAGGTTGGAGGAAGTGATTAAAGGGAAGGGCGAGACTTGGGGCGGGATAGCCTGAGTAGCGAGATGAGACAACGCTGAAAGGGGCGGGCCCGAGGGTGGGGCCGGGCGGCCGACTAGATTTCGGCTTCCGAATCTTGCAGCCTCCTGAGACATCTAGGACTCTTTGAAAGTTTCTCAGGACCAATTATGGATTGTTTGATTCCACCAAAGGTTTTAGAGAAACTACTCTGTGGCAGGCCCTGTGCTAGGCACAATACGGGGAGATGATGTTGAGCTCCCTCCAGCCGGAGAGATGTGGCATATAGAAGGGCTGCGCAGGGAGGTTGATGTCTAAGGAACGGAGGGAGGGTTGTAGGCCGCGGTTCTAGAAGGTAGAAGCCCTGGGAGAAGGAGTTCCCTTCCCATCAGCCCGACCCCACCTGGATTGCTGGAGGCAGCTGTGGGCCCCGGGAGGTAAGACGACCAAAGGAAGCACCTTCAGAGGAAGAGTGCCCTGGAGATGGGAGGACAAAACTACAGGAAAAGTTGGGAGTTTGGGGGTGTGAGAGCTGTCTTGAGAAACCAGAAAGACTGTCCTCTAAAAGAGGGTTTCTATTTGTTTTATGCTTCCTTGGAGGGGCACAAAAGGGTAATAGCCTTAGAGAAACATACTGCGGCTCAGAATAAGAAAGATACAATTCCAAAGCTGTCCAGAAGCTAGGCTGGTCCCCTCAGTGGAGGTGTCAAGCACACATCACCTGGACATTGCCAGGCGATTCAAGTGTCAGATGGGTGGCTCGCCCTTCTGGCCCTGAAAGTGTATGATAGCCTTCTGCTTCAAAAGTCCCCTGTTCATTTGTGATCTTGCTTAATGAGTATTAACCTATTTTATTTCCCCTGAAAGATTGTGTTTTCTGATACAAGGTGTGATGGACTATACTAGATATAGCATAGTAGCTATACTAGGTGAGAGTTATCAGGGAGGTCTCTAAGGAGGTGACAATTGAATTGAGATTTGACAGCTGATAAGGGACCAGTTAGGCAAAGAGCTGGGGTAAGATGACCTAGTCAGAGGGGACAGCATAACTCCAAAGCAAAAAAGAGCTTGGTGAGTTTGAGGAGGAGGAAGGAGTTTAGTGTGGCTGGAACAGGATGATCAAGAAAAAGAGGGAGGGAGATGAGAATAGAGAGGTCATCAGGGCAGATCACATTAGGCCTTGTAGTTCATGGTATAGATTTTGATCTTTTTTTTTTTTTAAACAATTTTATTTATTTATTTATTTATTTATTTATTTATTTATTTATTTATTGCCATGCCGCACAGCATGCAGGATCTTCGTTCCCCCACCAGGGATCGAACCTATGCCCCCTGCAGTGGAAGCACAGTCTCAACCACTGGACCCCTAGGGAAGTCCCCTTGGCCCTTATTCTTAACGCATTAGAAAGCCCTTAAAGGATGACAAGCAGAAGCATCCATCCTGTGATATGATTTAATTTTTAAAATGATCCCTTTGTCTACTTGTGGAGAACGGATTGTAGGGGGGCAAAAGAGGAAGGAGAGAGATCAGATGAAGAGGCTATTGTAGCAATCCAAGTGAGAGAGGTAAACTCGGGTGGTTTAGCTGGGTTGTGGGGGCAGTGAAGATGGACAGAAATAGTGACTTTGATGTATATTTTGCAGGTAGAACCACAAGGACTTACTGATGGATTGAATATAGGATATGAGGGAAAAGGAAGAATCAAGGATAAGATCTAGATTTTTGGCCTGAGTACCTGGATGGATATGAGACAACCCCCCCTCTTTAGAATATATCCAGAATCTGGTCATATCTCACCAGCTCCAACACTATTTCCTGATCCAAATACCTTGGATTCACCTTCTCTCACCTGGACTATTGCAAGAGCTCCCTAACTAGTCTCCCAGCTTTCATCTTCACTGCCTCTCCTCCAATTTCTTCATAGCAGCTAAAAGAAATGGAAATCCACTCATGGCAAGCCTCTGTTCAAAATCCTCCATCATCCTTGGAGTAAAAGCTCATGAGGTCATGACCTCATCTCCTGCTCCTCTCACTTGGTCTTTTAAAAGTTTCAGTCCCCATCCCCTGCATTCTGTATCCCTTCCCTGCTTTGTTTTTTTGTTAGCATTTATTTTCTTCTAATGTGTGATGTAATTTACTTATTTTTTTCCTGTTTATTATATGTCCCCCAGCAGTAGAATATAAGCTCTATGAGGGCAGGGGGGTTTGTCTTTTCTGTTCACTGCTATAGTTAATTAATAAATATTTGTTGAATAAGCATGTTAAATAAACCTAGGGGAAAGGGGAAGTCTGTGGGAGGAGGAGGTTTATACAGGCCCAGAAATGAAGAGTTCTGTTTAGACATGTTAAGTATGAGATGCCTGTGAGGTTTCCTGGTGGAGGTGTTGAGTAGAGAGGTGGGCACACTAGTCCAGTCAGGGAAGAGACCTGGGCTGGAGATATACACTAGGGAATCATTCTCATGAAGATAATGCCAATGCCTAGGGAGAGATTGTAGACAGAGAATAGGAAGGTCCAAGACCCATGGCTGGGGCACTCCAACATTTAAGTTAAGATAGAGGAGGAGCCAGCAAAAGAACAAAAAGAAGAGTGTGGATAAAAAGAAAAGTTAGCAATGGCACTAGTCATCTAACCTCCAGTTAACTGTCCTTGGCTCCAGGGTAATCTTTCACAGTGCAGCACTATCCCTGGGATAGACGTGGCTTACCGTGGAGGCCACGATCATCATGGTTTCTCCTGGATCTTTGCTCAGGGCCCCAGCCTCCTTCATCTGGGGGATTAGGACATGGTGGTTAAGAATACAGGCTCTGCCTGACTTTAACCCTTAGCTCTATCACCTACCATCTTGTGACCTTGAGAAGTTAATATATTTCTTTGCCTCAGTTTGCCATCATCTGTGGGGAAATAATAGTACCCACTTTGTAGGATGGTTCTGAGGAGTAAGTCACTCACTGTTTAAACAACTATGTCGTATATAGCAAGTGCTTAAAAAATGTTAGCTGTTGGTACTGTTCTTAGGGCTTGGGTCTTGGTGTCACCTGCCAGGCGGTCAGTCTAGGACCCAGACTTTTTTTTTTTTTCTTTTTTTTGCGGTACGCAGGCCTCTCACTGTCGTGGCCTCTCCCACTGCGGAGCACAGGCTCCGGACACGCAGGCCCAGCAGCCATGGCTCACAGGCCTAGCCGCTCCGCGGCATGTGGGATCTTCTCGGACCGGGGCACGAACCCGTGTCCCCTGCATCGGCAGGCGGACTCTCAACCACTGCGCCACCAGGGAAGCCCCTAGGACCCAGACTTTGATAGCACAGCCCCTCCTGGCTCCCATCCACTAGAGCAGCACCAGTTTTTCTTTCACCTAAGGCTGTTACCTTCTGGGCACTTGGTCAGAGGACACAGGATCTCTCTGCTGTTGGCTCAAATATACCCTCTTAGGAAGGCAAGTTTAATAAAGCTGTTGACCAGTACAAAGTTGCCTTTGGATTCACAATGCATTTTAAGTCAACATGAACTCTACTTGATATCTGTACACTTTTTTTTTCTCTAAGGGAGGAGAAACCATTTGCAAAGGATGAGTCTCATACACAGACTGAATCTCTCTGAAATATCAATCCCCAAGGTAGAGAATCAAAAACTTTATGAAACATCCGACTTATTTAACATGACAAAATGTATATATCTCAGTCCGAAAGCCAGAATCACACTTAATGAGGAAACCTAAATTATTCCCATTGAAGTTAGGTATTCCACAAGGATGCCCACTGTGACTATTTTTATTTAACACTGCTTTGGAAGTACTAGCCTACTTAATTACAGAAGAGAGAGGAATGAGATAAAAAAACTAGAGAAGAAGAGGTGAAATTACCATTATTTATTTATGATATAATAGCCTAACTGGAAAATCCAAGGATATCAACTGAAAAACTAATACAAATAAGCATTTTAGCAAAGTGGGTACAAATGAATATATAAAAAGTCAATGAACAACAGCCAATTAGAAAGTATATGAGAATAAAATGTATCATTTACAATAGCAATGAAAATGTAATGTAACCAAGAGTAATCTTAACAATGTGCTAGATCTAGGTGCCCAAAACTAAAAATGCTACTGAAGGACACAAAAGGAGACATGAATAAATGGAAAGGCATATTCTATTTTTGGGTTGAAAGACTCACTGTCATAAAGACGTCAGCTCTCATTAATTATAAATTTAACACAATCTAATACCAACAGACTACATAACCTGAATATAAAGCCCATATGGAAATTTTTGCATCAAGAATAACCATGAACATTCTGAAAAAGAAAGTTAATGAAAGGGGAATAGCTCTATTGGATATTAAACCAATAAAAGCTACAATATCTAAAATAGTAAAATCCAGGACACTAGTGCAAGCATAGACAATTTGATCAAGAGAACAAAATAAAGAGTCCAGAAATAGACCCAAGACATTTAAAATGTTAGTATATGATAAAGATGGCATTCTCTATCAGTAGGGAAAAGATGGATTATACAGTAAGTGGTATTGAGACAACTGTGTAGCCACCTGAAAAAAAATAATGTGGTATCTCTACTTTAGTCCTTACACTAAAATAAATCCATATGAATCAACTGTGTTTAAATAAATGTAAAATAGTAAAACTATAAATTTATATGTCGTAGTGGAGAAATATCTCAGAATAGCACAAAGTTTCCCAAAGCATTAAAAAAGACAATTCTGTCAACATAAAAATCTATAATTTCTGCAGAGCAAAAAACACCATAACAAAGACAAATGGCAAACTGGGGGAAATGTTTGCAGCTCATACCACAGACAAAAGGACTAATTTGCTCGGTATATACAAAATCCCTTCAAATCAATATGAAAAAGAACAAAAATCCAATAACAAAATGGGATGGTTAACATAAAAGGAAAGATAAATGGCTCTTAGACATATGAAAAAATGCTCAATCTCATACACAAGAAAATTGAAACTACATTTAGATATCAGTTTTCACCTATAGACAGGCAAAAAAATCCAAATGTTTGACAATATGCCCTTGGCCTGGTTATGGAGAAACAGGCCCTCATATATGTTACCGGTAGAACCGTAAATTGTCAGTACTTGCCAAAATTACAAATGAATATAATTTCTAATCCAATGTACCTGCACACATGCAAAATAAACTATATATAAAATTTTCAACTATAGCATTATTTACGGTAACAGAAGTTTACAAACAATTCAAACATCTATCACTAGAGAACTAGTTAAATTATGGTCCATCCATACAATGGAATATCATACAGCCAGGCTGAAGAGCTTTCACACAAATCTTTATAGGCCATGATTAAATTCATGAAAAGCTATTAAAAAGTTTTTAAACAGGCTTGGTATGAGATCTGGATTTTAGAAAGATCTCTCTGGCTTAGTATGGAGCATAGACTGACAGAGTAAAACTAGAGACAGGGAGATCAGTCAGTAGCCTAAATTAGGGTAGTCACCAAGGAGAAAACACATAAAATGTAGACTGGATAGGGCTTGATAATAGACTGGCTTTAGGGGTACAAGAGATGAGGCACTGATGATACCCTGGTTTCTGGCTTTGGCAGTAAATGGAGAGTGATGGTTATGCATTGAGATAGGGAGCATAAGTGGAGAAGCTCGTTTGGGTAAGAAGGAAAGATGATGAGTTTTATTTGGATGAATTGAGTTGGAGGTGCCAGTGGGCAGTCACTTGAGATGCTTGGTTGGGTGTTTGGGTATACAGCTCTATGACTCCAGGGAGAGATTGGGACTAGGGATAAATTGGGGAATCATCATCATATAGCTGATGTTTGAAGCCATAAGGGAAGATGAAGTCATCTTGGGATATCCTGAGGCATGAGGAGAGAAGAGTGTCCAGGCCCTGAAGCGACCCCTGGAGTACAGGCAGAAGATTGTACACTCCTACTAGAGCCAGTGGAGTGTGGGGAACAGGAGGGAAACCTAGTATCAAATGACAGAAGCAAGGGAAGACTGTGGTAGTGTTTCAGTGGTCCATGGCTCTCACTTGGTTATAATATCCTTAAGGACATAAACTGGGTCTTATTTTTGTTTTCTCCCTGTCTGCTCCATCCCTACCTTCAGTCAATACAAGGTTTTGCACATAATCGAGATGTCTGTGAACAAAATAAGGGCACGAATGAGTAAATCCATTCAAAGCTGGGTCTTTACACTACTTTAGTTCAATCTTCATTACTGTTCCTCTGATTGGTCTCCCTGCATCCATTCTCTAACCTCTCCACATTGCCACGGCTGCCTCTCTAAAGTGCAGATCTAGTAACATCACTCTTTTCCTTGAAAATCATCAGTGGCTTTCCACTGCTGAGGAAAATCCTCAGCTTGGCCTTCAAGCTCATCCAAAACCAATCTCAGCCCAGCTTTGCTCCTGTAACACCTGGCTTCTTACCCATGAACTACGCCACACTGACTACTTTTTGGCCCGTAAACATGCTCTGTGCTTACAGTATTCTATTCCCCCGGATTCCCCACCCCCCTGCCACCTGCGTTAGTTCTATCCACCCTTCGGCTTTATGTTGAAATCCCACTTAGACCTGAAGGCCTTTCCAGACCCTCATTGCAATGAACATCTCCTTCTCCTGTTCTCCAATTATTTTGCAGCTGTATTACATCAGCTGCCCTGTACTGTGTTTGTGTTACATATGCCAGCTCCCCCCTATTGACTACCCTGTCTCCACACTGGACTGTGAAAAGGGGTTGTGTCTCAGTGTCATCATTACATCCAGCCTTCACACAGTGCACTAAGTAATTGCTCAATAAGTGATGGGTGGATGGGTGGATGGTAAGTCCTTGGGAGTACAAGGACCTAGTTCTATTTATTTTTATTCCCTCTACAGTGCTTTGCATGTGGTGTGTACCCTATGTTTGCAGTAAGCTCCTTAGAAGTTTGTTTTATTGACTTTTATACTCTTACTGCCCAGTACAGAGCATAACATCACAGTGGGTGCTCAATAAATGTTTAAGGACTCAATAATTACTCATTTAATTTGCTCTCAGTAGCCTCCAGAGAGGCCAATGGCTTTGGCAAACAGTGTTTGGTATGTGCTTCCTGCCAGCTCTGACAGGTTGCCTTTGCAGGCCATTGACAAGCTATGTCGTGTAGTATGGCTAACAGACCGAATTAGGGCTGTCATGATGGTTAAGCGTTTAACACAAAGAGATGTGGCTCTCCAGGCAGAAACACAGCCCGGAAAAAGCCTCAGAGGCAAGAGCAAGGCAGCTCAACTACGGAGGGATGGGATCACTTATTCCTTAGAGAAAATTCTGACTTGGTTTCTACTATGTGCACAGCACTCTGTACTGGGGGCAGCTACAGCTGTGAAAGCAACTGGGCATCTGCTCTTAAAGAGTTTAAGATCTAGGGGGATGAGGACAGCCCACCAATAATCCAAGAACAAAGCCAAGACTGACCATTGCTGGAAGAGATGCATGAACAAAGGTTGAGAGAGCCTCCAGGAGAAGGGGGCATCTTAGGGAGGATTAGGAGAGGCACCTTGGTAGGGGGAATAGCATTTGCTATTTGCTATTGCTCATTTCCTAAACTTTCCTGAATGGAAAAGGAATTGTCAGTGTTCAACTGGTCTCCCTGTTTCCCCCTTCCCAGACTTCAGTCTGTTCGCATCACTATGGCCAGAGCAATGCTCTTGAAGGTGAGGTCCAATTATATCACTTCTCTGCTCAAAATTCTGCAATGGTTTCCATTTTATTCAGAGTAAAAAATGGCTCCTATTCTTTCAGAGTGAAAAAAAGGTCCTTACAGTGGCCTACAAGGCCTTATGTGATCTGTCCCCCCAGTCATTCTCCAACACTTTCCTTGCTTTTCTCCTCCCACTCACTTACCTGGCACCAGTCACAATGGAGATATGGCCACTCCTTGAATATGCCAGGCATGCTCCCACCTCAGACTGTTCCCTCGGCCTGCACACCCTTCCCCATGGCTCGCTTCTTCATCTCCTTCAAGCCTTTACTCAAGTGTCACCTCAGTGAGGCCTATTTTATGCCCTGTTTTAAATGGTAACCTTGGGACTTCCCTGGCGGTCCAGTGGTTAGGACTCGGCGCTTTCACTACCATGGGCATGGGTTCAATCCCTGGTGGGGGGACTAAGATCCCAAAAGCCTAGCGGTGCGGCCAAAAAAAAAAAAAGGTAAACTCTACTTTCTGGTACCTTACCCCTCGTTGAAATTTGTGTTTCTCCATGGCATCTTTTACCATCTGACATACTGTGTATTTTACTAATTTTTTGTCTATTTTTGCCCAATAGAATGTAAGCTCTGTGAAATCACTTTTTTAAAAAAAACTATTTTCTTCAGCACTGTATCCCTAATGTCTACAATACTGCCTAGTATTAGTTACCCAATAGGTATTTGTTGAAAGAATGAGTACGTGATACATGTTGAAGAAGTCTTCAGGAAGGGCTTTCTGGAGGAGTTCCTAAAAAATAGTTGCCTGAAGAATCATTTACAAGGAGAGATCTCTGAACTGCACAGTTGAGGACCCTGCTGCGGGTGAGTGGTCAAGTGAGGAGGAAGAGGCCCTAGGCTGAAGCCACCAAGAATTGTCTGCAGGATCCAGATGTCCAAAGGATGGGTCAGGAATCCCTTGTCTCATTCCCCTACCTTTGCCATACTAGCTTTCCTCACTCAGCCAAGCACCTTCTCAGATGAACTCCACCCAGCTTCAGCTGTGTCAGTCCTTCAGCAGTTCCAATACTTTTAATTTGGCCCTCTCAGTCTTCGGGGCAGCCGAGGCCCTTAAACAAGCACTTTGCTGCCTCCTTGTGGCTCCTGCAGTAAAGGAACTCTCTTCTGAAAGTGAGGTGACAGAGGCCTACATAGGGACTCTTAGAATGCGGGTTGTGGGAGAGGAAACCTGAATCTTCTTGACCCCCATGGAGACCCTGAATTATTGGCAGCTGCCCTCCCGCCCCAGACATTACTGCTAATAGTGACGACCATCCCCTCAGCAGACAGCAGAGCCCTGACAGGTATGCCAGCTGGACTCAGCTTTGGTTGTTCCAGGTTAGGTCACCTTTGGGGGAAGAAATTTATTTATTTATTTATTTATTTATTTATTTATTTAGCTGCGTCATGGGATCTTTGGTGCAGTGCGAGGGCTTCTCTTTAGTTGTGGCTCATGGGCTCAGTTGCCCTGTGGCATGTGGGATCCTAGTTCCCCAACTAGGGATAGAACCCGTGTCCCCTGAATTGGAAGGCAGATTCTTAACCACTGGACCATCAGGGAAGTCCCCTGGGGAAAGAATTTGAGGCAACAGTCAGATCCCAGGGCCTACCTTGAGGGGCATTCAGGCCAGTCAACTAGTATATCTAGCCTCTACCTACTCGGCCTCCTCCCAGCTCACAGCCAATAGTTCTTAAGGGGTGATGCAGCCACCAGCCAGCTCAGGGCCGGGTGTGTGTAGAGGAGGGGGCTGGGTGTGACACGAGTAGGAGGGCTGGGCACTGTGGAGAACTGGAGCCCATGCCCTGGAGGACACTGCTTAGCTGAGCCACTGCTCAGTTCCAGCCCATTACTGTTTCTGCAGGTAACCGAAACCCACCTAAGCTAATATCAGCCCCTAAACAGGGGAATGTCCTGGAATACCACTGGGTTATCCTGTAGACCTATAAGGCAGGGATACAGCCAGGCCTCAGTAACTGGCTGGCAAAGTTTCTGATGAGAAGACTTCTTTCTTACTTTCCTATGTAATTTGTTTTTCTTTCTGGCTGCTTTCAAGATGTTCTCTTATCTTTGGTTTCAGCAGTTAGACTATGCTATGCTTAGGTGTGTTTTGTTTTTATCCTGTTTGGCGTTCTCTGACATTCTTGGATCTGTGGTTTGTTCTCGTTCATTAATTTGGGAAATTCTTGGTGATTATCTCTTCATATATTTCTTCTGCCCCATTCTGTCTCCCTTCTTCTAGGACTTCAATTATGTGTGTTAGACCATTTGTCATTGTCCCAATCAACTTGGTGCTTAGTTTTGGGTTTGCTCAATTGTTCCTTTGTTTACTCTTTATGTTAGTTTGTTTTCATTTCTTCTGACTTAGCTTCAAGCTCACAGATTTTTTTCCTCTGCTTTTGTCCAGTTTGTTGATTAACTGGTTGAGGGAATTGTTCATCTCTGATATTAAGGTTTTCACTTCTAGCATTTCCGTTTTTCCATTTCTTTACAGTTTCCTATTCTCTTCACAAATTTCCCATCTGTTCATGCATGTTGTTCACTTTTCCACTAGACTAGATCCTTTAACATGGTAAATATAGCTATCTCAAAGTCCCCAATTGATAGTTTCATCTTAGCTTAGCCATGCTCATATATATATATATATATATATATATATATATTTTTTTTTTTTTTTTTTTTTAAG
>NC_041219.1:89438655-89464241 GCF_002837175.3 Physeter macrocephalus | reverse complement strand
GGCCTGCGCGTCCGGAGCCTGTGCTCCGCAACGGGAGAGGCCGCAGCAGAGGGAGGCCCGCATACCACACACAAAAAAAAAACAAACAAAAAAAACTTACTCATAGTCGTTTAATTTCCAAAGCAAAGTTATAAAAATCCCTTCAAATTATTTATAAAGCAATACATTTAGTATGAGGGCATTTTATTATGTTGGCTACAATGGGGTGAGGGCTCCAGAAAATAAGCCTGAAAGGCTAGACATGGCCCTTCCCTGACACAGCTGTCCCGTGTGTGTGACCTGAATCAGAAATGCCTCTCACCTTCCTCCCTCCACCAGGCTTCCTTGTGATACGTTGAGCTGTGGCTCAGAAATTAAATCCTACTCTGGCATTATCCAACGGCCAACACTTGGCATCCTACATCCTCCTCTCCCTTCCAGAATTTCAACCTTAAGCTGGGAGCAAGGATGGGTGTTCCATTCCTAAGAAACAGAATCACTGGATTGTGGGGCCTCTGAGAACAGGGAGATTTCCTAGCTAACGTTTTATCATGCCTGGTCCCTAGGTCTGGGCTGGCTAGGCGGGAGGAGGGGGAGGGGAGTGCGAGAGAGAGTGAGGATGGGGTGGTGCTCGTAAGCTGTATGAACCAACCAAAGTAGTGTCTTCCCTGAATTAAGACAATTAACGGACAGGGATGGCCTCCTGAGCCCACACCATCTAGATTTGGAACCTCCGTGTCTCTATTTCTTCCATCTTTGTCCTCACTTCTTAGTGACGCACTCACCTTTGCTCCCACACCCAGTCACACCTGGCTCTGACTTGTACTCAGTATCTTCTTTTGTTCTTATCTTCTGAGTTTCACGCTCATCATCAGTATATCAGTTACTCATTTGTCTGTGTCTCTGATTGATTTTAGAGTTACTGAGCCCTGCTGTGTGCCAGGCACTAGTTATGGCCGTCTTGGCTGGTCGGCTCCCGGAGGGCAGACACAACACTGGGGGCATCCTCCGTGACTGGTGTCTAAGTCAGTGGCCAGGTGGTCATGCACCTGGTTCCAAAAATGAGTGAGTTGAGGGGGTGTGGGTTTTAGCAATGAGGCAGAACATTTAAAAAATAAACATATCTCTATTTTATTTAAAATGTACAGTTTGGGGACTGAAGGAGGAAAGTAGTGTTTCTCAAAGTTCTAGGATTACTTAGCAGTACCCAGAGTGTTTGTTTAAAAACACCAGCTGGGAATCTGCATTTGGAACAAATTTGAGAATCACTGGCTAAGGCATGGAACGAGGACTGGGATTGTCTCCATCCTTCTGGTTTTTTAGGGTTCCGGGGAAGGACTCGTTTGACTTTTTACAAACAAGCTCAGCTGACTCCTCTGGGTGTTCCTGGCCTTCCTTTCTTTGGGTCACTGAGGCACTGAAACAGTTAATACAGTTACCGGTTGGGGAGCAGCTGAAACAAGGCCCTGAGATGTGAGTACCCACCCAGCCCACCCGAGAGCTTCCCTGGTCGTCTCTGGGAGACCAGTTCAGGGCTGGGCCCAGACTGACCCAGATGTGGAACTGCTCAACACAACATTTCAGCCACATCCCAGGGGCTCTGCTTCTTTTCTTGTGAATCTTCCTCCGGTTTCACGTTACAGAATATTCCCTTTCCTCCCCTCACTCTTTCCCGCTCCTTCCTACCCATCCACGTTTCTTCCTCTCCACCCCCATCTTGGTTCCTTCCCAGAAACCAAGTCATAAGCTCTCTCTTCTGTTGGCACCACGTTGGAAGTCTGTGAATCCATGCTCACTGCATCTCAGAACACACACGTGAACCACTGTGTACTTTGTGCAGAAATAGGCTCTGAGCAAGGGAGGGCAGGGCAGTTAACAGTCGAGGTTAAGATACTTCTCCAAGTGCAGACAGCGCTTGATGTGTACAGGCACATAGCTATCTTACCTCTCAGACAGAGAGCCCAGGGGAAACACTTGTAAGACAAAGCAGAAAAAGATCTTGGAGAAGGGCGTCTGCTGGTTTTTGAAGGACATGGTCCCAAATCACAGAGGGAAGATTAATAGCCCTTCCCCACATGCTGAGAGGACACCCCAGCGGGCATTTGAGGAGACAGGTTGCCAATGCCAGGCAGACCAGGAGAATGGGACAGTCGGTGCGAGGCTGGCCCTAGTTATGAAACTAGCTGGTGCTGTGAACTGGACAACTTGGCCAGGGGAGCTGGTGAAGTCAGCAGGATCTTGAAGAGGTGAGTGACCTGGAGCCACACAACAGGTGGACCTGCAGATTTGAGGTGGGCCAGGGGCAGGCAGCCAAAGAGAGGGTGCACTTTTGGGAGTGGAAGCAGTGTGTCTCCAGAGGTGCACACGCATGGAGAATGCACAAAGAAAGCAGCACGACCACCACCCTAGGGCAGCAGTAGCCTGGGCAGTGGCAGATTCTCATGCCACAGTAGCAAGATCCCAAGACAATGTAGGCAGCACCCACACTGAAATCTCGAGGACCAGCTTGACACACAGGTAGGTGGTGCCAACCTGGCATGTGGATAAAGAAGATAGAAGCAGCAGGGCTTGGTCTCTACACCTGGTAGTGTGATAAACTGAAAAAACTTGTGGAGTTTGAAAAAGGGGAAGAAAATTGTATTCACCAAAATTCTCCTGGAAAGGAGAAACTGTCTTTGCTGGGAACAATATTTTGATCAGTGCTTAAGTCTGAAGCTGAGATCCCAGTGGCAGCCTGGGTGTAGGTGGAAGAGCTCTGCATGAGAGACGGGAAAGAGTTTTTGAATTTTGCATGTTAAACCAAAGACAGAGGGGAAGAAAGGAGGCTGCTCTTTGGTACTGTTCACTGT
Organism: Physeter macrocephalus; assembly: GCF_002837175.3. Lineage (NCBI taxonomy): Eukaryota > Metazoa > Chordata > Mammalia > Artiodactyla > Physeteridae > Physeter > Physeter macrocephalus. The sequence goes on along the minus strand of NC_041219.1, from coordinate 89,461,413 downwards.
GAATCCCTTTCCCTATCACCCTGCTAAATTTTCAGAAAGTTACCAAGATCATGAAATGCTTGGGGTCAAGTGGAGTGTGTATACTTGATATTTATGTGCACATATTCACCTGTGCGGGGTTGGTGCCTCAGGTTGAAACAGATGCTGAGCAGAGCCCAGGCAGTGGCAGGGATGTAGAGGGAGAGATGGAGCTCAGAGAGGAGAGATACCACTATGGGGGTGCTAGAGTCAGGGGCAAGTTTAGCCAAATCTCAGCTAAATTCTGCCAGTGTTGTTTTGGTTATTCTCAGTTCTGTTTGCTGTATCCAAATCAACTAAACACACACACACACACACACGGAAACTCTTCTGAAAACCAGGTATCTATGTACTAGGTGGGCTATAATGTTGATGTCCAGCTGGCACTCTTAGGCCCACTTCAGAGTGGAACCACAGCCAAGGACCAGCCTCCTTTGATGCTGCCATGCCACACACACACACACACACACACACACACACACACACACACACACACACACACACGGAAACTCCTCTGAAAACCAGGTATCTATGTACTAGGTGGGCTATAATGTTGATGTCCAGCTGGCACTCTTAGGCCCACTTCAGAGTGGAACCACAGCCAAGGACCAGCCTCCTTTGATGCTGCCATGCCACCCTGTCTTCCCTAAGTTCCTGTCGAGAGGATGAGGGCAGCACCAGCATCTTGCAGCCTTGGTTCTGGTTAGGCCTACACTGGCAGGCATCAGTGCCCTCTCCCTGTCAAAGATATTATTGATTGATTGATTGATTGCTGGATCTTAGTTCCCCAACCAGGGATCCAACCTGGGCCCTGGCAGTGAAAGCGCCGAGTCCTAACCACTAGACTGCCAGGGAATTCCCATCCCTGTCAAAGATCTTTAACTGGGGCAGGGCCAGGGCCACAAGAGGCAGCTGGAGTTAGTAATCTAAAAAGGCTCCTTGACAGAGCCTTGAGTCTTCAATATTGACATCTTCAAGCCAAGAGAGGCAGAGTTGAACCTTCCTAACCAGAAAAGTCCCTTGTTGGCCCACTGAGTCCTGCCTGCCTCCCCTCAGTTGCTCTTCCCAGGGGAAGTTCTTGAAGGCAATAAGGAAATGACAATGCCAAAGGGCCCAGTTTATCCTGAGATTTTTGGTCTCTCTCATCTCTCCATACCTGCACCTGGCTCTCCTTGAGAATAACCCCCAGGCCTAGGGCAAGAAACACCTCTTGAGCAATTCATGTGCAGCCCAGGAAGCAAGTGGGAAGGAAAGACTTCTGTTGTGATCTTCTGAGACGCCGTGTGGAGTCCTTTGAGAGAACTAGAATGGTGCTGGCGTGGGGACCCAAGCTCATGGCCAATGAGGCAGGTAAGCATCTCTCTGTCTGACGTGGTACAGTAAATGAGGTCATTATTAATGTTTGGAAAGATAGCTGTTGGGCGGTTGGACACAGGAAGTGTGTACTCTGGCCCCTGCCCTTGGTGGGCAGATCTCCCTGAATCCAGATTAACCGTCCGGTCTTGCATCTTACCGGGCCTTGAGGGACATCAAGCTTTTGTGGTAGGAGGAATGCACATCCAATGCCAACAGCCAGGGAGTATCTGGGTACCCCCCTAGCTGGTCCCAGGACAGGCTGGTGGGGGTCTTCTTTTCTACTGGGTGACTGGAGGAGGCCACATCAGTCTTCCAGATGGCCTCCAGCTGGTTCCCCTGTTGGCTGGGGTGTGAAGGTTGAAAGTGTAAGAAGAGATGAGGAGGTAGACTTACGGAAATGGAGAGACTGGGAAGCAACAAGCTCTGCAGGGTTTTCTTCCCTTCTCAAATAGTTGTCACTGCCTTCCTCGCCGCATCTCTTCCCTTCCCAACTCTAAATCTCACCTCCTTGGGTCTCCTCTAGCTGAGGAGCTACTGGAAGAGGCTGCCGAGACAGCCCCTGTTCCTCCAGGCACATGCCCTGGGCCTGAAGCCCTGAACTGGCCACACTAGGGGGGTGTGGATGTGTCTCTTCTTGGCTGCCCAGAGACTCGTGGTGTCTCTCTTTGAGCCCAGGGGTCACATGGTGGGAAGGATCAGGTTGATTTGTATGGACGGACCAGTGGCAGGTGCCAGACCAATGCTCAGGGTAGAAATGGTTGTAAGTTCTCAGCTGTGGGTCCCAGGAGTCTTTCAGTTGCATAGTTTGAAACATACTTGGTCAGGCTGTGCCGTGAAGCCCACACACCACATACACACATACCCCCATCTGGGCCAAAGGCCAGAGCTGGGCAGGCAGCTGAGAAGCTAGGTTCCTTGCAACTCATGGGGTGAGCTTTGCCTGTCTGTGCCTTCACTGAGCTGCCAGCTCCCCCCCGGGGTCTGGTCACCCCTGCTCCCTGCCTCCCTCACCCACCTAGCCAGCTGCCCCTGGCTTCCGTGCACCTACTGGGCCATCCGCAGGGGCACACATTGCTGGTGCTTGGTCATAAAGAGCTCCAGGTGTCGCTTGCAGGAGGGGCTGCTGGAATGGATGTGCCACAGTAAGGATGGGGGAGGCTTGCTTTTCCTTGACTTTGGGGAGGTGACCACAGGGGTGTTCAGGTTAATGTTCCACTCCTGCTGGACCTAAGAGGAACCAGCAGAGAGGCATCAGGGAGAAAGGAATTCATCCTCTCTCTAGTGCCAGAGGAGGCATTGCCTGACTTGGGGCAGAGCAGAAAGGGTGAGGCCCAGGGAATGCCTCCAATTAGATATGCCTGGGACCTCAGGGTATTGCATTTCCCAGAAATTCCTTGAATTGTTCTTTGCTGGTTTAGTTCCCGTTTTCTCCTTTGTTGTGGAGAATCTGGACAATGGGCAAAACAGCAAAGAAAAAACTAAAGGAAGCCAGAGCAGCTGGAACTGTGAGAGACTCAAGTTACTGGGCCAGGTTGTGTCAGGAATGCTCTCCCGTGTCTCGTCATTCAGCCTCTGCCCTGGCCCTGGGGAAGGAGCTGGAGGAATCCTCACAGCCACCTAAAGAATTATTACATATATGGTCCCTTTCCTTCTCGACCTCAAAACCAATTTAGCAAGTCAAGACACCTACAGGAGGTGATCAGGACTAATATAAGGTGACAGGAAACTGAACTGGGAGATATCCCCATGGCCAAGGCTCTTCCAACTGCCTTATGCCGGCACTTACACTGAATCCCTCAGGACACTGCTTCCCCCAGACTCTGGCCATGGCTGCTCAGGACTCAGCGGGGTAACCTCCTGGCCCAACCCTAGAAGAGATCTCAGCAGATTCTGAGTCACTGCTGTGGGATTCTCCAATCCCTCCAAGCCATCAGCTAGCCTCCTGCGGACCACATCAGCACTCGCTGCTTTTCTGACCCTGGTAGCAGGGGAAAGAGTAGAGGAAACTGAAGGCAGACCTTAGAGAATAAAAATAGGTCAAACCCAATGGATTAAGACTCCGAATGACTTTGGACTCTCAACAGCAACACCAAAACCTAGAAGGCAATGAATGAGCAGTGCCTTCAAAATTGTGAGGGAAAATGAATTCTAACCTAGACTTCTGTATCCAGGCAAACTGTCAATTAAGAGTCAAGGGTAGGGGGACTTCCCTGGTGGTGCAGTGGTTAAGAATCGGCCTGCCAATGCAGGAGACACAGGTTCAAGCCCTGGTCTGGGAAGATCCCACATGCCGCGGAGCAACTAAGCCCATGCACCACAACTACTGAAGCCCACGTGCCTAGAGCCCATGCTCCATAACAAGGGAAGCCACTGCAATAAGAAGCTCGTGCACCGCAATGAAGAGTAGCCCTCGCTTGCCAAAAGTAGAGAAAGCCCGCACATAGCAACGAAGACCCAACGCAGCCAAAAATAAATAAATAAAATAAAAATTTTTTAAAAAGAGTTAAGGGTAGGGACTTCCCTGGTGGTGCAATGGTTAAGAATCTGGCTGCTGGGGGCTTCCCTGGTGATCCAGTGGTTAAGACTTCACCTTCCAATGCAGGGGGTGCAGGTTCAATCCCTGGTCGGGGAGCTAAGATCCTACATGCCTTGCAGCCAAAAAAACCAAAACACAGAACAGAAGCAATATTGTAACAAATTTAATAAAGACTTTAAAAATAGTCCACATCAAAGAATCTGCCTGCCAATGCAGGGGACACGGGTTCAATCCCTGGTCCAGGAAGATCCCACATGCTGCGGAGCAACTAAGCCTGTGCGCCACAACTACTGAGCCTGTGCTCTGGAGCCCACGAGCCACAACTACTGGGCCTGTGCCACAACTACTGAAGCCTGTGTGCCCTAGAGCCTGTGCACTGCAACTACTGAGCCCATGTGCCGTAACAACTGAAGCCCGCACGCTCTAGGGACCGCATGACACAATTACTGAGATCCCAACATGCCACGGAGCAACTAAGCCCATGTACCACAACTACTGAGCCTGTGCTCTGGAACCCACGAGCCACAACTACTGAAGCCCGTGCACCCTAGAGCCCATGCACCGCAACTACTGAGCCTGTGTGCTGCAACTACCGAAGACCGCGCACCTAGAGCCCATGCTTGGCAACAAGAGAAGCCACCGCAATGAGAAGCCTGCACACCACAATGAAAAGTAGCCCCTGCTCACCGTGACTAGAGAAAGCCCACATGCAGCAATGAAGGCCCAACACAGCCAAACATAAAAAAATTTAAAAAGAAAAGAGTTAAGGGTAGATATTAAGTGAAGACATTTTCAGACAACCAGGGTCTCAATGATTTCACATGCCAGGAACCCTTTGTCAGGAAGTGACCGGAGGAGGTACTCCACTAAAATGAGGGAGACCTGGCATCTAGAAAGCAGGGGAGGGGCTTCCCCGGTGGTGCAGTGGTTAAGAATGTGCCTGCCAATGCAGGGGACACGGGTTTGAGCCCTGGTCCCAGAAGATCCCACATGCCGCAGAGCAGCAAAGCCCGTGCACAACTACTGAGCCTGCGCTCTAGAGCCCACGAGCTACAACTACTGAAGCCCGCGCACCTAGAGCCCATGCTCCACAAGAGAAGCCACCGAAATGAGAAGCCCGCACACTGCAACGAAGAGCAGCCCCTGCTTGCTGCAACTAGAGAAAGCCTGAGTGCACAGCAATGCAGCCAAAAAAAAAAAAAAAAAAAAAGTTCTACCTCGTAACAACAAAAACAAAGCACATTAAAAAAAAAAAAAATGAGAGAGAGAAAGCAGGGGAGCTGTCCCCAGAGGGAAGCAAAGGGAGTCGCCAGCACGAGGTTGAAGAAGACAGCTGCGGCCAAGCCTGGAGAGCAACCAGATCAGACAAGAGCAGGACAGGGAGACCCACATGGGAGGGAGAATCTGAGCACAGAGTGGGGACTGCAGGCTCCAACTACCTCCCCTCCAGAAGCAGCTTTCTTGTCCAGCTCCTTTAGAGGGTCCCTCCCTCTCTTGCTCTCCCCATATATGGAGATTGGAAAACTGGCCTTCCTTACACTCAGGCTGTCTCCTGCCTTCGCCTCTTCCTGGTTCAGAGGCTTTAATCTGCTCTCTTATTTCCCAACTGCTCCCCCGCACCCAGGTACACCCCGCAGCCCCAAGGTTCCACCCTGGCCCCATCCCTGCTGGCTGTGCTGACCCCTGAGAAGGTCGCCGGGTGGGAGGCCCACCTTGGGGAACATGGTCACCATGCTGCTCAGGCGCTCTCGGCGCTTCTCCTCCAGGTCCTGCTTGTCTGTCCAGGCCTGCAGCTGGAGGTTCTGCAGGCGGTCGACGTTTTCCAGGAAGAGGTAGAGGTTCTGGGCCTTGTAGGCAGCCCCAGCTTCTCGCACAACTTGTACATGGTTGATCACTTCTTGTCTGGGAAGAGAGGGAAGTGATTTAGTGGGTGAAGGAGACTCCTCCTGCCCCCAACTCTCTGCTAACCAGAGATGACTCTGTGTCTGTGAGAGCTGGGGAAAACAGGGAGCAGAGAAGCAGGACGTGGTGTCAGGTGAGGAGGCTCGGGCTGGGCTGGAAACAGGAATAGAAAGTAAGGCAAATGGGGGAGCGTGTTAGGCGGGTTATGGACAGGGCAGTAGGAAGACAGGAAGAAAGGCTTACAGGAAAGCTCACTAGAGGGAGAGCAGTGTGTAAGTGCTTGACCTCCCACACCTTCAGGGCTGCCCAAGGCTCCGAGGTCAGGTGTTCTTCGCAGGTACCCTCCCTCAGGGGGACCTTGTCCAGGCGTGGGGTGATTCTTCCCATCCCACTTGCCCCATACTCCTCCTTTCTCACTGGGTTCTGGCTCTGCCCATGTATTGCAGCGGTGTGGGTGGGTGCCGGTGGGTGCCAGGGAGGACCTACCGGAGGCTCTGGAAATGTCTGTAGAGGATGTACTTATGGCACAGGCACCACAGCTTGAGCGCGTTCAGCTTCATGGCGGTGGTGGTGAGCTCCCGCACCTTGTTGCACAGGTAGTGGGGCAGCCCCAGGTGATCCTCCTCAGTCAGGAGCTGCAAGTTCTTCCTCTGGGCCTCCACGTCCACGTGGTATACCTTCCCCTTCAGAGTTACTGGGGATATATGCAAAGGGGGCTGGGTCACCTTTCGGAGGGATGTCCCCGTGACAGGAAGGGAGGCCGTCTTCCTGGGCTTCGTGGGAACACAGTGGGCCCGTGGTTTCTGAGTAAACTCGGCTGAACTCATGGTCCTCTGGTTTCTGGGCGCAGGCTGCTGTGTCTTAGGGGACCTGGGCAAGAGTGGCCTCCTGCCTTGGTGAGCAGATTGGGCCCGGCTTGGGGGAGGTGCCAGTGATGCCTCCTCCAAGTCCCTCCATCGACTGGTGGGCATGAAGCCCGTTCTCTCCACGTCTGCTCCGGCCCCCTCCATGGGCCCCCTTGCTCCTGGTCCAATCTCTGCTGCCTCCCGCCTGCTGCCTCCCCCTGCTCCCACCGCCGCCGCTTCTCCCGGTGCTCCCGCTCCAGCAGGGCCCACTTCTCTTGCCACTGCAGCCACATCTCCTCCTCCTCCAGCCACTGTTGCCTTCGCCTCTCCCAGCTGAGTTCCTCTTCCCAGTGCTCTGCCTTGCTCTCCAAGGCCACCTTCCTAGAGCTCTCCGGGGACAGCTGCTTCTGAAAATGGGACTTCATCTGGAGTCCTTCCTTCTCCTGGGTCATTTCCTGGAAGAAGTCCTTCTGGTCTTTGACTTTGTGGCCTGGGCTTTCTGCTCATGGTCTTTCCCATTTCTTAGGAAACTTGTGATCCATGGAGGATGGCAACACAGGCTGAAGATTTTTCAGTGTCCTTGCTGCTGTACACATCTGCAATCCTTGAATGCACGGTCACGGTGGAAAGTGGTTGACATGTGGAAGGCCTAGCACTACTATCCCAGGCCATGGCCAGGGGACTTGGGGAGAGTGGTGAAAACTGCTCCTCCTTCTTGGGTTCCTGTTGGGTTTCCTCTATGACTGTTTCTTTCTTTGGGAGGGCCTCTTTCTTGGCCAGGGCTGGGGAGTCAACCAAGATCTTGACTGAGTATTCTGCTTGACCTCTAGCAGACTGAGCCTTCTTCAGCTGGAACTCTAAGGCATGCTTCATCAGGAGAAGGTCATGGTAATTTCCCCCTAGAATTTCTACCTGCTTTAGTAGGGCATCTCTCTTACTCTTGAGGACTTGGAGGGAACTTCTGGAAGTACAGCCTCTGGCTGCTGAGTTCTTTGGTCATCTTTATTTTCAGGTGCCTGTATTTGGCCTCTAGGCTTCTGTTCTCCTTGTGCTGGAGCATCAAGGCCTTGTTGAGGTTCTCGACCACAGCAGACATGTACCTGATGGCCCGAACCTCCCCCTGGTTGAACATCGTGGAGTCCAGGAGTTCCTGCAGCATGGACTTCACCTCGGAGACCCTTATGCAGGTAGTGTGCTTGTCCTGGAGCATCTGCTCTGGGCTCAGTGGCTGAGGGAAGGAAATCACTTTTTGTGGGCTTTGTTCCCGCCAGCCCTGCCAGAAGGTACGTTTTGACACTAGGAGAGGTGGAGAGAACAAAGGCAATAAACTCACATGGATCCAAGGATTATACTGATTCTCCACACCCTGCTTGGCCAAATTCCCATCCAACCTTCTTAGGGCTTTGGCAATAAGGAGCTGGGGCATTATAAGAGGCCAGGAGAGATATTGTCCAGAGAGATCTCTGCTGGGCTCAGAGCTTGCTCAGAGCTTACCTGTCAGGGTCAGTCAGCTCCACAGCACCTGCAGGACCCAGAGGGGTCTGGACTTATTCGATCCAGTTCAACCCAATTCAACACACTCCTGATCCTCCATATTTCCCTGGAGTAGAGTGATTTTTCTAATCACGCTACTTCCCAGTCTCAATATCTCTGTTTGGCTACCTATTGCCAACTATCTAAATCCTGGAAGCCCACCTGGCACTTAGACTCTAGATCACCTGGGAAGTTGTATTTCCCTTTCCTGTTACCACTGGACTGTGTTTGTAGAGAATTTATCACATGGTCCTGCAATGGTTTACATTCTTTTATAATGACTAATGTCTTTTTCCATTTTGGGGGTCATGAACTCCTTTGATACTTTGATGAAAGCAGGAAAATGTACATAAACACCGATTGTGCACTTTGTGTTCAAACCCATTCGTATGTAGACTTCAGCTCCTCAGGGATGGTCCATGGTCACAGTTGTATCCCCTTGGATCTACCATGTGTAGGGCTGCTGGAGTGATTATCCTGGAGCATCCATTCATTTCTCATTCAGTGAACTTCACTGGCAGACAAAACACTGGCTAACTTTGGATGAGGAGCTAAAGGAAATATGGAAATTAAATGACACTGAAATCAAGCTAGCATTTAGCTAATACTGTCAGAGAGGCCATATGCTCTAACAGTTCAGAGCATGGATTCTAGAGTCAGATAACTCGGGCTTGAATCCCATCCTTACCACTTACTTTAGGCAAGTTTCCTAACTTCTCAGCACCTCTATTTCTTTTTTTTTTTTTTGCGGTACGCGGGCCTCCCACTGCTGTGGCTTCTCCCGCTGCGGAGCACAGGCTCCCGACGCGCAGACCCAGCGGCCATGGCCCACGCGCCCAGCCACTCCGTGGCATGTGGGATCCTCCCGGACCGGGGCACGAACCCATGTCCCCTGCATCAGCAGGCGGACTCTCAACCGCTGTGCCACCAGGGAAGCCCAGCACCTCTATTTCTGAAAAATGGGGTTAATCATAGCATTTACTTCATGGGACGTAAGTAGATTATGCATGTTTAGTACCAAGCACTGTACCAGGTACCTAGAAAGTGCTCAATAACTAATCCCTAAAAAAATGAATAAGACACAGCCTTTGCCCTCCAGAAATTTATAACCTAGCAAGGAAATAAATCAAGTAAACAAATAACTATATTTCAAGACATAATATGACAAGGATAGTAGAAGAGATTGTCTCCTTCTCCTCCACCTTTCCTTGCTTCCTCCCTCCCCCAGCTATCGACCTTGCTTGACTGGTAAGGAACCTGACCATGAAAATCAATGGTAAAATGATAATGTTAGCTCTTGTTTATTAAGCCCTGAGTGTGTGTTCTAAGCACGGTGCCAGATGCCTCACACCACGTGGAACCCTGTAAGGTAGGCAATGCTCTCCTCACTTTGCATAGGAGGAAAGTGAGGTTCAGAGAGATGAAGTAACTTGCCCAAAGTCACACAGCTAGAAATTGGGATTCAAACTCAGGTTTGTCTGACTCCAAAGCCCATGCTCTTGAGCAAGATTAAGAAGCCAGAAAACCTATGCGTGGGGCCTAGGTTTGCCACAGGCTTTCCTTGTGGATCCTTCTCTTCTCTGAGCTTCAATGTTCTCATCTACAAAATGTGGCAGTTAGATAATCTCGGGCCCCTTCTAGTGCTGAGAGGAATAATATTTCAAGGTTGAGCCATGTTGTTGACTGGCTACTTCTGGAGTAGCCACAATCGAGAAGGTTCTAGAAGGGCCTCCAGCTGAGCCTCACCAGACTGCTTGGCTCTGCATCTGGGTTTGGTTTAAGGAAAGGATGTTCCTCTAGCTCTAGCTGTAAACTCCACCCTTTCTGACCTTCCAGCCTAGTTCCCGAGAACGTGCACGAGGCCGCAGCTCCAGGGAGCACCAACGAGGACCTGTCTCCACATCACACCTTCCTTCAGCCCTGAGGGACAGCCCAGAACTGCTCACTTCTCAGCTTGGGTCCACCACCCCAACCTCTTACCACTGCCCATCATCCATCTCAGCGAAATCTTTTGTTATGGAGGAGAACCAGAAAGACTCTCATAGACCCTGGTGTGTGACTTCTTGCCTTGAGATGGCATCCACCCCACCCAGCTCCCCTGCCAGGTGCTCCTGGAACCTACTTTGTGCCCCTTTCCTTTGTCCTTCAATGAGAGTGGAGAAGAGGGAAATGAGAGACTCGATGCCTCCTTTGGTGGTGAAGAGGGAGAGAGGTAACACCTTCTCCATCACCTTGATCCATTCATCCAGGGCTTCCTCTTCCTCCTCACTCTTCCTGTTCCTGATCTCATAGGTCAGACTGTCACCTGGAGAGAGAGTGGGAGACGCAGGCTGAGAATAGTCTGTCCTCTAGGGAGCCCCAAATAGCCCTATAGCACAGGGGTTACACCAGCAGGCTTTGAGATTGGATTGGTTTAACCTCTTATTAGCTGTATGATGTTGAGCAAGTCATTTATTCCCCTGAGCCTTAGTATCCTTGCCAAAAAAGGGTTGGGTATGGATTAAATGAGATAATACAAGTGAAATGATTAACAGGAGACCTGCCATGTAGAAAATATGCATAGACATAAAACAGCACTGTTGTACTACAAGGCCAGGAATGTGCCTATCTTGTTATTGCTCTATCCTCATTGCCTAGTCCAATATCTGGACAATTAAATGAATTAACTGCAGTCAACAGCCCTGCTTAGTTCTTGGGGGCAGCTGAAGGACCACTGAACTGAGAGCTCCTCAGGGGCAGGGCAATGTGAGCAGGGGTAGGGCATATCCCTATACCATCTTCCTCCAACACTGCAGCATCCACCATACCTCACACCAGACTGAGGTCTCCTGATCGGATAACTCTGATCTTAACGGGGGTAGCATCTGGCTCCAGGGCTGCATGCAGCTGGTCCACACCCAAACGGCTATACCAGTTGCTTACAGCTGGCATCAGTGCTGTTTGGCTCAGTATCCATTCAGTACTTTGAATATCACCCTTGAGTCCCTCTATAAAATAGCTAGTGTGCTCCACAAAAAACAATTAGAATAAACAAATTCAATAAAGTTACAGGATCCAAAATCAACATATAAAAGTCAGTTGCATTTCTACACACTAACAATTAACTATCCAAAAAAGAAATAAAGAAAACAATCCCATTTACAATAGCATCAAAACAATAAAATACTTAGGAATAAATTTAACAAGGGAGGTGAAGGATCTCTACAGTGAAAACCATAAGACATTAATGAAAGAAATTAAAGAAGACATGTGTAAATGGAAAGATAACCCATGTTCATGGATCAGAAGAATTAATATTGCTAAAATGTCTATACTACCCAAAGTCATCCATAGATTCAGTGCAATCCCTATCAAAATCTCAATGGCATTTTCCACAGAACTAGGAAGAACAATCCTGAAATTCATACAGAACCACAAAAGACCCCAAATAGCCAAAGCATTCTTGAGAAAGAAAAACAAAGCTGGAGGCATCACACTACCTGATTTTAAGCTATATTACAAAGCTATAGTAAACAAAACACTATGGCACTGGCATATAAACGGACACACAGATAAATGGGCCAGAATCAAGAGCTCAGAAGTAAACTCATGCATATACGGTCAGCTAGTATTTGACAAGGGAGCCAAGAACACTCAATGGGGAAAGGATAATCTCTTCAATAAGTGGTGCTGGTAAACCTGTACATTTACATGCAAAAAAATGAAATTGGACTCCTATCTTATACCACTCACAAATATTAACTGTAAATTAATTAAAATCTTAAATACAAGCCCAGAAACCATAAACTCCTAAAAGAAAACATAGGGGAAAAGCTTCTTGATATTGGTCTTGGCAATGATTTTTTTTTGGATATGACACCAAAAGCAAAGGCAACAAAAGCAAAATAAATAAGTGGAACTATATCAAATTAAAAAGTTTCTGCACAGTAAAAGAAATGATTATCAAAGTGAAAAGCCTCAACCTACAGAACGGGAGAAAATACATGCAAACCATGTATTTAATAAGGAGTTAATATCCAAAATCTATAAGGAACTCACACAACTTAATAGCAAAAAAATAATCCGATTAAAAAATGGGCAAAGTGACCATGAGAGGGGTGGGATAGGGAGGGTGGGAGGGAGGGCGACGCAAGAGGGAAGAGATATGGGAACATGTGTATATGTATAACTGATTCACTTTGTTGTAAAGGAGAAACTAACACACTATTGTAAAACAGTTATACTCCAATAAAGATGTTAAAAAAAAATGGGCAAAGGATATGAACAGACATTTTTCTAAAGAAGATATACAAATGGCCCACAGGTATATGAAAAGGTGTTCAACATCACTAATCATCAGGGAAATGCAAATCAAAGCCACAACGAGATAGTACCTCAGCCCTGTTAGGATGGCTATTATGTATAAAAGACGAGATAACAAGCAATGGTGAGGACCTGAAGAAAAGGGGACCCTTGTGCACTGTTGGTGGGAATGTAAATTGGTATAACCATTTTGGAAACCAGTATGGAGGTTCCTAAAAAAATTAAAAATAGAATTACCATATAGTCCAGCAATCCCACTTCTGGGTATATATCCATAGGAAACAAAATCACTGTCTCCAAGAGATTTCTGCATGACCATGTTCACTGAAGCATAATTTACAACAGTCAAGACATGAAAAAAACCTAAGTGTCAGTCAGTGGATGAATGGATAGAGAAAATGTAGTATATATAATGAAATACAGATAGTCCCCAACTTATGATGGTTCAACTTATGATTTATTGACTTTACAATGATGCGAAAGTGATACACATTCAGTAGAAGTCATACTTCGAATTTTGATCTTTTCCCACACTAGTGATATATGGTACAATGCTCTCTCATGATGCTAGGCAGTAACAGCAAGCTACAGCTCTAAGTGACCAAAAAATCACAGGGGTAAACAACGGATACACTTACAACCATCTGTATGCATACAGCCATTCTGTTTTTCACTTTCAGTATAGTCTTCAATAAATTACATGAGATATTAAACACTTTATTATAAAATAGGCTTTGTGTTACATGATCTTGCCCAACTGTAGGCTAATGCAAGTGTTCTGAACACATTTAAGGTAGGCTAGGCTAAGCTGTGATGTTTGGTAGGTTAGGTGTATTAAACACATTTTCTATTTATGGTATTTTCAACTTATGATAGGGTTATTGGGACATAACCCCATCATAAGCTAAGGAAGATCTATATTATTAAGTCATAACACAGAAGGAAATCCTGCCATTTGCAACAACATGAATGGACCTTGAGGGTATTACACTAAGTGAAATAAGTCAGACAGAGAAAGAAAGACAAATACCGTACGATCTCACTAATATGTGGAATCTAAAAAAAGTTGAACTCACAGAAACAGAGAGTAAATTGGTGGTTATCAGAGGCTGGGAGGTGAGAGAAATGGGGAGATGTTGGTCAAAGGGTACAAACTTTCAATTATAAGATGAATAAGTTCTGGAGATCTAATGTACAGCATGGTGACTACAGTTAATAATACTGTATTGTATACAGGCATACCTCATTTTACTGCGCTTTGCTTTATCGTTGTTTGCAAATAATGCATTTTTTAAAAATTGAAAGTTTGTGCAAACCCTGCATCGTCAGATGATGGTTAGCACTTTTTAGCGATAAAGTATATTTAATGTACATTGTTTTCTTAGACATAATGCTATTGCACACTTAATAGACTAGAGTACAAACATAACTTTTACATGTACTGGGAAGCCAAAAAATTCACGATTCACTTTATTATGATATCCACTTTATTGTGGTGGTCTAGAACTGAATCTGCAATATCCAAGGTATGCCTATATTTGAAATTTGCTAAGAGAGTAGATCTTAAATATTCTCACCACATACACAACAAAGGGTGACTATAGGAGGTGATAAGTTATTGTGATAATCATTTCACTATATACATATATATGTTTATATATAAAATAATCACATGAACACTTTAAATTTACACAATGTTGTTTGTCAATTATATCTCAATAAAGCTGAAAAAATAAAAAATAAAACAGCTAGTGTGAGTTTGCATTTAGGTTCTATCTTACTAAAAAATGAGATGTAATAATAAACCCATGACTTAGGCTTCATCACATATGCACCTAATATCACAATCTATTATGTTTTGGACAATGACATGCTTGCCTCTCTAGGGAATAGAGGTGATATGCTACGACATGAGTGGGACAATGTTTCACTGGAGAGGTGCTGCGATGTGTCTTTTGTGCCTTCTGCACCCACCACCCTGCAGTCCCCTCCCAGCGAATGCTGACCTAGGGTAGGGGAAAGGAGGAGGCTGAGTGAGCTGGGACCAGCATCTTGTGGGGGAAGGCACCTGCCCTCAGGACTGCACCCAGCCTGCAAACTCACCCCAGTCACCTAGCCAGTGGAGAATTTCATACAAGTGCTTCTCTTTAGTCTTAGCATCATTGGAGAATGAGGTAGTTTTCTCTAGCAAGATGAATCTGTTCTTGCCCTTTTGCTCTGTCTGGTGAGATTTTGCCTTTTTTTGGAAATCATATCCTAATTCTTCCTGGAAGCGGTTGATGACACAGTTGACATTGTCCAAGATGTCTGAGAGCTGGGAAGAAATATCCTATATGGGAGGCAGCAGATTGTAGTGTTTTGGGGTGTGAACTCTGGTGCCAGATGCCATGTCCTAGTAGTGTGATCTTAGACAAGTCAGTTAATTTCTTGGGGCCTCAGTTTTCTTATTTGTAAAGTGGAGATAATTATAGTACCTATGTCACAGGGTTTTTGTAAAGATTAAATGAACCAGTATTTGTAAAGCACTTAGGACAGCGCCTGGCACATAAAATACGTGTTAGCTCTGATTACTGTCATTTTGATTATTAAGACCAGCTCAGGGAGAGAATACTAAAAATCCACAGTGAACATTTCTTCAGAATTTCAGAATTTGCTGGGGACTTCTGGACATCTCTCCTCACAAGGACCCAGAGGCAACAGACTAGAAAAATGAGGCCCCAAGAAACCCTCAGGATCAGAGGCTCCCGTTAAAAAAATGCACCAGAGGCTCACGTGCAGGGTGATTTGAATCTTTGGCCATTTCCCTGTGAGTTTCTAGGGCTCAGCTTGGGGCACTCTGACAGGTTGCCAAGAACAGACCCCAATCATGAACTCTGGGCCCCTCCTCCTGCCCTGGTAGGACCCACCACGATGTGTCTCAGGGCCAACCTAGGGCTTCCCTGTGGGCTGTCTGCTTCCTGGGCCCATCCCTGCCTCGGGGGGGCGGTTTGATTCCAGCTCACCCTCCACTAATCTGTCCACAAACCCAGCTTGCTGAGGATCCCAGGACCCCTGAGGGCCCAGAGCTGGAATCTTACCCAAATCTGGGCTCAGTCCCCAGCCTCCACATCAGACCCCAACAGAAGGGTGACACCTTCATCTCAAGGGGTTACCTCCTGAGCCCGAGTTAGTTGGGCAGCCTCAATTCTTGAGATGACGGCTTTCACCGACGCAGGGGTCACCAACAGTGGGGGTTCGTCTTTCTCCATTTGGGATCACTCTGTCAGTCACAAAGATGTCCTGTGTCTCTGGTACAGGGGCCTGGACACACGATGTTGGCTGCTTGGGGGTTAAGGACTCCAGGGCAGCTCCTGAGTACCCTCTTCCTAGCCACAGCTCCCTGTAACTGCCAGACATCACGTTCCAACTGACCTTTTCTCCAGTGACATCATCAGGTTGATTGGAAGAATGACTCCCTGTCATCTGTCTGTTTGATTATCTAGCTTTTTAATCCATCACCTAATATATATTAACTTGACCTGTTGCTTTATAAAAATCATTAAATGTTATGCTCCCAAACTAAATATTAACGGCTAAAAGTAGGAAACAGCAATTAGAAAAAGTTCTTTTCCCAAAGAACTTTTAATTTAAAAAAAATTACAGCCAATCAATAACTAATGGGAATATATTTCAATTTGCACCAGGGGTCAGGGCTTAACCAACACTGTCACTGAAGGTAATCATCAGTACCAGAGGCCTTTTTAAAACAAATGATTAAAATGGACATCATTGTATGCCCAGGACTAGAACTTTGCCTGGTATACAGCAGGCACTTAATAAACATTTGTTGAATTAACGAATATGTAAGTAAAAATACATATATGTGCAAATTATTCTTCCATGTTACTGAAACATTTAACAGATAAGGAATTAAACATTGTAAGTTCAGTTCTTAGCAGTGCCATAGCCACTTAACAACTTGTCACCTGTCTTTTACATACTATCATTCATTCACTTATTCAAAGTTAATTCTTTCATTGCCTCATTTACTCAACAAACACTTATTGGTAACGTTCTATGTTCCAAGCATGGGGCTAGATGCTAGAAATACAAAATACAGTGAGACCTAGTTCTGTCTTTGAGGCAATCACACCCTGGTTTATGGATACCTGTCTATCTATACATCTGGCACTGGATGGTCCTTTAATCCCTTATGATTTCAGAGCATGTTGTAGGTTACAAATAACTTATTTATCCTTACAAACATGTAGAGCCAGCTGAGGCTCAGAGTTATGAGACTTATCTAAAGTTACAGAGCTGGGAAGTACAGAGTCAGGACTTCAACCTGCTTTTCTGATTCCCAATCTGGGGTCCTTTCCCTTTTCTCCCTTTCTCTCCCTCCCCACTTCTTCTTTCTTTTACACATAATCATACTGATAATTAGATCACAAATAGTTACTTCCCTGGTGGTCCAGTGGTTAAATCTGCCTTCCAATGCAGGGAATGTGGGTTCAATCCCTGGGCAGGGAACTAAGATGCCACATGCTGTGGGACATCTAAGCTGGCAAGCTCTAGAGCCCACGTACCACAACTAGAGGGTCCACATACTGCAATTACTGAGCCTGCGCACTCTGGAGCCTGTGTGCCACCACTAGAGAGAAGCCCGTGCACCACAACGAAGAGCCCGTGTGCCGCAACAAAAGATCCCACATGCCGCAACTAAGACCCGATGCAGCCAAATAAATTAATTTTTAAAAACCCATACACTTATTTAAAAAATTAGATCACAAATAAATGATCTAAACAAGCCAATTAAAAGATAGATTATAAGATTCAATTAAGAAAAACCCAATACTCAACTATGTTCTGTCTACAAGAAACACACTTTAAATAAAAAGATACATATACGTTAAAAGATGGAAAGAAATAAACCATGCTAATACTAATCAAAAGAAAGCTAGAGTGGCTATATTAACTTCAGATTTTAGAACAAGAAAGATTAGCAAAGATAAAAAGGGAGGGATATTCCATAATGATAAAGGTGTTAACTAATAAAGGTGACATAATCTTATATATATATATATATATATATATATATATATATATATATGAACCTAATAACATAGCTTCAAAATACATGAAGTGAAAAACTTATAGAAGTGAAAGGAGAAATGGATAAATCCACAATTAGAGTTAGAGATTTCAACACTTTTCTTTCAGGAACTGGAAAAAGTAGAAAAAAAAAAAAAAGTACGGATATAGAGGTTTTGAAAAACACTATCAACCAGCTTGATTCAATTGACATTTATAGAACATCTCACCCAACAACAGCAGGATGCATTATTTCCAAATGCATATGGAATAATAATCTGGACCATAAAACAAATATCAATAAACTTAAGAAGATTAGAATCATATAAAATATGTTCTCTGATCACAATGGAATTAAACTATAAGTCAATAATTGAGAGATATCTGGGAAAATTCCCAAATATTTGTAAATTAAACAACACACTTCTATATAATCCATGAATCAAAGCAGAAATGACAAGGAAAATTATGAAATTTTGAACTGAGTGAAAATGAAAACATGACATATCAAGATTTGTAGGATGCTGCCAAAGCAGTGCTTAGGGGAAGAAACTAGATAAGGAAGAACAGAGAAACTCAAGCACAAGGAAATAATATGGTTAAGAATAAAATAAATAAAACAGAAAATAAACAAACAAAAATGGAGAAAATCAATGCAATTACCAAAACCTGGTTTTTTGAAAAGATTAGTAAATTGATAAAGCTCTAGCCAGCTTTTACCAGGGGAAAAAAAAGAGAAGACACAATTTACAAACATCAGGAATAACAAGGGGACACCATTACAGACTCTACAGTGGGAATAATAAGAGAGTATTATGAAAAAACGTTATGCCAATAAACTTGGTGAATTAGACAAATTCCTGTAATAGATACAATCTATTAAAGCTCAATAAAAAAGAAAACCTGAGAAGCCCTCAATCAACTAAAGATATTAAATTAATCATTAAAAACCTTTCCTTCAAGGAAAAGTCCAGCCCCAGACAGCTTTATTGGTAAATATTTTGCCAAACATTTAAGGAAAACACAATACAACTCTATATAAACTCTCTGAGAAAACTGAACAGTATGGAACACTTCTCAAACCATTTTATTCGGTTAGCATTACCTTGCTACAAAAACCAGACAAAATATTACAAGAAAAACACAGACAACATAGACATAAAAGAAAATAAAATGGAAGCTGCTGACAGAAAAAAAAATTATCTGCAAAACATGTATTTGATAAAGGACTTGTATCCAGAATATTTAAAGAACCACTATAACTCCATTACAAGAAGGAAAACAATCCAGTTTTTAAATGGGTAGAAGATTTGAATAGACACATCACTAAAGAAGATATTCAAATGGTAAATAAGCACATGAAAAGATTCTCAACATCATTAGGGAAACAAAACTACGACTTGTTAACAACAGTAAAAAGTGTGACATACCAAGTGTTGAGGATGTTGGGAAAGTGAAACCCTTGTATATTACTGGTGAGAATGTAAAATGGTACAGCCACTTTAGAAAACTGTCTGGCAGTTTTTTAAAAGTTAACTATACATTATCACACAATTCCCATTCCTAAGTATTTACCCAAGAGAAATGAAATTTACCCAAGAGAAATGAAAACATATGTCCACACACAGACCTATATGCACAAATATTTATAAACAGCTCTATTTGTTATAGGTCAAACCTACAAACAACCTAAATGTCCATCAACTGGTGAATGCATAAACAAATTGCAGTATGTCCATGCAATGAAATATACTACTTCACATTAAAAAACAATGAACTACTGATACATGCAACAACATGCATGGATAATCTCAAAAGCTTTATACCAAGTGAAAGAAGGCAGATACAAACTACCACACACTGTATGACTCCATTCATATGAAATTCTAGAGATGCAAAACTGTAGTGACAGAAAGCAGATCAGAAGATGACAGGAGCCAGATGAGGGAGAAGCGACTGACTGCAAAAGGGAACAAAGAACGTTTCTGAGGGAAGGAAATGTTTTATGTCATGATTATGGTGGTGTTTACATGACTGTACCATTTGTGAAAATTCACTGTACCCTACACTTAAAATTGGTGAATTTTATTATGTGTAAACTATACCTCAGTAAAGCTGATTTTTTTTAAATGCAATGTTTTATAATGCCCAAGACTGTGGAGGGATTGTGGGCAGACAGTGCAAGGGGCTGGAAGTTAGGAGGGTATAAGGAAGTAACTCTTTCTCTTTTCTCAGGTGGCAAGTCTTCTCTTTTTTCCTTCTCTTTACCCTTGGGGCTGGGATGCTCCCTCCTCCAAGCCCCTCTCCCATGCAGTTCAGGCCAGTAGCAGCACCTTCACCACAGTTCAAGGGTCACACTAGTTGATCACTAGCCCAGAAGAGATGTTTCTAAACCTTTTTTTAAAAAGCAGCTAACCCCCTTTTGCAAGCAAAGCCTTCTGTAGAACCTCACTATCTAAAACAGATAAAAGCAATGTTTTATTAGAATACATTTGTAAGTTCAACTTCATGACATCTCTGTATTATAAAATCATTCGATGTCAACAAGCTTGTTTTGACAAACCCCAAAATTTGATACGTAGGACATTTGAGTGTATATATTTTTAAACTACTGTTTTAAAAATATTTAAAATATATTTAAAGTTTCTGGGTAAAAATGGTAGATTGAACACACGTATCTAATTTTGTTCTACTAAAAATATACTAAAACTATAGCAAAGGGATTTTTTTAAGGCATAATTGCACAAAGACAGGGAAACAGGAGAAGAGACGAGCAAAATACTTTAAGAAGCTGTTAAGCATATGGATGAGTGGTTGCTGACAGACTAGAGAAGGATGAATCCTAAGGCAGAAGTGGGGCAACCATACGGCAAATGGAATTAGTTGTGCCAGATTGCTGACCACACCAAGAAGGAAGGCCTAAAGATGTGACATCAGAGGTTCCCTGCAGTGAAGCTCTTGGAGACAAGCCCCACCCATGTACCTCAGCCCACAGAGCACAAACGCTTTTCACTGGGATTTTGGTAACCCATCCTTAAATGTGAGCAGACAACCAGGGATTATAAGACCTTCAAGCAAAGAATCTAACACGAAAGAGATCAAAACCACAGCAAAAGAAATTTAGAGAAAACAGTGATTATGCAAGAGAAGAAAACTTAAACCATCATTAATAGTGTCAGAGATAAGCTACTGCAACTTTGAAACAAAATAAGATGCTATAAAAAGGAATAGCTGGAGAACAAAAATAAAGTGAGAGTAATAAAAGTCTTTAAAATATTGAAAAACTCAGTAGAAGAATAGGAAGATAAAAGTTGAGGAAATCTCCCAAAGACAAAGTAAAAAAGATGAAAAGTAGGAGAGAAAAACAAGAAATGAGAAGGACCAGTCCAGCAGATCCATCATCTGAATTATAGGAGTTCCAAAAAAGAAATAAGAAAGAAAATGGAAGTGAAGAAATCACTAATGGGATGATTCAAGATTATTTCCCAGAAGTTAGGGGCACTGAGTGCCCAGCACTACAAATAGCTTCTCTAAGACATATCACTGCCATTTTAGAACACTGGAGACAAGGAGAGGTTCAGAGAGGGGGAAAAGTCACTTACAAAGGATAAGGAGTTAAAAGACTTCAGACATCTCAAGAGCAATGACCAAAGCTAGAAGGTCACGTTGCAATGCTGTCATAATTCCAAAGAAATTCAAGATCCAGCGAAACAATGGATCGTGTCATAATAGAATAATGGTAATGTCAAACATGCAAAGTTTGAAAACAATTTACCTCCTCCTTTCTGAGGAAGCTTCTGGAAGATGGTCTCCTCCAAAAAGAGGGAATAAGTCAAGAAAGAGAAAGATATGGAAACTGGCAAATAAAAGATCCAGCAAAGGAGAAAGGCAAAGAAAATGCCTGGCGATGATAAAGGAGATAGTAGGTTGCCAGATGTGTGTGGGGGCGGGGGGGATAAACTCAGATTGGTGCTGGTCGGAAGTCTCCAGCAGAGATGTCCTCAAGAAGATGAAGTTGATAGAATATCTCCTGTGTCTGTATATTCTGAGAAGGGATTTAGGCAATTGGGGGAAGATTTTGAGATAAATACATAGAAAACTAAACAAATGAAAAAAAACAAGGTAATTATTAATTCCAGGAAAAATAAAAAGTGCAGGAAAGGAAGAATAATCAAAGTTTTCTACATGGCTCAACTCTGAATAGCATATGCAGTCACGGTGTTGTGAGAACTGAAAACTGAACTAACAAAAAGGAGCAAATTAAATTTGGCAGATAGGAGATGAGAATAAGGTATAAGCACTGGGAAGAGAGGCAGGGAAAAGAGTTCAATCCACAAATCTGCCCCTATTACTTGTGAGGGCTGGGGTAGACTACAGATGGAGACTCTCATACACTACTTATCTTAATGTTACAAATTAAGGTAACAAACTGTTAAATAAAATACCGCTAAACTAACTTCACAAATATACTTTCATTAAGGACCTACCTAAAAGGCCAGGTTCTAAATTAGAATTTTTGGACTCCTCAGAGTTCTACAGTAGAAAATAGCAGCGCCTAGCCCCTGGCTCTTGCCTGACCCCCTTCCTTTCTGCCCTTGCTTCTGTCCTGCAATGAGTGAGCCTTACACAGGGTCCTGTGGACACCCCAGCTTGTGCTCACTCCTCTTGCTGTGCATAGCTAGCTGCCCCTTGGCTACCCCTCAGGCCTAGGGATACCCACACTATCAGCAAGGTCTCCCTGGGGAGGAAAGATGCAAGGAAGAAGCTGGTGCAGGCCCAGGAAGCAAGCTGGGCAGGGAATTCCAGGGTCCCAGGTATTCAGAATATCATCTATAATGTGGGAAGTGGGCTTTGGATGGACATATCCCCTCGGACTCCTCACCCCGAGGGGAGGGACACAGCTGGATGAGGGCCAGAGATATGAAGGTAAATGCCAAAAGAAACAGTTGAAAAGAGCTGAATATGGCTGCCTCCTAGGAGGGAGAGAGAATGGAGGCAGGGCTCTTCTGTTTTTCTTAACAAATCTTATATAATTATTCGATTATTTAAAATAATTATATAAGATTTATATATAGACACACAGGTGTCTATGCGTTCTAAAAAATACCTCACTAAAAAAAAGAAAAACTGGGCTTCCCTGGTGGCACGGTGGTTAAGAATCTGCCTGCCAATGCAGGGGATGTGGGTTTGAGCCCT
>NC_041219.1:89436741-89438564 GCF_002837175.3 Physeter macrocephalus | reverse complement strand
TGACCCACACCTACTCAGCCCACGTGCCCCAACTACTGAAGCCCACGCGGCTAGAGCCTGTGCTCCACAACAAGAGAAGCCACCGCAATGAGAAGCCCGCGCACTGCAACGAAGAGTAGCCCCTGCTCGCCGCAACTAGAGAAAGCCCACGCACAGCAACGAAGACCCAACACAGCCAAAAATAAAAATAAATTTTTAAAAAAACTGTAAAAATAAAATGTGACTGATAAAAGTTTATGGAACCTCTGAACCACTTCTGTTGTGCCTAGAGGTCTCAATAATAATGTTTGAAAACAACAGGACTAGGCCCTCATTTGAGGCCATCTAGGTATTACAATGAAAACCAGATGAAGTTTGGGAATTCCCTGGTGGTCCAGCGGTTAGGACTCCAACCTTCCACTACAGGGGGCATGGTTTCCATCCCTGGTTGGGGAGCTAAGATCCCCCCAAGTCACACGGCGCTGCTAAAAACAAAAACAAAACACCCACATGAAGTTTCTCTCTACGGCGGCCCCAAGAATGACTCTCTTCCTTTCCTCCCATTTGTCACCTTTAATTTAGGACTTTAACTTCTTGTTGGTTGTTTTCCTACCTCTCCCCTGCTAGACAATAAGCGCCTTGGAATTGGACCCAGGTGAGAACTTCTTTGTATCTTCAGGACCTAGCACAGTACCAAGCACGGAGCACAGGCTCAATTAAGTGTTGATAAATAAAGGAAAAAAGAAACACCTTTACCCGGGCCTTGGACAGAAGGTGCTCGACCTTTCTGCACCCGTATGCCTAGAGCTCTGTAAGTTACTAGCCCTGAGACGTTAAGCAGTCATTAAATAGCTTTAGGTTATAATTCCCTTACCTGTACAACATAACATTTATCTCACATCTTTATTCCTAAAATAAATTGGGCCCCTCGCCTCACGATTTCACCACTTGGTGGGAGCCAAGCCAAATCTCAAAAGAAGTAACTTTGGGGTCACGTAAGAAGCCCGTGTACGCCGCACAAGGGCAGGAGTTTCCCGGGATCTGTCTGCTTTTTTTCCCCACTGCTATTTGCCCAGTGCCTGGAACACTTCCTGGCACATAACAGGTGCTCAGTAGTTGTTGAATGAGTGAATTAATTAAAGTGCTAAAAATATGCATCGAAACAAAAAAACGCTCTGTGAAATGCAAAGATATCCCTACATTCGGAATGAATACTTGGGTCCAGCCTCTGGTCCTGGGAGCGAGCGCGTGGGATCCAGCCGCTCCGCGCGCCCTTGCTGTCGAGCCGCGAAGGCGGAGAAGCGGCGGGCCGAGGTCTGGAGGCGGCCGGCGAGAATGGTGGGAAGGGCGTGAAGGCAGGAGAGTAGCGGGCGCGCGCTGAGGGGTCGGGACCCAAGCTCAGGCCGCGAACCGCAGCCTGGCGTCGGCCCTCCGGCCGTCACTCAGAGCGCGGAGCGGGCGTGCCCCATGCCCCGTGCCCCGCCCCCCGGTAGGCGGACCCCGGACTAGCAGGCGCAGGGGCGGGGCCTTGCTCTCCGCGCCGGGGGCGGGGCCGGGCCGGGGCTCTCTGGGCCGGTGGAGGACCCGGCTGGTCGGCGGGAGCGACCGGAGCCCCGGCCACCAGGGCGTGCGACCCCCCACTGGCTCCGCCTTCCCGGCTGCGGCCGGCCAATCAGAGCGGCTTTTACTGGTGGGTGGGCCGAGCCGGCCCAGCTGCTCGGAGGCTCTGGCATGGTAACGTCCCCGCGCGGGTGTGGAGGGGCCCGGGTCGGTCCTACAGCGCCCCCGGCGGCCCGGGCCTGGGCCGGGGGGGCGGGGAGGCCGCCGCGGGTACCCGGGACCCC
>NC_041219.1:89411682-89436648 GCF_002837175.3 Physeter macrocephalus | reverse complement strand
GGGGGGAGGGGGCGGGGATTTGGGGGAGAAGGGGCGGGGGAGGCCATGATGGAGGATGGCGGAGGGTGGGGGTGTTGAGGGGAACTAGGGTTGCGGGACTGGGTGAGGAGGAGGAAGGGATGAAGCGAAGAGTGCGTTTGTGGAGAAAGGTCGAGAAAGAAGAGGGGGCGAGAGATGTGGGAGCCGGTGGACTAGGGGAAAGCTGGGGGCCACAGTTTCCCCTCCTGGGATATTTGGCGTGCGACATGCCCGTTACCCAGACTCAGTGCTTGAACCCTTTGGAAGCCCTGGATGCCCCATAAGACCTCTTGGAGACCCCCTCCTTCATTTCCCCGCATTGTCTCCTGAGGTGAGGAGGGGGCATTGTTTCCTGAGGAAAGAGAGGCTTCCAGCCCCCACGCAGTGCTGGACAGCCCAAGAAATGGAAGAGCAGAGGCCCCTTGGTCCCAATCCTGTCTCTGCCGTCAGCAAACTCTGTAACAACTCTGTGTGACCTTGGGCAAGTCACTACCTTTCTTTGGGCCTCAGATTTCCTATCGATTAAGAAAAAAAAAAAAAAAAGGAAGATTCATGGGAATGATATCCCAGATCTTTTTCTGCTCCAAAATGGGGTGGTTCTTGAGGATAGAGTTTAGGAGAATGGGTTCTAGGACGTCGGGGAGCAAAAGAAGGACGAAAATGGAGGCTAGGCCTTCAGCTGGGGCTGCAGAAAATCCCCAGGGACGTGGGGGGATGGTAGGCACAAAGCAAGGCTGGGGCAGGCTAGCCAGCGCCTCTGGAATCCTGTTGGAGGGATGGGAGAACTCTAAGTAGAGGAGGGGTTGAGACCTAACCCAAGAAAGATGAAGATGAGAAGTAACATTCTGTTCATCAGAAGGAGAGTGATGAGATGGCAGGATCAGAGAGAAGCAACGGAAGATATTTTCTAGTATCTTTGGGGAGCAGGAGGAATAATGAGGCTGGTACAGGGGAGTGGGGACTAGAATAGTTTCGAAAACAGGGAGGGAGAGGCTGGTGCTGTTTGGGGCAGCTGAAGAAGGGCAGCAGGTAGATATTAGAGCACAGGGTAATCAGCTGGTCTCTCAGTCTCCATGATACTTTTCTTTTTGATGATGGCTACCTCCTTCTGAGAGGTGTGCCTCCCAGCCTTCATTTTCCAGCACAAATCCCTTCAGGGAGTGAGTCAGACCTGGCCAACCTTGGGATTCCCTGGCTGTCTGAGGATTTCAGGATTGTGTGAGGATTGGGGTAAAAAAGAAAAGAGGGGAATGAATTTGAATGTGGGAAATACCTGTGGCACTGTCTCCTTGCTGGGAGGCTGCTTTGTGGAGTAGTTGAAAGCACAGGCTTTGGGGTCAGACTGCTTGGATTCCAAACTTGCCTCTGCCATTTAATCTCTTGGAACCTTGGTCAAGTTACTTGATCTCTCTGAACCTCAGTTTCTTTATCTGTAAAATGGGGATAATAACCTCTAACATAGTTACAAGGATTAAATGAGTGTTTGGCATGGTATCTGGCTCATAATAAGCACTCAGTAAATGTTATTTTTCCCTCTTTCCATTCTCTTCCTTCTGTCTCTCCAGTCTTCTCCTTTTCTCCTTCTGAATCTTCAGTTCTGAGATGCCCCTCAGATGTGGAGGCTGAGAAAAACTGATTGTATCTGTCGGGGGTGGGGGTGGGGCAAATCCTTCAACTGGCCCAGGTGAACACATGATGATCAGATGATCAGTTATCTCTTCACTGTCGGTCCCCAGCCTACAAATGTGTTTTTGTTCCAGGGAAGACACATGATCTGCTTCTCTTTCAGCCCCCTTTCCTATATCCCTCTCTCACACAAGTTACGTCTTCAGATTCTCACACAGAAGTATAATAAGACCTGAAGTTGTATAGGCACTGCAGCAAGTGAGATAGGGGCAGGGGTGTTTCAGGAAAGAAAGCCTACACGTCGCACAGGGGAGGCTCAGGGAAGGGAGGGCTTTGGAAGTTCCATAGTAATTTATGTTCATTCCATTCCTGTGTCCTCTCTGGGGAACTGTCCAAAACAGGCTAGTGTCTGGATCCTGGCCAGGGGTCTCCATTCCAAGTTAAAGATGGTCATATACAGTTAGTTTTTAAAATTGTTTAGGTTTTCCCGTGCCAGTATTTGGTTCTAGTTCACTTTCCCCAGCCACACAGACCTCTGCCAAACTGCCTCTCTCTCACATCACGGTCAGCTTTTACCCAGAGAATTTATACAAACGTACCTGGGTACATGTGCACACACATACACATTTGTCTGTTTTAGGATATTCCAGTATGCAAAAATAAGTTTAGGGGTGAGTCTGCATCTTGTCACAGCACTTTGTGTGTAGGGCCCTGACTAGACACTTCAGAGGAGGCTTAAAAGGAGAAAATGCAATCCCTAAATGTAGGGAAATCCCCACCTGAGTAGGGAGACAGGCAGTCCCATGTGAAACACCCAGCAAGCATCCACAGAGTAGCATGTCACTCTGTGCAAAGTAGTGCAGCATTTATCCTGAGGGGACACAGGTAGGAGTGTGTGTATGTGTGGAGGATAGTCATAAAGGTAACCTGAAGGAGGTGACTATTGGATCATCTTGAACAAAATAAGAGGCAAAGAATAAAAGAAACATGGAGTAATCTAACAGTTTGTGCAAAGAGGAGGAGGGGAGCCATTGAGTCAGGGTGAGCCAAGAAGAGTGTGGGATGGGTCTTATTTAAAGGCTTTGAATGAGATTAGATGAGAGATTCTGTAGGGTGGGCAATAGGGACCCACCACTGGTTTTCAAGCAAGAAAATGTTGGAGCCTTCCCGGTTTAACCACATGGGTCTCAGGGGATATGCTAGAGTGAAGAAAACAGACCTGCTTCCTGTGGTAAGGACTGTGCTTTTAAGGGAGTAGGGCTAGAGGGCAGATTGGATCCAGCCCTGGGACCAATTAGTCCCCCTTAGTTTTTTATCTGAAAAAAGAGGACTGCCTAGGGTGGTTGCCAGCATCCTCTCCAGCTCTGACATTCTGTGTTCCCTGAATAACTGCTAGACCTTAAGATGGCTTTGTTTTGTGGGATTTGCCAAGACCATTCAGTCAGTAAGTCAAGAAATAATAGCACATACTGTGTGCCAATAGGGGGTAGTGAGGAAAATACAATGGGCATAGGATATTGGAGTAAGCAAAAACAGAGTCTCTGCCCCTTAGAGTTTTCAGCCTAGTGGAGGTGTCAGATATTTCATTGATTCTAAGACTCACATTTTAACATTTCTGAAGTCAAGATGCATCTTAAAATCAGTGGAGTATCATAATTTAATTGGCAGCATTTGTTTTTTATTAGTGCCACATAAAATAAGAATACAATCAGAATTGTACAAATAGCTGTAAAATTCGTGGATAATTGCTGAAGGGGGAGGTAACATGGTGTCTGAGTGTGTAAAAGAGGGCTCTGACTAGTCCGCTGGGTTGGAGAAAGGCATTCCTGAAGAAACGATGACTGCCAGATGTGAAGGATATGTAGGCGAGTTGTGTGGGCTTGGAAGGAAGATTGCCCCAGGCAGAGGTGGATGTCTGAGGTGGGAGGATTGAGAGAAGGAGCTCAGCATGGGTGAAGTAGGCAAGGCAGTTGGGGAGCAAACGTGCCACAGCCTCCCAGACCCATTAAAGAGTTTTAAACGGGAGTAACTTGCGTGGCCTGAGGTTGGAGTGGGTGTCGGGAGACCAGTCAAGAGGCCACTGAAGTAGGTCAGATGAAAAAAGAGGGGTGGTAGGGGTGGAGGAGGAAACGGAGAGAAATAGATGGATTCAAGAAATCTTTAGGAGGTAAAATTAACAAGACTCATTGATGTATTGACAAGAAAGAAGGAGGTGTGGTGTGTGACTCACAGATTTCTATCTTGGACAACTATGAATGGTGGCACCAGTCTCTGAGATGGGCGACCCTGGAGCCTGGGAGGACCCAAAGATGGTTACGTAGCGTCTGGGAGGTTAGAGAGGATCTTGAGGCAGCTTGGGTGGGAAAGTGTGGCACAGAGAATTGGATTTCCTCCCATCTTGATTGGTTTCTGGCTTCCACACAGAAGGAAGTTTCAGGGGGCAGGAGCAGGTCTGAATACAGGGCTTAGAGTATGTGAACCCTGAGAAAAGGTGATCCATGTTGGAGTAGTTTGACTTACCCTTCCTTCTCTTAGGACAAGATGGGTGGGAAGAGAGGAAGGACAGATATTGCTAAAAGTAGAGATTAGAAGCTTTTTTTTTTTTTTTTTTTTTTTGCGGTACGCGGGCCTCTCACTGTTGTGGCCTCTCCCGTGGCGGAGCACAGGCTCTGGACGCGCAGGTTCAGCGGCCATGGCTCACGGGCCCAGCCGCTCCACGGCATGTGGGATCTTCCCGGACTGGGGCACGAACCCGTGTCCCCTGCATCGGCAGGTGGACTCTCAACCACTGCGCCTCCAGGGAAGCCCTAGAAGCATTTTTAAATGCTGAGCCTTCATACCATAGGGATAATTGGGAAAGTAGGGAAGTTGGGCAGCAGTGAGCCAGCTCCCACCTTTCTATGGGACTCCTCCCTACCACCCCCCACCTTCCAAGCAAAGAGGAGGAAGGGCAGAGCCTTTTAGCTGCATCTCTGTGCCCTAGTCTACTTTTAAAAATTTTTCGAAAGGGTAAATATAGTCATATTCAAAGTTACAAAAGGGCAAACAGAATTCTCCTTTCCACCTGTGTCCCCATTCTCATTTCTTGTGTGTCATCTTTTGTCTCCAATTTTTATACAAGTAATAAAACTTTGCTGCACTTTGCTTTTTTTCCCCCCTCTTGTTTATGTATCTTAGAGATTATTCCCTAGCAAGACAATGAGCCTCTTCATTCTTTTTTATGACTGCATAGTATTCCATTTTATGTTTGTGTAAAATTCCATAGTTCCTCGCTGATATTTAGGCTATTCTAGTCTTCTGGTTTTACAAATAATGCTGATCTGAAAACCTTGTACACACATGTAGGGCTATATCTATAGGATGAATTTTTAGAATTGGAAGATTCTATATAAAGAGGATTTGTTCCTTCATTTGTTCGTTCATTCACTTAATATTTGTTGAGTACCCATTATGTGCCAGACACTGTGGCAGATACCAGGAATCCAGCTTTCAACAAGTCAGGTACGATCTCTGCCCTCATGGAATGTTATTATTCTCTGGTAAGGGGAAACATATCCAAGCAAACATAATAATTAGGAAATTGTATACGTAAGGAAACTAAAAAGGGGATCAGAATAAATTGGAAGTGCTTTAAATAGAGTCAGGAAGGCTTTTTAGAGCAAGTGATATTTAGGCTGAGAACTAAATGGGGTGATGTGGCTAGCCATTAGGTGTAGGATAGGGAGACCTAGGCTGTTCAAAGCCTCATGCACTGGGACATGAGTTCAGATCCTGTAGGGGAGGTGATGGCCACTGAGTGTGGGGGCTGGGGAGTAAAGCTAAGGAGAAGAGGGAGGGAATGGGAATGGAAGATGTCAGAGTGAGTGAGTGACTAAAGATGAGGCCAGTTAGGGGAGGGGGCTGGTAGTAAAGAGAGGAGAGTTAGGGAAACTAGTACTTAGGAAGGACTAGTGACTATGTTTAGAGACCTTTGGGTTGAGTCTCTGTACTGGGTGAATTCAGGTAGGCGAACAGGAAAAGAGGCCACTTCCTCCCTGAGTACTTTGGGGATGAGAGACCTCTGTTTGCCTGGTTTAAGGGAAGCACAGCCTTGCCCACAGGCAGGAGGGTGGGTGAAAAGCCTTGGGAAGAGCCCATCTGTGCCTGTAGTAGAGCCTCCTCCATCTTTTCTTGGCTTTGGCAAAGTGGAAACTTCCAAAATAAAGATGACATTGAAGGAGCTCAGCCAGCTGGCTCTGAGCTAGCAGAAGAGAGAGCAGAGCTACCCAGGGCTCAGAGCTGGGGGCGGGCAGGAAAATGGGCTTGGAGACCCTTCCTCTGAACTTTTGCTCCTTTTTCATCCTCACCCCTCTGCTTCCCTTCTGCAAAAGCCCATCTCTTTGCCCATCCTGGGTCCTATGACTTTTCTCTCCCTCAACAGTCGGTTCCCGATTCTGGTCCCCGGCCCCCAGCAGCGCCTGCCCCCTTCCCACCGGGGCCCCCCATGATGCCACCACCCTTCGTAAGTTTTATGTCTTTCCCTGGGCTTGGCTTTTCCAGCCTGCACCCCCAACTCCCTAGTCCCTAGCACTGCTGCATCGCCAGTATGGTTTTTGTGTAATGCCCCCTTCTGTTGCCCTTGGATGAGGGATGGATTTGCTTGGGCATTGGGGTGGGAGGAGCTGCTTTTAAGCTCTCAGTCCATAAAGTTGACCGTTCTCCCTTTGTCTTTTTGTCCTTGGGACACACAGGGGCTGGGGAAAGGAGAAGTGGATGGGAAAAGACCCCCTTAGTGTGAGGGCACGGTGGGGCTGTCTTTCTCTTTCACTGCTCCTTGTCTGTATTCTTTTTTTTGTTTGTTTTGGGCTGTGCCTCATGGCTTGCGGGATCTCAGTTCCCCGACCAGGGATTGAACCCGCACCCTCAGCAGTGAAAGTGCTGAGTCCTGACCACTGGATTGTCAGGGAATTCCCCTTGTCTGTATTCTTTATACGAAAACGTCAGGCTGGAATAGCAACTGGTGGTCATCAAACTGGGGAAAAAGAGGTAGGAGGCAGGGGACTGGGGGATTTGGGACTGGACACCTGCCTCTGGCCCTGCATCTGAAAGGCCTCTTTGGGGACAGTCATTGAAGCAGTGGAGCCTTCCAGTTGCAGTATGGTGGCAGTTCCACCTCCCTTTTCCCTCTCCCTTCCCTGCCTCAAGAAGCTGCGTGCTTGCCTGTTATACCCAGAGGGACCCCCTGTTATAAGTCTCAGTGGTGAGGAGGGAGGCGGTTTCATGCCTCTCAAACCGAAACCTTGGAATTGTCTCAGAGCCAGGATGGAGGGTTTGGGTGGGAGCCGAGTGGCTCTTTCCTGACAGGTACAAAGCAGTGTCTTCTCTGCTCAGGATCTCTTCCTTTCCTCATTTCCAGATGCCTCCTCCAGGAATCCCCCCACCTTTTCCTCCAATGGGGCTCCCCCCGATGAGTCAGAGACCACCGGCCATCCCCCCCATGCCACCTGGCATCATGCCCCCAATGCTTCCACCAATAGGGGCACCGCCACCACTCACACAGGTAATCCTCTCCCCTGTACCAGGGCCTCAGAAAACCCTTGTCATTTTAGCTGCGGGTAGAGGTGAGAGTGGATATCTGGACTTGAGAAGCTGAGGTGGGGAGGGAGGGAACGTGGGGCCAGGCCCAGGTGGCTTTGTCTGCCGAATGGCTGGAGGACATTCTGAGGTTCGGCTAAGAGCCCAGAGCCTGGGGATTTCCTGTGGAGGTGCCCATGTGAGGGTCACATCCCCGACAGGATCTCTCAGGACCCTTTGCAGCCTGTGCTTACCTTCACCTCGATAGCTGGTTTTTGTCTTCTTTGTATCCATAGATACCAGGAATGGTACCACCCATGATGCCAGGAATGCTGATGCCAGCGGTGCCCGTCACCGCAGCGGTAAGCACTGGAGGGACAGGAAGTAGGTTCTGCCCTGCAGCCCAGTGGGCCTGACTTGGAGAACAGGGACATGGCTTCCATTCTTTCCCTCTTCTCATCGCATCCACCCTCGGCCCAGCTGCACTCCCCACACTGAGTCCTCCTCTCCAGTCCAGCCATGTACTCAGCTCTTCTAGTATCTCACTCTTCCCCAAAGGCACATACATTCTCTCTTTTTACTCCCCCTGCTATGCCCAGCTCCCTTAAGGAAACACACTCATGCCAGACACTGCTTACCCTCACAGAGTTAGCACTGTGGACACTTGCATACAATTTCGTCTTCATCTTCTGTGTCTCTGGAGGAATCAGCAGTACCTGGGGATCTCTCTGTACCTTCTTGTGCTGTTGTTCAGTGTAGTAGAGTCTGGGTAGGATGTGGCATTTGGTATTCACTGTGGAAAAGATGGGCCATGGAGGTTTACTCAACAAAATACTCTCACTTGAAAACGAAGAAAGGAGCTGCTGTGCAATTTCCCTCTGGAGTCTTAGAGCCATGGCCCCAGAGGGCAGGGGAAGCCTGTTAGGGAGCAGAGATCCCTGGGAGCAGGATACTTGGATCCTGGCCTGGCCTGCTTCTTCATCCCCCATGGCCTGGGTCTTGGGGGGCCACTGGGCTTGGCCCCAACCCTTCCCCCTCCTCTTTCTTCGGCAGACGGCTCCAGGTGCGGACACCGCCAGCTGTGAGTCTTCTGGGGGTCTGTTCCTCCCAGGCTCGGAGGTTGGGGGGGAGAGGGGACCATGGACTAGAGCCCACCCCGGATCATGCCTGTTGGGATGCCAGGGATCCTGGGATGTTGATGGGACCAGGGGATATTTATTGGGGATGGAATAAGGGAGGAATAGATGGGGATCAGATAGGGGTTGGAGCAAGGGCTTAATATGTTTCCTTTGGCTTCTTTTCTAGCTGCTGTGGCTGGGACGGGCCCTCTGGTGAGTTCTTTCAGCTCAGGGGTCTCTGGGTAGAAAGGCTGAAAAGGGCTGCTAATCGTTAACTTTTTGGGGTGAGGAGAAGAAGCTTTGGGAAAGGGGCCTTGACCACCATTCTGTGCACCCTCCCCTCCCCCAGAGGGCCCTGTGGAGTGAGCATGTGGCCCCTGATGGGCGCATCTACTACTACAATGCTGACGACAAGCAGTCCGTGTGGGAGAAGCCCAGCGTGCTCAAGTCCAAGGCAGAGGTCCTGAGTGGGGCTTTCTGTCCCTTCCTTTCAGATGCCCTGACCCTTCCACGTCCTTGGCTTCCCCTGAGTCTCTAATCATACACATGGTTCCTCTGATCCCAAGATCCCTGACCATTCCCCGACCTCCCTAGGATCTCAGGAAGTCCACCTTCCCCCATGTTGAGCCAGGCCAGGTGGTCGCTAAACACTCCTGTGTCCCCTACTCACTGGGTCCCCTTAGCTCCCCCAACTGTGGCTGGAAGGTATGCCCAGCCCACTGATGTTCCCTGGCCCACCCTCTTACAGCTCCTGCTATCCCAGTGCCCCTGGAAAGAGTACAAGTCGGACACAGGCAAACCTTACTACTATAACAACCAGAGTAAGGAGTCCCGCTGGACCCGGCCCAAGGACCTGGATGACCTGGAGGGTGAGGAGGGGGTGGGCCCAGGCAGGGGCTCTGGGTGTGGCCCTTGCTACCCTATAACCATGTTATCCTTTCCTGTTGCAGCTCTAGTCAAACAAGAGGC
Source organism: Physeter macrocephalus (assembly GCF_002837175.3). Taxonomy (NCBI): domain Eukaryota; kingdom Metazoa; phylum Chordata; class Mammalia; order Artiodactyla; family Physeteridae; genus Physeter; species Physeter macrocephalus. The sequence goes on along the minus strand of NC_041219.1, from coordinate 89,427,364 downwards.
TGCAGGGTGAGTGACTTGCCCACCTTGCCTACCTATCCACCCATACCTGGGGCCACCTAAGGGGTGGGAGTGGCCTCTCCCCATGATCCCTACTCTGTGGGAGGAAGAGCCAGCTCTCAGTCTCCTTGTGGAGTGGTCTGCTCTGGCCCCAGTCCTTCACAGGATAGAAAGACCAGCCAGCCCCTGACCACCTCTATCCCTGCTCTACTGGACACTGCCCTTCCGGCTCACCTGCAGGAAACGGCAGCAGCCACGGACACTACAGCCTCAGCCTCCTCAGCCACAGCCTGACCCCCCACCTGTGCCACCTGGCCCCACCTTGGTGCCCACAGGCCTCCTAGAACCTGAGCCAGGTGGGAGTGAAGATTGCGATGTGTCAGAGGCTGCCCAGCCCCTGGAGCAGGGGTTCCTGCAGCAGCTGGAGGAGGGCCCCAGCAGGTGAGGGCTGCCCCCCATGGCATTCCAGACACTGGCCTCAAGCTCCCAGCTGGGTTCAACCCTTGACCTGTGCCAGGTTTCTCGGGAAGGGTGTGAAGATCTGGGCATGACCTCTGAGGAGCAGAAAACGGCTTCCCTGGGGAGCAAGGGGGGGAGTGTCCTGATCACGCAGGGCACTGAAAGCTATAGGGACTGGGGGACACTGTGGCTGAGTCCCCTTTGGCCCCCAGTTCTGCTGGACAGCATCAGCCACGACAGCAGGAGGAAGAGGAATCAAAGCCAGAACCGGAGAGGTCTGGCCTCAGTTGGAGCAATCGGGAGAAGGCAAAGCAGGCCTTCAAGGAGCTGCTGAGGGATAAGGTGCTGAGAGTGGGGCTCCCAGGGTAGGCCTGGAGGGGGCAAGAGATGGGCAGGCCCCATGACCCCCGCCTGCTCCATTCCAGGCTGTCCCCTCCAATGCTTCGTGGGAACAGGCCATGAAGATGGTGGTCACCGACCCCCGTTACAGGTAGGTCTGGGCAGGCTCTCCAGACCTTGTTCATGGGGGCAGCTGAGCCAGGGATTCCCCAGGAAACCCCAAGGGGGCCAGAGTGAGGAGAGTGATAGATGAGTGAGTGTGCTGGGAAAGAGAAGCTGGAGGAGCCTCCTGGAGAAGGAGGGGAAAGGGCTCTGACATGAGACATTCAATAAATGCTTGTTGAATTGAATTGATTTGAATTGAATTAATTGGGGAAACAGGGGGCTGGATAGGGCAGGGGCCTGACTGCAACTTGAGAACCCCAAAGCAAAAGGGCCCAGTGTTAGCAGTGTCTTAGAGCCCCGTCTTGTCCCCTCACTGCTTCTTACCCCTCCCCACATCCCAGAGACCTACCTGTCTTGCCTCCCTGTGCCCTTCGAGCCCCTGCAGCCTGCTGTGCCCATGCATGGACACCTGTTAGTTCTATGAGACCTGTCCCCAGTGTGCCATGACCCTGCTTTGTGGGCTGTGCAGCGTGGTTCAGGCTGACTCCTCTGTCCCCATCTCACTCCCACCCTGTCCACCCCAGTGCCTTGCCCAAACTGAGTGAGAAAAAGCAGGCATTCAATGCCTACAAGGCGCAGCGGGAGAAGGAGGAGAAGGAAGAGGCCCGGCTAAAAGCCAAGGAGGCCAAGCAGACCTTGCAGCATTTCTTGGAGCAGCATGAGCGCATGACCTCCACCACCCGCTACCGGTCAGGGGGCCGGGCTGGGGTGGGGCCTGGGAACCCTGAAAACCTGTGGGCTCAGTCTCTGTTCTCTGCCTGCCTACTCACAGCCCGTATGCTCCACAGGCGGGCAGAACAGACCTTTGGGGAGCTGGAGGTCTGGGCTATGGTCCCCGAGAGGGATCGAAAAGAGGTTTATGATGATGTCCTTTTCTTCCTGGCCAAGAAGGAGAAGGTAACAGTCACTGGGCTGGATCCATCAGTCACAGTCTGATCTAAGACCTTCCATGTCTTTGCTTTCTTGTGGACCCAGCCATTCACTTCTCGCTGCCCCGGGGTCCCAGCTCCTTACTCAGAAGCTGGTGTGGCACCTACACATCCCCCATTTATGCTTTGGGCCTACAGCTCTGGGTGTGGGAGAACAGGAAGGTCTCTGAGGGCCTGGTCTGTAACCTGTTTCCTTCCCCTTTCTGGGGACATGAAGGCCTCGAGCCTGGCCATCCCAGAGTCCCCAAGCTGCCTGCCTTTCCCCAGGTGTTCCTCTGCCCAAGCCCACTTGAGTAGCTCTGGCCTGCCCTGCCTCACCCTGACCCTGTGGCTCCCTAGGAACAGGCCAAGCAGCTCCGGCGCCGCAACATCCAGGCCCTGAAGAGCATCCTGGATGGGATGAGTAGCGTCAACTTCCAAACCACATGGTCCCAGGCCCAGCAGTACCTCATGGATAACCCCAGCTTTGCTCAGGACCATCAGCTGCAGAGTAAGCCTGGGTCTCCACTCCTTTCTGCCCCTTCCCTTTTCCTCACTGACCCCTAGCACCAGCCTCAAACCACTCCCCTGCACCTCCTGCCCTCCTGGATGTCTAGGAGTCCCCAGCACTTACTCAGTCCAGAACCTCTCTGGACTCTGGAGATCCCAGAATGCTTCAGGACACCTCCTTTCTCCCTCCAGGGTCCACTGTTGACCTAGACAATGTGTGTCCTTGGGGGAAGAGCACTGGGGTAGGAATCAGAAGACTTGGAGATGATTTTTATAGCTCATGTGAATATGGTCTTAAATTGCTTGGTAGGGTGGGCCTTAAGTGGTCACACGTTGCAATAAGCTGCTGTTGGCCTATCATCACAGGCAGTATCTTCAGATATTCACCTTCTGAAGTTATATCAAAGCCTGATTGATTCCCAGTCCCATAAAAAATGAAATCTCAGACCCTGAGATAACTGATTTCGTATGATGACTTCTAGTAACCAAATTCACAAGAGCTGAATACTTCTAATTTTTTCTCATATAATCAAGGAACCCTCCTCAAGAACCATCATTCCAATAGCCTCTCCTGCAGAGTCCCCTGCTCCCCTAACCCCACCACGCTGGGTGTCCCCAACACCTACAGGGGCAGCATCTTTGAAGCGCTGGGGGTTCTGGGTCTGAGAGGGTGTCCCGCTGGCGCGGTGCCCACTGACCCTCCTCCCTGCGGTTAGACATGGACAAGGAAGATGCGCTGATCTGCTTTGAGGAGCACATCCGTGCTTTGGAGAGGGAGGAGGAGGAGGAGCGGGAGAGGGCCCGGCTTCGGGAGCGGCGCCAGCAGCGCAAGAACCGGGAGGCCTTTCAGGTATCTTTGCTGCCCTCTGGATCAGAGCTCAGCTCTGCCCCAGACCGTCACCTCTTCACCCATGCCCTGCCTCCTCTCGGCCAGTCCCACTGCTTTCTCTATGCCCAGCCCTGTCCCAGCTCCACAAGGCCTCTCTGTGCCTGCACTTTTGCTCCCGCTGTGTCCCCTCAACCTTGGGCTGTGCTCCTCTAGGGAGACTAGCCATATGCACCACCCAGAAACTGCCAGCAGAGAGCGCCAGCATGGCTCGCCAGCTAGGCCAGGTTTATTTCCCTTCACTGGGGAGCCAGACAGGCATAGCTAGCTTGTCCCCCAGCTTGGAGGTGGCATTGGTGTTGGTAGTGGTGGGGGTTACTTGGCTGTAACACATTTGGGAAGTTGAAACCAAGTCATGGGAAGATAATGCCGCAGGCAAGTTTCCGCTTCTTTGCCTCCTGGTCCGGCTCATTTTCCTTTTAAGTCTGTTCCCTTCTGTTTTACCCTCTCTGCTTTCACATTGCTCTCTGCCTCCCCATCTGTATCTCTTCATCTCTGCCTCTTGCCTGCATTTCCTCAGTCTGGGTTGTCCCTGCCTCTCTCTGCCAGCTCTGTCTTCTTCCCCAGTCTTTGGCTCTGCCTCCCTCCCTTTCTCACTCTCCCTGTAACTGGCCTCTCCCTGCTTAGACCTTCTTGGATGAGCTGCACGAGACAGGGCAGCTGCACTCTATGTCCACCTGGATGGAGCTGTACCCAGCGGTCAGCACTGATGTCCGCTTTGCCAACATGCTGGGCCAGCCGGGTAAGGCAGCTGGGCTCCCCCTCCTCTAGCCTGGCTTTCTGCCCTGCCAGCCTCTCTGCATTCCCACTCCCTGGTCCTGTCCTCAACCCCACCCTCAAGCCTTGGGAAGCTGCCGCCCGCCAGGCCCCCTTCCCTCCCTTCCCCGCAGGCTCCACCCCTTTGGACTTATTCAAGTTCTATGTGGAGGAGTTGAAGGCACGATTCCATGATGAGAAGAAGATCATTAAGGACATCCTTAAGGTGAGGGAAGCCTGGGCCTGTGGATGGAGGCAGGCTGGGTGCAGGGCAAGCTCCCAGGACAGAACTCCCCAGTAAGGCCTGTTTTGTGGGAGCATTGCAGCTCGGTTCAGGAGATAGCTACTGTGACCCTTTACTGTGCGCTGGGGACACACAAATGAATAAGATACAATTTCTGCCCATAAGGAGCTCATGGTCTAGTAGGAAGATAGACATGACAATGGCTATACAGAGGGGCAAGTGTTACTACAGAGAATCGAAAGAATTGCCATTTGAACTGCACCTCTAAGAACGAGTACATGGAGGAGGGTGGAGGTCCTGGGCGTAGGGTACCACAGGAGCAAAGAGGAGCAAGAAGCACAGCTAGTCATAAACTGGTAGCCCACAGATATGTTCCTTCTGCCTGTACAGAGTTTTAGAAAAATTTGGAATTTGATGCTAACATTTTAAAATCAAGAGATTACAATTAAAATCTGGATCTTCAGCATCTCTTGGAAATTTGGATTATCTAGCAGCACTAGGCTGGTTTTGTGAGGCATTCAGTGGACTTGAGCTGAGATGCCACTGCCTTTTAGAAGGGGCTTGCCCTCCTTATCTATCCTCACTCCTCCCTATCACCTCCGTGATGTGGGAGCGAATTCACCTGCCATTTCCTATCGCACATGCACGTTGGAGAATTCTCAATATCCATGTCTGTCAAAGGGGGAAAAGTGAGTGAGGGACTAGGAGAGCCCCATGTTTCAGAAAAAGATAACAAAGAGAAGCGTTTTTCTTTGTGGAAGTGAAGACCATTCTCATGGGTTTGAGAGGGCAGTCTGGATAGTGGTTAGCAGCAGGACTGTGAAGGCAGACTGCAGGGGTAAAAGTCCAGCTTAACCACTTACAAATTGTGTGACCTTGAGCAGATTACTTAATCTTTCTGAGCATGTTTCCTCTTCTGAAAAGTGGGGAGTATTCCTTCAGACTTCACTTGATCACCAAGGGGAGTAACTTGGTACCTGAGGTGGAGAGGGTCTGAGAATAAAGTGAGGAATGTCCCACTGCACACACATTTCTTTAAAGTCCTGTGTTTTGCCTTAAGAATTCATGCAGGTGTTGCATTTTAATGCCATAATACTTCTCTGTTAATATAAACTTAATATTTTAAAATTACTTACCATTAGGTAAGATGTATCATAATGTCCTGTGGCTTCCTCTGTTTCTCTGGAACCACATGCCCCAGTTGGGAAGGAGAGCCCTGCCTGTAAAATTCCTTGAATGCTAAAATAAGGAATTTGGATTTTTATCTTGTAAGTAATGGGGAGCTGGGAATGATGTGATTAGCTGATGTCTTGGAAAAGCCCAGGTGGTTGTGTAGAGCAGCGCTTGCAGCCAGAGTGCTTGTATGCTTAGGGATAGGCGTGGTAGGAGGACAGGACTCGAAGCCTCAGGATACTAGAAATGGTAGTGGCCAGTGATTAAGATAAATTCTGAGCTTGAGTCATCCTCTTCTGACTCACCCCCAGACCGCTTTCCTGCTGTTGGGGCCATTTGCTAGAAAAATCCGGGCAGCATGGACTCAAGGCAGGGTTTGAAGCATGGGGGGTGAGTAGGGAGACCAGGCAGGAGCTGCTGCAGTGATCTAGGTGGGAGTGAGCTCGGCGGGGGCAGTGGGGATGGCCAGTGAGCAGAGCTGTGATGTTCCAGTAGTTTCTGAAACTCCCTAGGTCTCCTCAGAGGGGCCTTGGGACAAGCCGGAGGGGGTGGGGGAGTGGGGGGGACTTTATGCTCCTTCCTCTATTTTCAAGTGTAACCGCTTGTTTCTCTTTTATACATCAAGGTTCTGCATAAGATTTTTATGGAAAAAAATGTTTCTGCTGTTAAAAAAGAAAGAAAGAAAGTTTAAAACCAGTAGACTAGAGTCACGCAGAAGTAGAATTGACGGATTTTTTGTGTGAAACTGAGGGAAGGAAGGAGTGAGTCGGAGATGTTAGGAGTGGATCGATGGCACCATTGGTAAGGATTAAGCAGGAAGAGCAGGGCTGGAGAAAATAGGAATTCCACTTCTGGAATTATTCTCAAAAGCAACCTGGGGCAGGGAGGAATAAAGCACATACCAAATTTTAAATAGGATAATTATATAAAGTAGAAATATCTAATCCAAGGAGAGCTAAATTTTATTGGACTCTTAACTTTTAGCCACAGAGCGGCCGGTACTGCTGACAGGCCTGTGGGAGTCCTATCTTTGCTGAGTCCTGTGTCTCCACACCTCCTGAGAAAGAATCTTCTTTAGATAGTTCCTCCTTCCTCTTCCCCCTTTTGGGCTTCTGCCTATGGAAGGCAGATGAACCCAGGCCTCCCTGAGACCATCTACCAGCCAGGCAGACTGTGATGGTACCTCGCATCCCATAGGGTAGTGCAGAGTCCTGGACTTGGAATAGCTGAAAGACAGAAGATCTGGGCCTGAGAGATCCATGGGAGTGGGGTGGGAGGCTCCCAGGAAATGAATTCTCTTGGGATCTGCTGAATTTGAAGTGTCTGCGAAATATCCAGTCTAGTATGGGTCTGAAAATCAGGAGAGAGGTGGGGAATGAGATTGCGAGGGACAGTGTAGATTGAAAAGACTAACTGCAGGTCTCAGGGGAACAAGCACAGGCAAGAGAGGTGGTAAAAGAAGTCAGAGACAGGAGGGGACCCTGGAGAGGGGAGCACTGAAGAAGTGAACAGAGGACGAGAAGAGTGGGGACCAAGGCATCCTTGGAGTTGACTCTTGGGACATGAGCAACCTCTAGGAGAGCAGTGTCCGTGAAGAGGGCAGAGTGAGTGCAGCACAGGCTTTAGAGTTGGGTACCTCCTGGCTGTTTATTGGTTGAGACCTTTGCAAGTTATATAATGTCTGTGAGCTTCAGTTTCCTAATCTGCAGAATGGGGATGATACATGTGCAAGGTCGTGAAATTAAATAACATTTGTAGTATCTTGCTTATAGTAGGCTTAATAAATGTTTGTTTTCCTTTGCACTGCATTTAAAGATTTTGAAACAAAGGGAAAGAAGCAGAGGTTAGCTTGAGGAAGGTGAGAGCAGGGTGGAAAGGGTATTCCAGGTTAAGTGAGCTGTGTACTTGACGGAAGGAGCCAGTGAAGAGGTGAGACTGAAGCTTGCAGTTCCCTAAGCGAGAGAGATTGGTATGTTTGAGGAGAAGGGCTGGAGAGCATGGGTTGAGGAAGTCCTCTTGGGAGAAGCAAGAAGAGTGCGCCTCTGCCATCAGCAGGAAGGCCGGGACAAGTTCGAGCTGAGTCGAGGGAGAGGGAGGGAACCTGGGCCCGTGCCCCAGACCTCGCACGCCAGTGGCTCCACTTTCCACTGAGTCATCTTGGGCCAAGAGAGAGAACTCTCCTAAGCCTCTGCTTCACTGGGGTGTTTTGAGGCTTCGGTGAGAAGCACAGCGCCGGGTCTGTGTGTGGTGTTTTTAATAGTGTTTCGGGAGGTGTACACCTGATGGCCTCTATTTCTCCCGTGGGTGAAGTGATCTGTGTGGGTGTAGTGCTTAAAAGTAGGGGCTTTGTTGTTAGAAAGACCTGGGGTAGAATTCTCGTTCAGCCGTATATTAGCCCTGGAGACCTTGGGCAATTGCGCTAGTTCCTCCAGACCTTGGTTTCTTCTTCTGCATAAAATTAGGATACTAGGACTTGTGCTTAAATTCAGATACGTGAGGATTAAATGAGATAATGTGTGTGAAACACTCAGCATGGTACCTGGTACATAGTAAGCACTCAATAAATATAGCCAGAGGGTGGGACCTGCAGATGCTGGAATGCAAGGAACTGACCGAGCAGCAGGAGGACCCAGCAGGGGCTCAAGCTTTAAGCCAAAGGGACAAAGAATTAATTCACACACACCCTGCACACCCACCCCTGTGATCCAACCCCCACCCCCAGTTCCCTGTGACAACCAAGCCAAGGGTGGGCATGGGAGTCTTAATTATCAGATGGTGAGGACTTGGACGACTTGGTCTCCAAGTGCATCCCAGTCCTGTGGATCCCTTCCGGGGGAGGGGGCCACTTGAGCATCCTGTAGTCTGACCCTTGCCTGCCCTGGAGGCCAGCCAGCTTCAGGTTCGGGCCTGTGGTGCCCCCTGCTTCATGCGCTGCTGTGCCCACAGGACCGGGGCTTCTGCGTGGAGGTGAACACAGCCTTTGAGGACTTCGCCCACGTCATAAGCTTTGACAAGAGGGCTGCTGCGCTGGATGCAGGCAACATCAAGCTGACTTTCAATAGTGTGAGGGGCCGCGTGGGGTGGGCCTGTAGCCAGGGCTCCGTTCTCGAACTCGTCCCTCACTCTTGTTCCGTGCCTTCTCACTCACTGCCCCAGTGTGACTCTTCCCCCAGTTCAGGGAATGATAGTAGGAGCCCAGGCTCCAACTTCCCACCTTTTAAGGTATGTCTGGGTGAGTCGGGGCGCCCACCCTCCTGGGTGACGCTGTTCTGTGTCCTGTCTGCCCTCAGCTGCTGGAGAAAGCAGAGGCGCGGGAGAGAGAGCGGGAGAAGGAGGAGGCACGAAGGCTGCGGCGCAGAGAAGCTGCCTTTCGAAGCATGCTGAGGCAGGCTGTGCCTGCTGTGGAGCTGGGCACTGCCTGGGAAGAGGTCAGGACTGCAGCCTGGCACCAAACACCACCCCCTCAGTCCTGAGGGCAGCGGTGCTTCTCCACCACCGGGGGCCCACCCCAGTCATAGCACAGCTCGGGGCCAGCTTCGGCTCCCTTCCTTCCTCTGCCCCAGCCCTGCCCTGTGCTCATGGCGGCATCCATGCTGTGCTGGGGCTGGTCTGATCAGCAGTGCTCTCCTGTTCAAGGTCCGTGAGCGCTTTGTGTGCGACTCAGCCTTTGAGCAGATCACCCTGGAGTCGGAGCGGATCCGGCTCTTCCGGGAGTTCCTGCAGGTACTGGAGGTGAGGCAGAGCTTCTCGTCCTCTGCATCTGCCCCGGGCTCTTGAACACCTGAGGCTAGCTTAACAGAAGCTTCGGTAACCTCCTATCACCAGGGCTCTCCTTTCGCGGACAACTAAGGAGGGGGAGGTCTTAGGGTACCCTGGGTAGACCTAAGGCCCTACCCTCAGAAGAGGAGGCAAAACCGGATTGTAGAATGCAGGGTCCTTCCTGGGGCTAACCTTCCTCACCCTTCCCTCTGCCTCCACCAGACTGAATGCCAGCACCTCCACAGCAAAGGCCGGAAACACGGCAGAAAGGGCAAGAAGCACCATCGCAAGCGTTCCCACTCGCCCTCAGTGAGTTGGCGGGTAGAAAGGATGTGGGGTGAGGCTGGATTGTCTGGGGGAAATAAGAGCCACTTTTCTTGCTTTTCCCCTACATCACCTCCCCTGGAGGAATATTTGAGGATTCCTTTGGTCCTGGATTCTCCTCTCTGTCCCCAGTTCCCATGCTTGAGGGCCCCTGGAGCCCAGGTAACCTCTGTGCTGACACGTGTCTGCCGATCTCCCCAGGGCTCTGAGTCAGAAGATGAGGAGCTGCCCCCACCATCTCTCCGGCCCCCCAGGCGGAGGCGGCGGAACCCCTCAGAGTCAGGCTCTGAGCCCTCTTCCTCACTTGATTCTGTTGAAAGTGGGGGCGCTGCCCTTGGAGGACGGGGTTCCCCATCCTCCCGCCTTCTCCTTGGATCAGGTAAGCAGTTGGGAGCTGGAGAGGAGGCCTTCGGGGAGCCCCACCCTCTGAGGGTAGAGTGGATTGGGAGGGCTGTACCTGTCGGAGAGTAAGGAGAACTTCCCATCCCTGCCCAGGCAGGAAACGGAGAGAAGGAAGGAAAACTGGACGGAGACTTCCTCAGACAGGTCGCTGTCTGAAGAATGAGCAGAGAAAAGGATGAGGCCTCCCTTCTCCCATGGGACTTAGTGGGGATTTTTCTGTCTCCAGATCATGGCCTTCGGAAAGTCAAGAAACCAAAAAAGAGAACGAAGAAGAGAAGACACAAGTCGGTGCGTAGAGAAGGAACTTCCATCCAAGGCCCTGCTATTTTATGAGATGTCTTCACCCGCCTCCTGGGCTGTTCTCCACAAGAACTGAGGAGGCGGGCTCTGGGCTCTTACAGAACAGTCCTGAGAGCGAGACAGACCCTGAGGAGAAAGCGGGCAAGGAGAGTGATGAGAAAGAACCAGAGCAGGACAAGGACAGGGACCTCCGGCGGGCAGAGCTCCCTAACCGCTCCGCAGGCTTTGGAATCAAGAAGGAGAAGGTGAGAGGCAGGCACCCGGCCCCAGCCCAGTCAGCGCTGTGCCCAGGCCTCGGCAGCCCTCGGGGGGAAGCTGTGGGTGAGCTGTGCCTTTGCTCCACCAGACGGGCTGGGACACGTCGGAAAGCGAGCTGAGCGAGGGTGAGCTGGAAAGACGGCGGCGGACGCTCCTGCAGCAGCTGGATGACCACCAGTGACCTGATGAGGCACCGTGCCTCCGGTCTGTGTGAGGCTGTGGCCTAGTTTACCCTCGCTGTCTGCCCCAGACTTCTTCCTTAGTTGGGTCTGTGTCCGCTTTTCCTCAAGTAGCCCCAACCCCAACGCATCATCGCCAGCACCTCCCAAGGTTGCTCGTGGTGTTCAAGGGTCCTCCCAGCTTCCCGGACAGCTAGTGCGGTCCCTGCCCTCAGCCCCAGACCAGCGATTGGTGGTGAATGCCATGTGGGTGGGTGGTGCCAGTAGATAAAATGTGAGAAGGGGCCCCCAGGAAGAGTGACAGGCTGGTGGATGCAGCCTGGGTGGCAGAGGGCGGGGTCCTTACCCTCTAGCATCAGTACCTGTTCCTGCCTGCCCGGGCCCTTGGGGCACCACCACTCCTTCCTGCAGCCCCGGGGCCCAGTGTATGTGTTTCGTTTTGGTTTTGTTTTTGTTTTTTAAATAACAATATTTATAACATGGCCAGTGGCTCTTTTGTCTTCTCCGTGTGCTTGCACTGGGGCCGGCTGGGGCTGGACAGGTGCCTGCATGGCCAGCAGGGGGCACTGGTGCCTCACGGCAGGCCTGCCTCCCTTTGTGTGGCTGGAGCCCATCTAGCCAGGTTCTCCTCCAGGCTTCCGCACTCACCTCCCCCAAGCGTGGCAGCTCCGCCCAGCCTCCTTTCTATCCCCATGGCTCCCGTCAGCCTAAAGGGCCAGCTTAGCACTCCCCCCGCCCCCCCCTCCGCCACCCCGGCCACCAGTCAGAAAGAGGAGACAGAGTCAGGCCTGATATTTCAAGCCTTTGTTGAGAGAAGGAAAGTCTGGAGTTTATGTACAAGAGAGAAGGAAGTGGAACATGTACAAAAAGGAGTGGGCCCCTGTATTCCCTCCCAGGGGCCGAGAAGAAACCGGCAGGGGACGGAGAAAATAGCTAAGACCGACATGACCCCGCCCCTGCCCACAAAACCTAGCTGGGGGAAGGAGGTTAGGACGTTCTTGGCACACCCTTTCTCTAGGCAGAGAAAACTAGTCCTCTGCCCACCGCGGCAAGGATAGTCAGCCTAGAACGCGAAGGGCCAAGGGCAGGGAGTGTGGCGTCTCTCCTCTCCCCTTATCACTAGGGCACAGGGCCCAGGCTTAGGAGAGCCTTGCTCCTGGTAAAAGACGATCTGAGACTGGCGGGGCCCCGCCCCAGGGCTCCCTAAAAGCTTGGACACTTCTAGATCGCAGCTGACCATCAGGTTGCAAAAAGTAAAGGGGAAAAAAGAAGGAAAAATTGCTTTCTCCTCTAGTCCCTCTGGCTCTAGTGATGGTGGGCCTAGGTGCCCGTACATAGCCTAAAGCTGGAAATGGTTTTCTCCAGCCCTGAGCTGACCCTTGAGGAAATGATGTTGAAGACCTTGGGAGCAAAGTGCAGTACTGGAGGCACCAGGGAAGTGCCAGGCCCTGAAAGACCTAGTGCCCACAGTGGCGGCAGGCAAGATGCAGCTTTGAGAGCTAGGGTAGACACAGGGTTGAGAGCAGCATAGCCCTCTGCTGGGCCCTTGGCCAATTCCAGGGCTTCAGGTCCACTGGTTGGACTTGAAGGACTCGGGGTTGAAGTGCTTCTGCCTCCAAGAAGGTCTCAGTGGGGGCCTGGAGCCCGAGGGGGGCCAGCGGGCGGTGCGGCACTCCTGGCTTGGTGGCGAACGACAAGGGGCTGGTGGTAGAGGCCTGTAGGGGAAACAGAGGCCTGTGAACAGGCAGGGAGGCTGGGCCAGACCCACCTTCTGAGTGCCCAGCTGCACAGGCAGGGCCAGCGAAGAGCCAGCCGTGAGGTCGATGAGGGAGAAGATTAAAGAGAGACTGGAGGGGATGGTCAGGGAGATTTCTGGTGCGGGCTCTGCACGTTCAGAACAGGTCGGGGTACTAGAGGCCACTGGGGAGTGACAGAAACAAGGTGGACTCAGCAAGATCCAGAAGCTGGGAAGAGACCCCAGGCAGATTGGATATCAGGAAACAGAGGTCAAGGGTCATCTGATGCCCCTGGGCAGAAGCCACTGCCAGAGCTCTTACGAGGAGGCAAGGACAAATGATACCTGGGCCCAGGACGAGAGACTCAGCCTCAGTGATCAGCGGCGGTGCGCCTGGTCCTGCCTGTTTTGGCAACTCCCTACCTCTTGGGTCTTAGTAGAAGCCAGACAGCATTAGTGGGAGAGATAACCACTTCCCTGAGGGCACATGCAGGGGATTAGCCATGCTTCTCAGGGCATGGGGCATGCAAGGGAAGGAGTATGTGTCCCCATCACCACAGGGCTGCCAGAGGATGGTTCCAAGTCATGCAGGAGAGGAGGCGCCTGTGGGACCCAGCAGGAGTCCTGGGAGGTGGGCATGCAGAGAGGGCAGCTGTGGTGCCCAGTACCTGTCAAGGGCCCCAGCCTTGGGGGTTAACAGTTTGACTCATCATGATGGGCTGCATCGCAGAAGAAGCGTGAGCCCCGCTTGGCAGTACGGGCCGTGAAAGGGACACTCTTCAGCACTGTGGCCCAGGAGAGAGACACGGTGGTCAGGCCCCATGGGGGTGGGGTGGGAGGAGGAGAGCCCAAAGGGCTATGGTTGGGGTTTGGCAGCTGGGCCCAGTGGCCAGGCACCAGGGGCGGAAAAGGGCCCCACCTGTGATGATGTCCTCAATGGTACCATCCTTCCCCTCGTAAACAGGCCGGTGCTCCTTGGCCTGGCGCCGCCTCAACTCTGCAATTAGCTCTTGCTGTTGCCACTTGTTCCGCTGGGATGGGGTCTAGAGCCGAGCATTTGAAGGGAAAGGGAGTCACCGCTAACGTACCACGGGGCTGGTTCCTGCCCCAAGATGCAGTCTGAGGACGCCCTTGATTGTGCTGGCCAGCCCAGCCCCCATCATCGCCTAGGAATCCCCTCCCATAGCCCCCCTCTCCATCCCTCTGGACTCCATCATCGGGCCCTCTGGGTGGTCTGTGGGCTCCAGTTCTCCATCTCCTCTCCAGCTCTCTGCTCCACCCCCTCCTAATCCTTTGCCGTGTTTTCCAGGCCCCGGTTCTTGGTCCCACCCACCTTGGCATCCAGTTTCTTGGCTTCCTGAGCCAGCTGCTTCTCCCGCATTACCTCCTCCTGCTTCTTGCGGGCTTCGTTCTCTTGTTCTGCTTCCTAAGAACCATGAAAGATGGGGGCGGGGTGTGTGTGTGTGTGTGTGTGTGTGTGTGTGTGTGTGTGTGTGTGAGTGTGTGTGTGTCTCACACAGGCTGTGAGCTGTGAGGGGAGGGGCTGACACTGAGGGTGGAGAGTGGGTGTCAGTGGGACCAGCAACCCCAGGTGGCCACTCTCTGGAGGGGCACTTCCTGCCCCAAACAATGACAGGAAGGGCCTGGGCCCCCACCCTGCCCACCAGTTCACAGCTAAGAGGCCTGTGGCCAGCTTCCATCGCTCCCTCGCAGGACTCAGAGGAGGAGACGGAAAAGGCGCAAGCTTGAAGCCCAGCCCTCTCTCCCCCTACCAGTTTTCTCTCAGCCAAACTCCTCTTTAAAAGCCTCTCTTCTGCTCACCTTGTAAGAACGAATGAATCGGACAAATACTGGGAAGAATACAGAAGGAGGCGTGGTCTTGGGACTCTCACCGAAGTAGCGCACAACAGCATTGTAGGCCTCCTGGGGAGGGGGTGGGCAGAAGGGGTCAGCCCGGCGGGGAAGGAGAAGCCCGGCTCCCGGCAGGGGCAGGAGACCCACAGGAAGCCGCAGCCCCCCACAGCCCCTGTGGGAGGGCAAAGAACTAGGGGCTCGCCAAGCCCCCTGGAGTGCGTCTCCAGAGGCAGCTGCCTGCCACCCCCAGCGTCCCCTCTCCCCCACGATCAGCCAGCCAGCTGCGTGACAGAAGTTCTTTGACCCAAGAACCAGAACTAAGCCCGCCAGAGGCCCACGGCAGCTTGGCCCCAGCTCTCCCACCCGCCTCCACCTTGTGCTCACCTCGGCTGTCTTGGCATCGCGCTGGAGCTTGTCCAGTTTGCCTTCGTTGGTGCTAAGGAAGTTGCGCAGGACACCGTTGTCATGTATGCTGCACTCCCGCCGAATCAGCTCCATGCCCCGACCCAGCTCCTTCACGTCTAGCAGCACGTTCTCCAGGGACACTGTTGTCACCAGAGCCCAGGCTGAGGACTACAGCCCAGGACTACAGCAAGCTCCAGCCCTCCCACTCAGCATGGGCTCGCTCGGTTTCTCACGCCCCACTTCCAGAGCTACCAGCGTGGACAGAGAGGGGCAAACCAAGCTAGCCAAGCTCTCACAGGGGCAAGGAAAAGGAAAAGAGGCCGTGGGCTCATGACCCCGAAGGTAGCAAGGCAAGGTGAGCCGCAGACTGCTGGGCTCCAAAACAGAGCTGCCCCAAGCCTGCCCCAGTTTCACGAGGGGGGCAAAAATAACAGCCACCCTATGTCTGTGGGGGGCTTTATGGGTTTTCTAAGCACTTCACATACATCACAGAGACACACAGGCTCTGGGGCCAGCTTGGGGGAGTTGGCAGTGAAGAGCCACCGCTGCCTTCCCCTTCCAGCTCCCACAGCACCCAAGTGGAAAGGGCTGGGTGGGGCCTGGTGCCTGTAGGAAGGCTCCCTCTGGGGTGGCCCCTGCCCATGGCCCCAGCGGAAAACTTTGAAGTGGTCAGAAAAAAGAAAACAAAAGCAAGCAAGAAAGGCACCCAAGTGCTCCCCCTCCTCATAGCTTCCAGGGATTGTCCTGAGCTGGACACGAGGCGGGCTTGCTGGGCCAGGCTCCCCTCACCTGCTGCAGCTTTCTCCACAAAGTGCAGCTCATGCCAGAAGTTAGCCAGGTCTGGGTATTTCTCCTTTACCGTCAGGGCGATGAAATGTAGCAGTGTCATCTTTCTGTCAGTGGACTTGGTGTCCAGCAGCTGGTAGAGGGGGACCGGGGTCAGTGAAAGAGGGCTGAACACCCTGGCGCCACAGCCGCTGCCCCCTCCAGCTTCCTGGCCACTTGCTGTCCCCACCATCTTACCAGATC
>NC_041219.1:89382962-89411182 GCF_002837175.3 Physeter macrocephalus | reverse complement strand
TCCTGGGATAACTTTCTAGCTGGCATCCCTACTTCCAACCTGCATGTGGATGAAATTTCTAAACTTCCTAGCACATAAGATAAATCATGTTTCTTTTCAGTTCAGAAATCTTCTCTGACTCCTTACCATTTACACAAGAAAACCTAAACTCCTTGGCCTACTGTTCTTAGCATCTTAAATAAGAAAGAGCCTCACAGGTAAGATTCTCCCTGGGTTGGCCCCAGCATCTTTGACCAGCTCATTCTCTCCTGGACTCTCTCTCGGAACAGCCACTCTTGCCATAGTATTTGCTTGTAACTGACGTTTCCCCAATCTTCTGAATCCCTACCTATTACTACCTGACTCAAAATCCAACTCTGTGACTAACCAACACAGCTCAGTCCCTCTTCTGAGCTCCAAAGCATAATCATATGTGAAAAATGATATGGCAGAGACCTGCTTGTTATCCCCAACCTCTTCTCACCTTCCTTATTAATGAACCTCCAATGTTCAGCTGAGCAATTAGCAACCCAGAATTAATATATTTCTATAAGCAACAAGGTCCTACTGTATAGCACAGGGAACTATACTCAATATCCTGGGATAAACCATAATGGAAAATAATATAAACAAGAATGTATATATGTGTATAAGTGAGTCACTTTGCTGTACAGCAGAAATTAACACAACATTGTAAATCAACTATACTTGAACTTAAAAAATAAATTTAAAAAATTAAAAGAATTAATATGTTTCTCATCTTCCCTAGCATTCAGGTGTGGCTATGTGACCATGTGGGATGCAAGTAGAAGTAGTGTGTACAACTTCTGAGAAGTATCATTAAAGGGAGAGAGTATACCCTTCTTTTCTCCTTCCTCCTTCCAGCTGGTTGGAATGCAGAGGTAATGGCTGGAACTTCAGCAGCTATTCTGGACCATGAGGTGACCTTGGAAATGAAATCCAGATGAGTGAAGGAAAGAGGAAAAAAATAGCTGGTCACGGATATCATGGATCTTAACAAAAATTGAATGAAGTCATATAGTGTCTTTTCATGTGTGTATTTCCTTTATTTACAACTAGAACATGAACTCCTGGAGGGTAGGGGTCATGCCTTATCCTTCTTTGAATCATGTGCAGGTGCTTAATAAATAACTGATTGATCCTGCTACTACCTCTCCCATCACCAAGTCTCTGGTTCAGTCCCTGGTTATTTCTGGAGGAGATTATCCAAATTCTTACAATTGTCCTTGATATTTCTGGTCCCTCTCCTATAATCTGCCTTATGTGCTACAGCCCAAATCACTTTCCTTAATGCTGCTTCTCCCTCAGCAAACTCCCACTTCTCATCCTGAGTTTCAACTCTGTCCTTCAGTTCACGCCATAAATCTAAGACACTCCCCTGACTCATCTTCTAACCAGACTCATCTTCTTAAAGCCCGCTGGCCCACAAGCTCCTGAGCACAGGGACCATCAGCACCAGCTTGTTTATCACTGTAGTAGGTGCTCAATAAAGTTTGGGCAAATTGAATTTCCCCATACATATACTCTTCTTTTTCCTGCCCCTAAGATTTCTACTCTACATTACCCTCAGAGATCATCTCCTTCCCAGTTGCCAGCCATGCCCCTCATCCAATTCACAACGGGGGAGATCCCACCTTCTCTAGCAAATCTTTCATAAGTGAGATGGGTAAGGTCTACACTCGCCCCCTAACAGCGTCTCCACACATTTACTAACGCCTTTAAAATATGTTCATGAAGTTGTAATTTATAGCTAATGTCTCTTCACCTTTTCTTGGGTGTTCAATAAATATCCTATCACAAATCTCACAGAGTGGTTAAAGCACAGAATGAGGAGCCACACTGCCCTGGTATGAATCTTGGTTCCACCACTTACTAGTGTGGTCTTGGGAGACTTATTTAATCTCTATGAGCCTCAGTTTCCTCATCTATAAAATGGAGGTAGAAATAATACTTACTTCATAGGGTTGCTATGATGATTAAAGTTAATATATGTAAAGCATTTAAGTCAGAAGTAGGTAGTAAATGTTACACATAAAGCTAGCTATGTTTTTTTTTGGGGGGGGGGTTGGATTTCTTATTCAACAATTAGCTGGAAAATAACAATATGCCAATCACTAAGCTAGGAGCTGGGGATATAAAAATAAATAGAACAGGATCCTTACATTCAGGAAGTTTATATCCAGAGGGCAAGGTAGACAAGCAAACCAGGGATGAGTGCATACAGCACAGCTGTGAAACAGGTGCACATGGCACTGTAGGATCCCGAGGACACAAAATCTAATAGAGGAGTCGAGTAAGGCTTCCTGGAAGAAATGCTATAGGATTTAGTCTTAAAACATCAAGCAGGAGGAAGGCAGGAAAAGCAATGAAGCTGGGGAAGATGGTGATATGCTAGGCAAGGACATAGCAATTGCAAGTACACAGACACACAAAACACCATAAAAAGTCTGGGAGTCCCTGATTTACAATAATGGAATAAAAGTATATATGAGGAAATTACAGCAGGCAGGGAACAGCCAGATGACACAAGGTCTAGGGAACTAAGGTAAGTAGGTGGGCATGAGTAGGATAGTAATGATACTACTATTAAAATGATAAAATAATGACAAAAGCTAACATTTATTGACAAAACTTTGATAAGAACTCTATATGAGGGACATCTCTGGTGGTCCAGTGGTTAAGAATCCGTCTTGCAATGCAGGGGACGCTGGTTCGATCCCTGGTCAGGGAACTAAGATCCCACATGCTGCAGGGCTACTGAGCCCTTGTGCCACAACTAGAGAGCCCTCATGACACAACTAATGAGGCTGAGGGCCACAACTAGAGAGAAGCCCTTACACTGCCATCAAAAGCCCATGTGCCGTAACAAAAGATCCAACATGCCACAACTAAGACCTGATGCAGGGGCTTCCCTGGTGGCGCAGTGGTTGCGCGTCCGCCTGCCGATGCAGGGGAACCGGGTTCGCGCCCCGGTCTGGGAAGATCCCGCGTGCCGCGGAGCGGCTGGGCCCGTGGGCCATGGCCGCTGGGCCTGCACGTCCGGAGCCTGTGCTCCGACACTCGCCCCCTAACAGCGTCTCCACACATTTACTAACGCCTTTAAAATATGTTCATGAAGTTGTAATTTATAGCTAATGTCTCTTCACCTTTTCTTGGGTGTTCAATAAATATCCTATCACAAATCTCACAGAGTGGTTAAAGCACAGAATGAGGAGCCACACTGCCCTGGTATGAATCTTGGTTCCACCACTTACTAGTGTGGTCTTGGGAGACTTATTTAATCTCTATGAGCCTCAGTTTCCTCATCTATAAAATGGAGGTAGAAATAATACTTACTTCATAGGGTTGCTATGATGATTAAAGTTAATATATGTAAAGCATTTAAGTCAGAAGTAGGTAGTAAATGTTACACATAAAGCTAGCTATGTTTTTTTTGGGGGGGGGGTTGGATTTCTTATTCAACAATTAGCTGGAAAATAACAATATGCCAATCACTAAGCTAGGAGCTGGGGATATAAAAATAAATAGAACAGGATCCTTACATTCAGGAAGTTTATATCCAGAGGGCAAGGTAGACAAGCAAACCAGGGATGAGTGCATACAGCACAGCTGTGAAACAGGTGCACATGGCACTGTAGGATCCCGAGGACACAAAATCTAATAGAGGAGTCGAGTAAGGCTTCCTGGAAGAAATGCTATAGGATTTAGTCTTAAAACATCAAGCAGGAGGAAGGCAGGAAAAGCAATGAAGCTGGGGAAGATGGTGATATGCTAGGCAAGGACATAGCAATTGCAAGTACACAGACACACAAAACACCATAAAAAGTCTGGGAGTCCCTGATTTACAATAATGGAATAAAAGTATATATGAGGAAATTACAGCAGGCAGGGAACAGCCAGATGACACAAGGTCTAGGGAACTAAGGTAAGTAGGTGGGCATGAGTAGGATAGTAATGATACTACTATTAAAATGATAAAATAATGACAAAAGCTAACATTTATTGACAAAACTTTGATAAGAACTCTATATGAGGGACATCTCTGGTGGTCCAGTGGTTAAGAATCCGTCTTGCAATGCAGGGGACGCTGGTTCGATCCCTGGTCAGGGAACTAAGATCCCACATGCTGCAGGGCTACTGAGCCCTTGTGCCACAACTAGAGAGCCCTCATGACACAACTAATGAGGCTGAGGGCCACAACTAGAGAGAAGCCCTTACACTGCCATCAAAAGCCCATGTGCCGTAACAAAAGATCCAACATGCCACAACTAAGACCTGATGCAGGGGCTTCCCTGGTGGCGCAGTGGTTGCGCGTCCGCCTGCCGATGCAGGGGAACCGGGTTCGCGCCCCGGTCTGGGAAGATCCCGCGTGCCGCGGAGCGGCTGGGCCCGTGGGCCATGGCCGCTGGGCCTGCACGTCCGGAGCCTGTGCTCCGCAACGGGAGAGGCCACGGCAGAGGGAGGCCCGCATACCACAAAGACCTGATGCAGCCCCAAATAAATATTTTTTAAAAAAAAGAAGAAGAACTTTATATGATTATCTCATTTAATTCTCACAAGAACCCTATGAAGTTGGGACTAACATCATTCCTATTTTACAGGTGAGGAAACAAAGGCTTCGAAAGGCAGGCCGTGGAACTTGCCCAGGGTCACACAGCCAGTACACGATAGAGCTGAGATTTGAATCCAGGTCTGACCCTGAGTTTGTATTCCCATACAATGCCTCTTCTGAGACAACCAATTGTTTTAGCCCTTCTCTGAACCTTTTCAAATTGCATGCATCCTTCAGGATCAATACGATCAATGTTCCTCACGAAGCCCCCTCCAAACAACCCAGACCTCTGCACACTCCTTCCCCTGAACTTCTGTGGGGCTTCCTGCTCTTGCTTCCCATCCACAATTATATTCAATCATTCCTTCAATACTAAATACTAGTGTCTTCTAGGCATCATACACTGTGCCAACTGGAAGTCCTAGTCTGCCTTGCGATAACTCTTGTATATTTACCAAAAAAGGGAAAACTATGGCTTATAAATGTCTACTCTGGGCCAAGCACTATGCTAGATCTTTTAATTATAAGATTTCACAAAAAAAATTACTGCACTCTCATATTACTACTCACATTCTGTATTATTTCCTGAACTAGACTGTAAGCTTTGTGAGGGCATGGACTTTCCTTGACCACACCTGTTCCTAGACAAAGATGTCTGACACACAGAAAAAGCTTAATAGGTGCTGTGAGCTGCCTGTGTGGATGGCAGAGGCCGGCTGGGGGCAGCACTCCATCTCACCCAGTGTACCAGCTGGGGGCCCGGCTTGGGCTTTCTAGGAGTCTCATAAATCCAGGAGCTTATTACCAAAACATAAAACTTAATGAATCCCTTCCTACATCCAGACTACATGTGGGAGGGGCATGACTCCTGCTTTATGCCCCAGCAGGGGCTCGCATCTGTCACCAGTCACATCAGCTGGGGAGAGGCACTACAAGTCCTTTGTCTCTCCTTGCTTTTTCAATTGCTCTCAAATGGAGGTCCATCTCAGTGCCTCAGTGCTCCTCTCCTCTTTGGGGAGGAATCGTAAAGACCCCAGTCTGCTCTTGATCCACAAGCCACCCTCCCAACATTGTCCCTCCTCGTGACTTTAAGGCCCGAGCTTGACACAGAGCTTAGGACTGCCCACACCCTACCCCATCTTTGAATGCCCCAGCTTTTTCACATCTCATTTGATTGTCCAGCTAGAAAAACACCTCTTTGGCAGTAGCCTTCTGAGAGTTCCCACCCCAGAGAGACCCTGAATCTTGTCTGCTTCTCTCGATGTCTGGTGTCCTAGGTGCCATATTCACTTGGGGCCACAGAGGGGGAGGAAAACATTACTGATCGTCTCTTATATGCCAGGCACTTTTCTCACAAAATCTCACTTACTGTTCTTAATAACCAGTGGAGGTAAGTGGTATTATGCCTGTTTAACTGGTGAGAGAATGAAGAATCTGAGACCAACTGGCTCAAAGTCATACAGAAAGTGGCAGAACCCAGATTCAAACCCAGATATGTGGCCTCCAATAGCACTTTCGCCAGGACATGGCTTTTTCCACCATACCCTGCCATCTCCTTACAAAGAAATCAAATCTCCATTTCTAACTTGGGAAGGTCCACCTGTATTTGTCTGACTGGCTTTGGTTGATCATTAAATGGTGCCTCCCTGTCCAGCAAGACTGGGTGAAACTAGCTGAATGAGGTATGTGTGCCGAACACCTGAAGTTCAAGGCTTCTGTCTCAGAGTAAGAAGGACACCATGTAGAGCAAAAAGACAAGGGAACTCCCCTCTTGGACACCACAACGTGACAATTCCCTCATACTTGAATGGCATTTTAAACATTCAGAGAGCTATAAATAACAGCATGGGCTTTGGAACAGAGAGGACCTAGATTTGAATCCTGGTACTTTTCATGAGACAGTGGGAAAGTTACTAGCCTTCTCTGAATCTCAGTTTCTTCATCTATAAAATGTGAATCATAATCTCTACCTCCTATAAGAATTAAGTGAAGGGAGGAAAGAATGAAAAGGAGTTTGCATGGCGCCTGGCCCAGGAGAAGGGCTCTATAAATGGTAACTGACTCAAAGATAGCTTCTAAGCACATACGTAAAATATAATTTCACAGTACTTTAAAATGCATAAAAGAGAGAGTATATACATGTAGCTGAAGAGTATAAATATATTTATTTATACGCTTATTAATTCTCGAGGTTAGAGCAGTTGCACACATGCCCCTCCAAAAGGTAAGACTGAAAACACCAACAGTCACCCGGAGGAATCACAGGAAAGCTGGGACCAGAATTTGGGGGGACAGACTTGAGGCACTGACTAACTAAGGTGCTCTGCTGAGTGATTTGGGACAATTCCTCTAACCTTTGGGATGAGATTTTGCAAACAAAGTTGTTTTTAGTGTTCCGCCTTATCTTAAGTCCCTCACCTCCCCATTGTCTCCCACCTCCCCGTTGTCTCCCAACTTCTGCAGGTTAAACCTGCCGTCTGCAAACCTGAGGTTTGATCTACCACAAATCTCTGTTTTCGGCCCCCTCAGCTAACTACTCTTCTCAACAACTGTTTCTCTCCTTGTGACCTTGTATAGGTCTCAGGAGTTGTCCCTCCCAGTCCCCGAAGGGCTGTGCTGTCTGTGGGAGTATAGAGAGAGGCATGAGAATGTTTTGGTTCCAAATTTTATTTGACCAGTAGACACCAATGACTCTCAAATATGCATTTCTATCTCAAACTAGAAATCTGGGTATCATCCTGAATTCCTCCCTTTTCCCTTATCTCTACCTTTCCAATGTCAAATCTAATCCATCACTGAGCCTCCAAATTTAATCCTTTAAACGATTTATTGAGTCTGTCCTATCATCTCCACCATGCAAACCAGCTCTGGTTCAGGCTCCCATCATCATCACCACCACACTATAAGGCCTCCCACTCGGCTGCCCACCTCCAATTCTGATTCCCCTCCCATGGCTGCCACACTGACCCACTCACACCTCAAAATCTGACCATGACACTCTCCAACAAAAAGCATGAAGTATGGTCCATCCGCATGGCATTCAAAGCCCTCCTTACTACTCTAGCCACCCCCACCCTGCCACCACTGTCTGCTTTACACCTTACACTCCAAAAACCCCGAGCAGCTGCGGGAGGATTCTCTGAATACATCACTCTGTCTCACCCTGTCGCCGCCACTCTACCTGCTTTCTCTTCCACACTTCTCTCCAACTCCTAATTACCCCTTTAGCCAGCAGAGATTTCCTCCTACAGGCAGTATTCCCCAAGCCCCTCCCTGTGCTCCCCAGATGCTCCTGCATGTCTACACCATTGTGCTTCCCAAGCTGAAGACTGCAATTAGATGTTTAATGTGTTTGTCTTCCCCTCCAGACTGAACTCCTAGGGGCAGACACTGTCTCAGTCATCTTTATTTCTCTGGCACTTAACACAATCCTAAGTGCTCAATAAGTGCTTGCTGAGCGAATGACCACCGTGCTGCACTTGGGAGTCTCTGAGGGCTGGTACTGCATCCCTCTCCCTTCCTTGTCTCCAGGCGAGGAAGATGACACCTGCGCCATTCTCAGTTCGCAGCCTCCAGAGGCCCTCCAGAGTCCTGAGTAAATTTTCACCTCGCCATAGGATAAGGCTGGAATAACCTCTCTGCCCTCTCACCTCCAAGACAGTCAGAAGCAGCTAGTAGTGCTTTTACAACATTATGACACCATTTGACATTTCCCTACAGGCATCTGTAGGCAACAAGTACTAGATGGTTTCTTTACAATTCTTAGAGGGAATCAACTGAGAAGCCAAATGCCACCCAATACTGTCTGGCTGGCTACCCTTCAATTCCTGAGGTTTTGCTCACAACTTTTAACAAGGGTATTCTGGGGAAATGACAGATAAACGCTTTGGGAGCTCACCAGGCCCTGCTGCCCCGTTAAAGCATAAGAGATTCTTAATTCCTTACATACGATGCCGGCAGTAATTAGCCAAGCCCAAAGGGAGCAATTGATAGTTGCTATTGCACTATCAATCTGGAACTCATGCCAGATGCATCAGAAAATTATCTGTAGACGTGAGCACTTTACAAGGGACTCACCAAGTGCCCTGACTGCCAAGGGCCTGAGGATAATGAGTGTTTGTGTGATGCTGATCCTGCTGAGCGGCAAGTAGAAACAAAATAACCACAACCATTAGCAAGAAGTCTGTCCAAAGTAAGGGGCCCAAGCATACTCTGGACATAGAAGGTTCAAACTAAGATGCTCCTTCCCACTTAGCTATCTTTCGTCCATCAATTCTAGAACATTGTCTGGGCCTCGCTCTGAGGCTGGTTTTGAGGGGAAGGGAGTCTGTGATCCCTTCAATCTGCAAATGAACCCCCACAACAGTGGCCACCACCACCCCAGAGGTCAATACAGTCCCAGGAGCAGAGGTCTGGACCTCGGTAGCCCTATGCTGGCTATTCTGGCCTTGGTAAGTTCCCCAGTCCAGAAGACTCTTAAAGGCCGATCCTTCCACGGCTGTACTAGAGATGAAATGTGCTAAAGGATAGGCCAAGGGCTACGTTAGTTCCTGGAGATCCTAAGGCCCGTGCAGAGGTCATGACAAGGCCAACACGGAGTAGGAAAGCAAGGTGACTAATATGTGGTGTGCAATTCAGTGATTTTACAACTTTGAGGTACACAGAACCAGTCTCTTACCCATCAATAAGAATCCATATTTCTTGAATATTTTCGCTGGACTCCTTAATACCAGACCCCTGACTTTAAGAGGTTAGTGGTCTTAGAATATTTCAACTTAAAATTTACTGAGCACCCACTATGCCAGACACTGCCCTGGATCCTTTATATATGTTATTTAATCCTCACCAAATCCCTAGAAGTCAAGTATTCTTGTCCTGATTATACAGATAAAGAAAAGGCTTGAGGAAGTTACAGCACTGGCCCAAGGCCACAGAGCTAATAAATGGCAGAGCCGGGATTCAAATCCAAATCCACTGAGCCCCAAAGCCCCTGAAAAAGCCTGGTGAGCAGCAGTCACAGGCAGAAGGAAACCCTGCACTCCTTGCAGCTTCCCAGGCCCGACTTCTTAGTCCTCCTCTAGCCAAGAACACACGGTGACTTTAGGAAATCTTGAGAGGATCAGGCATGAGGAGCCCTGGAAAGGACAAGTATCTATTTACAGTTAATCAGCACCCTGCCCAGCCCTGCAGACAGTTCTGACAAGTGGAGCCGGGCTAGGAAGCAGCCAGGCCCCCCGATGAGCAGGGACCTAACCCTGCCCTGCTCAGGGAGCCCCCGTCCTGCACTCTCGGGAGCTGGGGTCCAGAGTCCACAGAAAGTTGTCTTCACTATTTCACTTTTCTCCTGTACTTCAACCCCTCAAACTGCCACTTCATTAAAATAGTGCCCCTCTTACTCTCCACCCCTTTACCTTCTTTTTCTTCATGGCACTTATCCCTACTCAACATTCTGTGACAGACCTGTATACGTGTTTACTGTTGTCCCCAACAAAAACGTGAACTCTGTGGGGCAAGTCCCTTTGTCTCTTTTGTTTCACTATGGGATCCCTAATGTCTAAAATACAGAGTAAACACTCAATACATTTGTGTTGAATGAATAAATGAGTGATCACTCAATCAAACATTTAAAAACTCTACTTCCCTCCAAGTGGGTTATATGAGAGGCAAGACTGAATAATGCCAACCTCCCAGGAAGCGCCATCAAACCTGTTGTTGGACCTTAACTTCCCTTCGAAAAATCTCCCTAAAGCTCACCCCCAGGCCCCAAAACCCTAACTCACTGCAGAGCAGGTACTCAAGGGAGAAAATGGAGCAGCGCTTAGGGAGGAGACACATTTCTCCTCCAGTTAAATATAGCCCAGGACCCCTGCAAATTAAAAGCTCCCTCTTTACTGAATCCACTCAGCTTTAGTTATAGGTCACACTTTTTATTTTTGTAACCAGCCAACCCACCAAATTACAGGCTCAGACCGTGGACAGGCACGCCAAACACTGGGGCCAGCCTAGCAGAGGCACTGCCCTTTCTGGCCTGAGGAGGGTGTAGGAAGGAGGGTTGAACACCAGTCAAACCTGAAAGAGCAGAGGGCATGATCACTCTGCTGGGCACAGTTGACTGAGGAGCCCGATCTCACTCAGGCCAACATGGTGCCCAGAGGGAAGCCAGATTCCAGGGCTCTCCACACGGCAGACACAGTGAACTCTTAACACTATAAAGCAGATCGGGTCACTCCCCAAACTCCTTATCAAGGCTGATAAGGTTCCATGACCTGAGCCCTGCTCACCTTTCTTCTGCCTTCCCCTACGTCTCTTTAGCATCCTTGCTGGCCAATCTGGCATTCCTTCACTTCCTCGAATGTGCAAAGTTCTCTCCCATCCCAAGGTTTACTCTCTCTTCCTAGAAAACCTCTCACCCAGATCTTTACTCATGGCTATGAGGATGAATGGAGGGTGGGGGGCAGGAAGGTGGAGCTGGGTCTGCAAGACTGGAGTAGAGAGACAACTAAGGAGTCTACTACAATGGACCAGGCAAGAGATGAGGATCCTCTACCCCAGCAGGTGGGGCTCCTGGCTGCCCTTCATATATCTGGCTAATTCTTCCTCTTTAATCCCCTCCCACACTGCTCTGGCCTTCAGTCTCCTCTCTCCTGATCCACACCTTTCCCCTGTAAGATCTGACAAAGTCCATGTCTTCCTGAGAGCACGGCCTGATTAGCAATCCCATGCCACGTTAATCCTTCCCTAAACCTCTAGTCCTTCCGTGCTTGGAGCTGTGTGGCACCTCATCACTTCATGATCTCACTTGGTCGTCACAAAAACATGTGATTGGGCAAGAAAAATATCCCCATGTTATGGATAAAATAACTGAGGCACAGAGAGAGCCTCACAGATAATCTGAGGACACGCACTTGTTTTAATTCTCTAGTTGTTCAAAGTACAGTTCTATTTTGTCTCTCCAACTTGCATTGTCTTCTATTTCTTTGGTATTCTCCAAAGCACTCGAGAAAGTGCTGTATATATAGTAGGCACCTAAGACCTGTTTCCTTAATAAATCAAGAAAGGAAGGAAAATGAAATGAAAGTAGAAAGTCTCAGAGATTCCAAGGCTGCCTCTGGCCTTCATTTAGAGAGGAGCCTTGGTTATACTCTCTCATAACAACCTGTTCTTTGTCTCCCGAGGACATATAACTTGTAGTTAAGTATTTATTTGTTTAATATCTGCATTCCCATAAACTCCATGAAGGCAGAGGTGATATTTGTTTTTCACCACTGTATACCCAGTGCTATCACTGGCACACAGTAAATAAAAAAGGAGATACTTGTTGAATAGTGAAAGTCCTAGTGGGATAGCTGGGATTCAAACCCAAGTCTGGCTGACTCCAAAACCCAAATCTTCCCACCACACCTCTTAGCAAAGGAAGACTTGTTCTACTTTCCCTGTATTCTGCCGTAATGTACACAATCCCCACCAAAGCAGTACTGAAGGCAGCGGGGCGGGGGGGGGGCGGGTGGTAACCCTGGAAAGAGAAGGAGATTGTGGTTAAGGATGTGGGTTTTGGAGTCAAACTGCTTGGATTCAAATTCTGACGTCACCACCTACTAGCTGTGTGATGCCAGGTGAGCTATTTAACCATCCTGGACCTCCATTTCCTCATCTATAAACTGGAGATAATTATAACTACTTCATAGTTATGGTGATTAAATGAGATAATGTGTATAAAGAGCTTTGCCAGATGCTTGGCATACCATTAGCATGCAATGAACATTAGCTGTGAAAATGATTAGCTATCCAAATTTCTGGGAGACAAGAATCTAGAGAACATAGTTTCCTGGGGGGTTGGGGCTGCTGAACTGACTTGAGAAGCTTAGCTGCAGTGAAGCCCAGAGCTTGTTTATTCTCTTTGCTGACTTCACCTGCTAAACTGAGGCTGGAGCTGCAGCTTTCACTAGCCTAGAAATGAAACAGGCTAAAAATATACAACTTGGCTGTGTCTGGGAGACCAAGGTTGGGCCTACATTTAAGAATTTAAAATATAGCCTCAGGGCATAAGGGCATTTCTTAGGATTCTTTCTACTATGAAAACTAGTGCCAAGCTCAGTACAGGGCAGGGAATGACCTCACTGGTGTCCTTTCTCCCTGTTGCTCTCTTCTTTTGGGTCAGCACAGAGAGTAAGAGAGAGGAGCTTTCTTTTTTGCAATAAAAGTTGAGTCCTTCTCCCCTATTTTTATTCCTCCTTTTCCCTTAAAGGAGGAACAAATACATGGGTACAGATTGTTAAAAAATTAATCAACTCAAAAGCTTATAGAATAAAAAAGGAGTCACTGTTCGGCCCCCAACCCTACCCATCCCCATCCGTAGGTCACCACAGGGACTTACAGCTTGGTGTTGACAGTTCCAGGCCTTTTTTCTAAACATTTACATACAAACATGTGGCTTTATAAAGCATTATATATACTCTTCTTTTAATTCCCTTTTTAGACGATTATATTTATACATACACACACACACACACACACACACACACACACACACACACACACACAAACACACACACATCTTTGAGATTCCCATCAGCCGCAACCATTTATTGAGTGCCTAGCTGGTGCCAGGTATTTGGTTGGACAGTGATAAGCATACAGAAAGTCTCCACCCTCATGGAGTCAATAGTCTGGGGAGACAGATAATAAGCAAGTAATTAAACAAATAATTTTAAAATGGAAAATAATACAAAAGAAGTTAATAGGATGCTAAGAGAATAATAAAGAAGAGAGGCCTCTCTGAGAGGTGGCATTATTAAAACTGAGCCCTGAAGCATAAACTAGATTGAGCCATTTGAAGATCCAGGGACAAGGCATTCCAGGAGAGGAAACAGCTTGTGCAAAGGCCCTGAGACAAGAAAGGAACTGTCCTGAACTAAAGGAAGGCTAATGTGGAGGTTGGCAATCAGGAGGGTGAGTAAGGTTAAAGAAGTCAGCAGGAGCCAAATAATGCAGTCTTAAGGGCCAAGGCCAGGAGTTTGCTTTTTTTTTTTAGTGCAAAAGGAAGCCATTAAAGGTTTCTAGGTAGGAAAATGATGCTACTTGACTTATATTTTAAATTTGGCTGTTTTGTGGAGAATGGCTGGAGGATGGAGAAAGGAGCAGTAGAGGAAATTGGGAGGCCAATTGTTTGGATGTAATACAAGCCAGAGTTGACACTGGCTTGGACTGAGGCAGTGGCAGTAGAGATAGAGAGAATGGGCAGATCTGAGACATATTTTGGAGATGGAATTGGCAGAGTAATAGACTGAGTATGGAGAAGGAAGAAGGAAAAATTAAGGATAACTCCCAGTATTTGCCTGGAGTAACCAGATGAATGGAAAAGAAACAGATATGGACAGGAATGGACAATCAGGTTTTTCCCAGGTGTTTACTGTTAAACAATGCAGCCCTGAGGATTCTTTCCATGCACCTTCATGCCCATGTATAAACAGTTCTGTAGGACAGTTTCCTGGAAGTGAGATGACCAAGTTAAAGGGTATGCACATTTGAAACTGGTAGACCCTATAAAATGTCTTCTAAAATGTCTGTACCAAATTACACTACCACTAATGGTGTATTAATGTACCACAAATGACAACCATAGACATTGCCAATCTTTAAAAATTGGCCCAGATGATTAGTATAAAAGTGTATCATTGAAATGTTCATTTCCTTGATTTCTAATGAGGTTTAGAATTTTTAATTTAACTTTTAATTATATAACTGACATATAAATACATTCTCCTTGTAAGAAATGCTAACATTATAGATAAAGCTAAATTCCCTTTGACTTTCCTGTTCCTCTTATTATGATTCCCTCCCTACATTTCAAAAGTAATCATTGTTAATTAGATTTACTTGTATTTTTCCAGAAATTTTTCTAGGCAGTTTAAAATATATATATATATATATATATATATATATATATATATATATAATCAAGGATTAAGCATCGTTTAGAAGTTGTGGACTTCCCTGGTGGCACAGTGGTTAAGAATCCACCTGCCAATGCGGGGGACACGGGTTCGATCCCTGGTCCAGGAAGATCCCACGTGCCGCGGAGCAGCTAAGCCTGCGAGCCACAACTACTGAGCCCACACGCCACAACTACTGAAGCCTGCAAGCTGCAACTACTGAAGCCCACACGCCTAGAGCCCGTGCTCCGCAGTGAGAAGCCCACGCACTGCAACGAAGAGTAGCCCCCACTCGCCACAACTAGAGAAAGCCTGTACGTAGCAACGAAGACCCAACACAGCCAAAAAAAAAAAAAAGTTGTACTTCTAGCAGTCTTTTTAGCATTAACAAAAAATCTAACCAAAAATTTTTACTTAAGGCCTCTCTAAGTGACATCTAAGCTGAGACCTTCTCAAGGTTACTTAACCCCTCTGAGCCCTGTTTTCATCACCTGTAAAACAGAAATAAAAACCATATTCAAAAAGATACATGCACCCCAATGTTCATTGCAGCACTATTTACAATAGCCAAGGCATGGAAACACCCTAAATGTCCATCAACGGAGGAATGGATAAAGAAGATGTGGTACATATATACAATGGAATACTACTCAGCCATAGAAAGGAACGAAACAGTGCCATTTGCAGAGATGTGAATAGACCCAGAGACTGTCATACAGAGTAAGTCAGAAAGAGTAAAACAAATATTGTATATTAACGCATATATGTGGAATATAGAAAAATGGTACAGATGAACCGGTTTGCAATGTAGAAATAGAGACACAGATGTAGAGAACAAACGTATGGACACCAAGGGGGGAAGCGGGGCGGGGTGGGGGGGATGAACTGGGAGATTAGGATTAACATATATACACTAATATGTATAAAATAGATAACTAATAAGAACCTGCTGTATAAAAAATAAATTAATTAAATTAATTTTTTTTTAAAAGTTAAATTAAGATGTCCAAGGGCCAGAGTATCTCCCTCTGAATGGCAGTCAACCAAGTTTCAACAAACTCTCTTTTTTGGAACCACCAACAGAGGCATTATTTTATCTGAACTGAAGGGCTGTAAGGGCTCCATTCCCCTTACAAAAATATTGAGTACTGTTTGTGTCAAGGAGCTCCTGCAGTGGTTTCTCCTCGCCCAGCTCTCCCTTCCCATTCCTCTAGGCTCAAAGACAGGGATTCCCTAGCAGATCCAAGAACGGGTTTTAAACCCCCAAAGGACTGTATGTGTGCACAGAATTAGGGGTCACAAGTTTAATCAGATTTTCAAAAGAGTCTTTTACTCAAAAAATCCAGAAGCACTGTTCAAAAAGCTCTCAAACATATTCCCAACCTAAAAGAACGTTCACCCTGGCTTGAGGAGCTAATGGGGTTAGTAGAGGTCAGCAGTGAAGTGTGTACACCCCAAACTGCTCCTTGACAAGTTTTAGGGTAGAGCCCACAGTACAGAAGGAACCAGGGAATCAGTCCTTAAACCTACAGACAGAGGTAATAAAAAGATGGAGGTCCACCTCTTGCTTGAAGGTGTAATAGGAAATGGGAAAACCAAGAAAGCACCAAAAACTGTTGCTCTGCCTTTACTTTTACTGCTCTTAAAGCTTCATCCCCAACTGGGACACAAGACAACAGAAGTACAGAAGAAAATCCAGGGACTTCCCTGGTGGTGCAGTGATTAAGAATCCACCTGCCAATGCAGGGGACATGGGTTCGAGCCCTGGTCTGGGAAGATCCCACATGCCGCGGAGCAGCGAAGCCTGTATGCCACAACTACTGAGCCTGCGCTCTAGAGCCGGCAAGCCACAACTACTGAGCCCATGTGCCTAGAGCCTGTGCTCCACAACAGAAGGCCGTGCATCGCAACAAAGAGTAGCCCCCTCTCGTCGCAACTAGAGAAAGCCCGCGCGCAGCAACAAAGACCCAACGCAGCCAAAAATAAATAAATAAAATAAATAAATTTAGAAAACAAAAAAAGAAAATCCAAAAAAGAGGGGATATATGTATACATATAGCTGATTCACCTTGCTGTACAGTAGAAACTAACACATTTTAAAGCAACTATACTCCAATAAAAATTTTTAAAAAAAAACAAAAAAACACCGGGCTTCCCTGGTGGCGCAGTGGTTAAGAATCCGCCTGCCAATGCAGGGGACACGGGTTTGAGCCCTGGTCTGGGAAGACATGCTGCAGAGCAGCTAAGCCCGTGCGCCACAACTACTGAGCCTGTGCTCTAGAGCCCGTGAGCCACAACTACTGAGCCCACGTGCCGCAACTACTGAAGCCCGCACACCTAGAGCCTGTGCTCCGCAACGAGAAGCCACTGCAATGAGAAGCCCGCGCACTGCAACGAAGAGTAGCCCCTGCTCGCCCCAACTAGAGAAAGCCCGCGCACAGCAACGAAGACCCAATGCAGCCAAAAATAAACAAATTTTTAAAAAAACAAAAAAAACAGAGTTATCAAAAAAAAAAAAAAAAGACAACAGAGGTACAGATTAGTAGAAGATAATTCTCAGCAGAAGCGCTATCAGCATTTTGGGTAAGATCATTCTTTACTGTGTGGGACTGAGCCAAATGCTGTAGGATGGTTAACATCCCCAGCCCTCGGGCGCTAAATGTCAGAAGCAACTCCCCCCTCCCCACTCCAAGTCAGTGTGATAACCAAAACATCCTCACTTGCCAAAAAGCTCCCTTCTGGGACAGTACCTCCCCCAGCTGAAAACCACTTTAACTGATGGGAATAGGGGTGGTATACAGTGGGTAATGTATATGCCACAAACATTTAATTGTAGAACCTTTATAGATTATAAACTATTTTCATTATGTTGTCTACTTTAAACATCTTCAAAACTCTGTAAAGTAGGTATTATCATCACCAATTTCATAAGGATGAAATTAGCTCAGAAAAGTTATAGACTTTGCCTAAGGTCATCACCTGGGGGAAAAGAAAAAAAAAAAAAGGCTATCCAGCTGGACCAGAACCCAAGTCTTCTGATTCCAAAACTGATGTTTTTTCTTTCAAAACATCCTAAGCCTGCAAGAGTCTCAAACCAGCTACTTCCTTCCAGGACAGATTTTTTTTAAGGTTTCACGGGAAATACTGGGAAGATCTAGGGACTGGCTCTCCAGCTCCCTGCAAGGAAGCTGGTAAAAACTGAGCAGAAACTAACTCTGCTCTAAACTATAGCTAGTCCTTAAAACAAGATAACCATCTCCAAAAGTACCCAAACACAAGGCTCATGCCCAGCTCTTACTTAGAGACGGGATGAGCAATTGGAGGAGGGCTATGACACTCTCTAGTCCAGATCTGAGTAGAAATGAGCAAGCAGAGGAAGAAGAGAGTATATTCCTTCCCCGTTAATGTTTTTAGGGACCCAGAGGCAGGACCACCAGCCCATCCAGCTTTGTCAATAACCCGGGTGAGGGTGAGAAGATGGTAAAAGAGATGGGGAGGGAACGAGGAAAGAGATGAGGACAAGAATTGAACCATCGCGAGCATACAACAGCCTAAATCCTTCCTCTACTTGCAAAATTTGTCACATAAATAATTCTGATATCCCCTCGTGGTTCTGAACATTGTTTAGAACACCCTTCAAGTACCTCAAAGTACTTTATAAACTGAGAAGAGTAGGCATATTAGTAAAGAGGGGGGGGAAATTGCTCCGCCAAAACCCTATCCAGGTCCTCCCCTACCCACCACACAAACTTCCAACCCACAACTTGGTTGTAAAGTGATGGAAGACAGAAAGCATAAGAGAATCTGGAAAGACGATTCTGAAAGGTGAAAACAGAAGATGTAGAGAGGAGTGTGGGAGGCACAGACAACCAGAGTATTTTAAGGACAGAGAGGCAGCCTAATACGCTTATATCTTTCTTGGGGGACTCATTCTCCCATGGAAGGAAAACAAGATAGAAAAATGTGGCTCTGATGAGGGAGGCGCAAAGACTGGAAATGGGAACTCAGGGATTCTAGCTGCCTAGTTCATCTCTATTCTGGAAGCCTCTTCTTCATGGATGACAACCTCGAAACCCTTCAGTTCCCATGTGGTGCTATTCAAAAAGAGGGGGCCCTAGAGTACCCAGCAAGGAGCAGGGGGCGGGGGCTGTGTAGAGACAGCACCCTCTCTTATCTTCAAAGAAAAAGGTCCTTCCTCTTCTCTGAAGTGCATTTCCGAACTGGAATGAACCCCCGGCCTTTCCCTGGCGCTGCTTCAGCTCAGCGCAGACTTAGGAGAAACATTCCCCAGAATGGAGGTGACCAGCCTGGCTGAGCAGATAACATGCTGACTTCAGGCCGCCAGCGCTGCTGTCCCCTGGCCGAACTGGAATGAACCCCCGGCCTTTCCCTGGCGCTGCTTCAGCTCAGCGCAGACTTAGGAGAAACATTCCCCAGAATGGAGGTGACCAGCCTGGCTGAGCAGATAACATGCTGACTTCAGGCCGCCAGCCCTGGGCCGACTACAGTCAGCTCTGGGGCAGATTCTTTGGTCTCGACCACGGAACTGGGGCCCTGGCTCCGACCAGCCTTCCCAGGCAACCCCAGGGGCAGGGGAGGATCTGTGGTCTCATTTCCTCTCCACCTTGGCTTCTTTTTTCACTTCACTGAAGATTAGCTATTTCCACCACCACCAGTTCCTGTTCTCACCAGCTGCAGCGGTTGTTTCCCCACAGACAGAGCTATGAAGCACTGGTGTGGCTGCCACCTGGACTGTCCCAGCTGCAGAAACAGACCCAATAAGTCCTGAGCTAAAGGGCTTTTTCATCCCAGATAAAATAGCAGGGAGAAGAAATTAAGGGGCAGGAAGCAATTCCAAGAACTCTCCAGTGGATACACTGTTATCCATTTCATTATTATTTTAATCTTACATAATAGTTATATATGCTCTTGCATATATGAAAAATATTTTATAATGAACAAGTGTGGAAACATATACATTTATTACATAGAAATATGTATGTATAATAAATCCCCAGCAGAGACCTAAGAACACATAAAAAAGATGGCCAAGTGCTCGCTTTGGCAGCACATATGCTAAAATTGGAACGATACAGAGAAGATTAGCACGGCCCCTGTGCAAGGATGATACGCAAATTCGTGATGCGTTCCATATTTTTAAAGATGTTAAAAAAAAAAGATTGCCAAAACACTTATGATGAAATGTTAAAAGAAATACAAATTAAAACAAAATACCATTGCTCACTAATTAAACTGGCAAAGGTGTTTAAAGTTAAACCATTCAGTAATGGTTAGCTTATGGAGAAAGGGAGACACACTATCAGTGGAAAACACAACTGGTACAACTTTTTTAGAAGGCATACTTCTCAAAGGCCTTTAAAAGCTATTTATCCCAAGGAAATAATCAGAGATGCACACAAATATTTATGCACAGAAAATTCATCATAGTGTTAATTACAGTAGCAAAAAGTGGAGACAGAGAGAAATATAAGGCAGTAATAAAATACTGTATTATGGAATACTTTACTAGCCATGAAATCATAAGACTGAAGAATATTTAGATAAATGAGAAAATGCTTCAAATAGTAAAATTAAAAATCAGTTTACAAAACAATATGCACAGTATGACTCTAATTGTTAAAATACATATAAGTACATCAAAATGTTAATAGTAAATGGAGAGATTACAGGTGATTTTAATGCTCTTCTTTATACTTTTCCATATGTTTTATAGTTTTCACACTTTTAACTTCTAAATTTGCTTAATAAATATGTCTTATTTTCATAATCAGGAGAAAAGAAGCTATCCTCAATCCTGCAACCTCCTTTTAAGGACACTCACATGAATTACTCTCTTTTTAAAAAAACATGTGGAAATATGTATCTAGGACCTTCAAAACATTATATCCTACAATCTAGGAAGTTCAATTTGGGGTTTCTATCCCAAGGAAAACTCTAACTATTGAAAAGGTACCCCAAGATGTTCATCACAGCATTGTTTATGATGGCAAACAGAGGCAAACAACCTAAATGTCCAACAATAGGAGGAGAGTTAAGTAAACAATGGTACATTCACTTGATGGACCATTGTACAAGCATTTAAAAATGTTTACAGTGACTATCCTGGGAAAACTAATGAAATAACAAAAGCAAAAAAAAAAAAAAGCCATGTTGGATAAATATATGTGTGTGTATACATACACAAACACACACACACACACACACACGCTACTATCACAACATTGTACAAAACCCTGTGCAGAGGGCTTCCCTGATGGCGCAGTGGTTAAGAATCTGCCTGCGGGGCTTCCCTGGTGGCGCAGTGGTTAAGAATCCGCCTGCCAATGCAGGGGACATGGGTTCGAGCCCTGGCCCGGGAAGATCCCACATGCCGCGGAGCAACTAAGCCCGTGTGCCACAACTACTGAAGCCCGCGCGCCTAGATCCCATGCTCTGCAACAACAGAAGCCACCGCAGTGAGAAGCCCGCGGACTGCAACGAAGAGTAGCCCCCGCTCACCGCAACCAGAGAAAGCCCGCGTGCAGCAACAAAGACCCAATGCAGCCAAAAATAAACATAAAAAAAATAATAATCTGCCTGCCAATGCAGGGGACACAGGTTCGAGCCCTGGTCTGGGAAGATCCCACATGCCGTGGAGCAACTAAGCCTGTGTGCCACAACTACTGAGCCTGCGCTCTAGAGCCCACAAGCCACAACTACTGAAGCCCGTGCGCCTAGAGCTTGTGCTCTGCAACACGAGAAGCCACCGCAATGAGAAGCCCACGCACTGCAACAAAGAGTAGCCCCTGCTCTCCACAACTAGAGAAAGTCCGCCCAACGCAGCCAAAAATAAATAAATAAAATTAATTAATTTTTTAAAAAACCCTATGCAGAGACAAAAACATGAAAAGTTTTAAAACACACTGTCAGGCTTCCCTGGTGGCTCAGTGGTTAAGAGTCCGCCTGCCAATGCAGGGAACACGGGTTCGAGCTCTGGTCCGGGAAGATCCCACATGCCGCAGAGCAACTAAGCCTGTGCGCCACAACTACTGAGCCTGCGCTCTAGAGCCCACGAGCCACATCTACTGAGCCCGTGTGCCACAACTACTGAAGCCTGCACGCCTAGAGCCTGTACTCCGCGACAAGAAAAGCCACCACATTGAGAAGCCCACGCACCGCAATGAAGAGTAGCCCCTGCTTGCCACAACCAGAGAAAAGCCTGCACGCAGCAACGAAGACCCAATGCCACCAAAAATAAAACAATAAATTAAAAAAATAAAATAAAAATAAAATATTAAAAAAACAAAACACATTGTCTCCATTTGCTAAAGGAATGGAGAAAATATGGACTTTCTCCTTCAACCTAAATCTTCAATCTTTTCTTCTTTCTAAATTGCCCAAACTTGTTTTTAGAGAATGAGTATTACTTTAAGAGAAAAAAGGAAAAAAGCTGAGTTTCCCTTTGAGCCATGAAAACATTCCCAAATCACAAGGAGTCCACTGCATCAGTTCCTTCTCCCTCCCACCTACCCCTACACCTCCCCAATCTAAAGCAGGGTCATATGGGAAAGTCAAGGAATGAGGTTTCTCTCTGTGCCCTAGGGTCTTCTCAGTGGGGTCTCTAAACGAGGGGGTTGCTCTGACAGCTGTCAAGGGCCCTTACCCTCCCCCAAGTCCTATCCCAGCCTGAACTAATTCACCACAATCCCCAGGGCTGGGAAAAACATTTCCACCATGGCGATTTGGAACTTGATATTTAGTCCAAGTTTTTCCCAGCCCCTTTCTATGTCAAAGGAGGCCTCTCAAAGCCTCTTGACAACTAGCACCCAGGCCAGCTTAGCTCCCACATCAATGCTACACTTATAGCAAAACCCCAAGTCATCAGTCTTCACCAGGGAAACGTGAAAGGAGGGGCCACGGCAGGGACAACCCGTCACACAGCCCCACCCTCATGCCCTGAGAGCCTCCTCTTGAGGGATATCCAGGGCTTTTTCTGGCATTAGAACCTTTAGACTTCGTTTCAAATCTGTAGTAAGCCAGTAAACAGAAAAATCAGGGTGCAAACACAGCAAAAGCAGACAGCTATCCTTTTAAAGCCATTAAAGCCCTCTGTCTCCCCTCTCTATCTAAGGAAAGGCCAGTACTGGCCAGCATACTAGCTTCTGAGCAACTAAGGTAGTAGACTAGCCGGGAGCAAAACACAGAGGCGGGCTTTATCGGACCAGAGATCGGCTCTCATCCTGGTATTAATAAAGAGGAGCTCCAATAACTGACCATCCTAAACTTCTCAGTCCTCAACAGAATAGGGGCTGCTGACAAGACGGGGGGTAACGTAGGATCCCAAGGAAACAGTGTAACACAGAAGCTTCACAACCTTTTTAATATCAGGGCACACCTAGAAAATACTATTTGCACAGTACACAGGGTAAATGGTGGAAGCTGATCCAGCCAGATGGAACCAATCTGGGACCTGAGCTGCTGCCAGGGCTGAGGGGATCAGTATCCCAGCATACCAGTAGGAAAGCCCTGGATTAGGGCACTGGGCTGGGGTAGGACTATGTCCTGCACAAACCACCTCATGGCTTCAGACCTCGAGTTCTCCAACCTCGGCTGACAGGCTGTGGGTCAGATCATGTGTCTGCACCAGAAAGCTGGGAGCCTGTGGTCTTGACTCAGCAATGATACAACTTCCCCAGCCAGGGTGCTTTTCAGGGGGGGTTTCCATAGATACATTGGGACTGGGGAAGCCCTCCATGTGACAGCAGCAGCATATCCTGAGTCTGGCTATACAGAATGGTTTCATCAGATTTCTGAGCTTAAAATACCGTTTTGGGAATACAAGTGATCTCAGATCTGAGTCACTGCTGAGTTACACATTTAAAAACTACCATTTACAAGCATATAGTAGATGCCAGACTCTGCTAACTAAGTACTTAACTTCTAGTTTCGTTAAATTCACACAATAACCTCATGTGGCAAATACTATTACTGTCCTCATTTATAAGAGGAAACTGGGACTCAAAGAGATTAAGTAACTTGATTGAGGTCAAACACTTTTCTAACTGGAGACTGTGAGGAGCCAGTATTTGAGCCCACTTTGACTTGAAAATCCATGTGCTTAACCAGGACACCAGTACATCACTTTAGCAAAACCAACAAATAGCTTGTCCATAAACCAAATCAATCTGGGGAAGAAAATGGTGTAAAAGGAGCAACGTGTCTGACTCTTTTACACAATCAAGAAAAGAAACTAATCTATATTGAGTACCTACTGGGTGCCAAGCGCCTTATATACACACCTCACTTAATTCTCAAAATCCCACCAGGATGGGAATCATTAGCCCCATTGTACAGATGAGCAAATCTAGGCTCAGAGAGGTTAAGATGATTGCTAAGACACAGCTCCTGCTTTTTCTACTGTACTATGCTTCTCCTGACTGTCAGGAAATATACCTGAGCCTGTTCCAGGGTCAAACATCCAATAGCCAGTACTGTTCCCAAAGGATAGTGGAAAGGGCATGTTTTAGGAACAGAGGAAAGAGGGATCTTTAAGAGTCCCTAGCGAAGAACTCAAATCCCCAAGAAAGCATGATTTCCCTGTGTTAGAAAACTGAGGTAAAATCTCCTCCCTTCCTAAGACAGCTAACTAGCCCTGGCCTGCCCTGTTCCAACTCCCCATTAGCAGCGGCTCAGGCACACAGTAACAAGACCAAAACAAAAGCCATGAGGAAACAAATCAAAACTTTATGCTGAAAGTTAGGCTTACAAGTGGGTGGTACGGTCCCCTGTTTGACCTAGGCTCTCTGGCTAATAATCAGGATACCATACGTATTTTGTAAATATTAAGCCATTAATCTGCCAACTAAACAAATGTATCAACCAAACTCTAGTGAGGACATGACCAACTCTGGTTCTGAGCTCTCACAACAAACAGCCTGGTAGAGCCTACTTAAGGCAGCCCCCTACCCAGTCCACCTCTGAACATCCCTTTACATCTCTTTTTCTCCAATTTCTGTAGCTACCTCATGCCACTCCATGGGGGTTTTCACACCCCCACTAGAGGGCAGATTCCCTCCCACTCTTTCCCCCCAACAGTTGAGCTCTTGTTTGCAAGGGCACCAAGTCCCAGGCTCTCCTCAGCCTCTGAGATGGCCACAGCACATTAGTAATCACTGACTCACCCCATCCCCCTGAGGATGCTGGGGGAAATGCAGAGGGCCACAAGACATGTGGCCCAGATCCCTCTGGCCCTTCACAGAGCTGATGGGCAGATAGGTGCCAGCTTCCCCGTGGAACCCCGTGAACCCTCTCTGATCTGGCTATGGTGCCAGTGGGCTGATGTCAGGCTCTGCACCATCGGAGAGGCCAGGATCTCTAGACAGCTTCACTGGTGCCAACAGATCTAATCTTCCTATTCCAAAGCAGATGAAATCCAATAAGGCTGCTAAGTCACAACTTAACCCTCCTCACAGGCAAAGGCAAAGTCAGCCCTTCAGGCCATAGTTAACAATAACGGCAGCATTAATACTGCCTTTTAGAGAGTTCTTTAAGGAACTGGGAACTATTTCCCCAAGTTTCTCTAAGATTTACCTCTGTTAGCAAATGTTCCTTCACCTAGCTCGCTTTCTTTCTCCAAAACTTCATTTTTAGCTCCGACATATTCTCTGCCTCCATCTCAGTGATACCA
Source organism: Physeter macrocephalus (assembly GCF_002837175.3). Lineage (NCBI taxonomy): Eukaryota > Metazoa > Chordata > Mammalia > Artiodactyla > Physeteridae > Physeter > Physeter macrocephalus. Next base: position 89,386,011 of record NC_041219.1, on the reverse strand, counting down.
GCTCAGATGCTCTCTGTCCACAGAGCCACCGACATCAATGTCCAGTTCCCACATCAAAGAAGAATCCCAAAGTCAGCTCTAAAAACTCATCCATACAGATCATTTAGGAACCTACAGAAAGACTAAAAAGAACCACAGGCAAAAAACACAAACCAGCCACTAGGGCTTAACATAAAAGGGGTGGGGGGGAGGCAGGATGGCTTGTGTATTGTTTCAATTGGAAAAATACACTAGTGAAATGGCTTATCCACATGTTCAGCTCTTTTAGGCAAACCCACTGTAACTTTGCAGGATGCCTGCAGGCCGTTCTGAAAATAAGTAGAATGGCATCACTCTTTATTCCACCCCCTTCACGAGCTGCCAGTCCCCCTCCATTCCCCCTCCTCTCCCCCAAACATCTGGTCTGAGCTGGGAGTAGGACCCACTCCCTGGAAAGCCTCCATGTTAACACGAGAGGCGGTCTCCCCAGTCAGAGAACCCTGACTGAGGCTGGGGAGTGGGCCGGCCCTGAGCTTCTGAATTCCCCCGCACCAGCCAGAGGTTTAGGAATGAGAATCCTAGGGACCTGCGGAGACTGTCAGGGAAGTGAGAAGTGCGAAGGGCGGCAGAAGGGGAAGGGAAGAGGAAGAAGTCTGGATCCTGGGGCGGTCCCGGGCTGGGGACCCCTCCTCCTAAGTGTCCAGCGGTTGAGGCGTCGGTCGGGAGGTCCCCGACGGCGCTGCTCAGAGGTTCCTGGGAAGGCGCAGGGGGCCGAGACCCATCGCGGGGCCTGACTGAAGGGGTGGGCCGGACCAAGGAACCCACCCGGGGCGCTGGGAGCTGCGGGGCGGTAGGAGGGGGAAGGGACTAGGCTCAGCTCTCACCAGCACCAAGGCGAACCTCTCTTCCAGCTCACAGGGCTCAGGCATCGGCATTTTGCCGGGCGGCGGCAGCAGCGAGACAGAGGGAGGCTCGCCCTGGCCGCCCTCGGCGCTCTCCAGGTTGCCCATAGCGGCGGGGCCCCCTCGGGGGCCTCAGCCCCCCACCTCCACGCCCGGGGGTCTTTGGCGCGGCCGTTCGGACCCGACTCCTCCCTCAGCGCCGGCTACCCCAGTCCCGACTCCTCTGCCGGGTTGGGGGCTCCTCGGGGTCAGGCAGGAGACGGCGCAGCGGACAGCGGCACCGAAACGACAGGAACCACGGCCACGGCTCTAGCTCACACCCGCCGCCTCGCCGATCTCTGCGCGCCGCCCCGGCGCTGCCCCTCCCCGCCCCCCGCGTTCTTTCCCTCCCCTCCCCACCTCGCTTCCTCCCACCCACTCCCGGCCGGGACTCCCGCTTCCCCCCCGAGCGCCTACAGCAGCCGCGCGCCTCGCGCCCCATTCATGCACGCCCCGCCTCTCGCCCACGGGCCTCTCAGGCGGCCCGCCCCGCCCTGCCCCCGCCTGCGCCCGATTGACTGCCGCAACTGCCAATCACAGCGCTTCCAGCCCCCGGCTGCCTCGCGCCTGGCGCTTGGCGCGCCCTGGCGGCCCTGGTGCGTATCTAATCACCGCAGTTGCAGAGGGCGTGAGGGGTCCGCTTGGACGCGGGAAACGGCCCTTTTCCACAACAGCTCATAATGTGTACAGATAAGTAAGATATAGGGTACAGTGTGAAAAGATAACGACAAGAGAAGTAGAAACAACTAGGATGCTCAGAAGTGGGAGAGAGACCACTTCTGTTAAAGAGTCATGTTAAGGGAGATCATATTTGAACCGGGCATTTAGGGACGGGGAATACCTTAACTGACAGAGGCAAGTGAAAAGGCATTTAGGAGGAGAGGACCTTACCGACGTTAAGGGGTTGATCTAGTTGGAAGTGAAAATGGAGGGACAGGAGAAGAATGCTGTTCTGGACTAGGTCTGCTGGGTGGGTCATCATTTATGATGTGATGGACATCTGTTGTTTCTGCAGGCCAAATCTACATCCCTCTTCTTCAAGTGATAGCACCCATTTCCTTTTAGGGAACTACATTCCGCTGTTCTCAGTCTACATAGAGCTGAACTGAACCCCATCCCAGGAAGCCCCATGACCCAGGCCTGGCCAGTCACAGCATTTTCTTGCTCTACCTTTAGGGACTGTTTTAGGGATTGACACTTGACCCAAGGCAGAATATAAAACTCATTTCTAAGGCTTTCACTGGAATAATCAGGAAAGAGGCACTCTCTTCCCATGAAGGCTGCTGAATTGTGAGAATGTAAATCTGGTGCTGCTGGTAGCCATCATGCCATTACCCATAACACCTCAAGCCTGTTTGAGAATGAAGTCAATGCAGAGGAAAGCGAAGCTAAGAGATAGAGAGTTCTAATAGCATGCTGAGAACCTGACTCCAACCATTTTCATTCATTTATTCAACAAATATTTACTGAAAAGTTCATTATAGGTCAGATACTGTTTTAGGCATTGAAGATACATTTGTGAACAAAAAAAGGCATACAGGGAATTCCCTGGTGGCCCAGTGGTTGGGACTCTGTGCTTCCACTGCTGGGGGCCTGGGTTTGATCCCTGGTGGGGGAACTAGGATCCTGCAAGCCGAGCTGCACGGCCGAAGGACAAAAAAAAAGAAAAGAAAAAAAAAAGGCATACATCTTGCTCTTCTGGAATTTACATTCTGGGTAGGAGAAGAGATAAACAATAAACTAAATAAGTAAAATGTACAGATGTTAGTGATCCATGTTAATAAAAATAAAATTGAAAGGGGATAGAGGTGGAAGGGGGTTACAATTTTAAATAGGACGATCAGAGCAGACCTCACTATTAAGATAACATTTGGATAAGATCTGAAGAAAGTGAGGAATTAAGCCATGTGACTATCTGGAGGAAGAATGATCCAAACAGAGGGAATGACGGGTACATACAATGCCTGATGTGTTAGAGGAACAGAAAGGATGCCAATGTGTCTGGAGTGCATTGAGCAAGGGAAAGAGTAGTAAAAGATGAGGTCAGATGGCGCTTCCCTGGTGGCGCAGCGGTTGGGAGTCCGCCTGCCGATGCAGGGGACGTGGGTTCGTGCCCCGGTCCGGGAGGA
>NC_041219.1:89381075-89382829 GCF_002837175.3 Physeter macrocephalus | reverse complement strand
GGTCCGGGAAGATCCCACATGCTGTGGAGCAGCTAGGCCCGTGAGCCATGGCCGCTGAGCCTGCGCGTCCGGAGCCTGTGCTCCGCAACGCGAGAGGCCACAACAGTGAGAGGCCCACGTACCGCAACAACAACAACAAAAAAAAGATGAGGTCAGAAAGGTAAAGAGAAGCCATATTGTGTGGGGCATTGTAGGCTGTTGCAATGACTTTGGTTTTTTTCTAAGTAGGATCAGTAGCCATTGGAAGATTTTGAGCAGAGGAGTGACATGATCTAACTTATGTTTTAAAGGATCTTCTGGCTCTTGCATGGAAAATAAACTGAATAGAGGCATGGGCAGGAAGACCAGTTAGGTTAGGTGAGAGATGATGGTGGTTTGGAGTGAGGTAGTAGCTGTACAGGTAGAGAGAAATGGTCAGATTTTCAATGGATTGAAAGTAGAGCCAATAGAATTATTTGACAGTTTGGAATGTGGAGGGCGAATGAAAGTTAACTCCAAAGCATTTGACCTGAGCAACTGGGAGAGTGGAGTTTTCATTAACTGAGATGGAGAAAGATTGTGGGAGGAGTAGATTTGATGAGGGACAGCCAGAAAGGGAAGATCAGGAGCAGTGTTTTGGCCATGTTGAGCTTGATTTGCTGATTGGACATCCAAGTAGAGTTAGCCACTAGGCATTTGGGTATGTATGAGACTGGAGATCCAGGCTGGCAATAGCAATTTAAAAATCATCAGGGGGTACTTCCCTGGTGGTGCAGTGGTTAAGAATCTGCCTGCCAATGCAGGGGCACGGGTTCGATCCCTGGTCCAGGAAGATCCCACATGCCGCGGAGCAACTAAGCCCGTGAGCCACAACTACTGAAGCCCGTGAGCCTAGAGACCATGCTCCGCAACAAGAGAAGCCACCACGATGAGAAGCCCATGCACCGCAACGAAGAGTAGCCCTCGCTCACTGCAACTAGAGAAAGCCCACACTCAGCAACGAAGACCCAACGCAGCCAAAAATAAATAAACTTATAAAAATTATCAGGACGCTTCCTTGGTGGCACAGTGGTTAAGACTCTGAGCTCCCAATGCAGTGGGCCCGGGTTCGATCCCTAGGCAGGGAACTAGATCCTACATGCCGTGGAGTAACTGAGAGTTTGCATGCCACAACTGAGCCCGCCTGCCACAACTAAGACCAAGCACAAAGCGCCCCCCCCCAAAAAAATTGCTTAAAAATAAAAATCATCAGCATATTGATGCAATTTAAAGCTGGTAGTTTCTACTTTTTTGTGTCAGTCTGAGTTAGGTTTCTATTGTTTACAACCAAAAAGTGAAGTCCCTGTCTTTGCAAACCATTGAAACTCCCGAAAAGCTCAGCCTCCTCCAGTCAGTTGGACAAACCAATTAACTCACATCTTATCCCCTCTCCTCCTCCCCCGACCCCAAACACACTTTCCCAATTGCTGTAGCAGACTCTTCTAGGACAGATGAGTTATAGCACAACTGAAGACTTCCACTAGACAAAAAATTTAGAATTCAAGAGAGGAAATAACTCATCAGTCATTTATTATGGATTTTCAAGGAACATGTAGCAGAAAGGAGAGACTTGACAGTAAACAGTAATGTATTCACTTTGGTGCAGTTTCTTGGTCCCAAACCTTTTATTCTTGGTTTTATTTGATCACCAAATATACATTACATACTCTAGGGTCTTCTGGAGTCTGCTAGATTACTTCTTTTTTTTTTTTTTTTTTTGTGTGTGTGTGTGTGTG
>NC_041219.1:89355490-89380927 GCF_002837175.3 Physeter macrocephalus | reverse complement strand
ATGGGCCCAGCCGCTCCATGGCATGTGGGATCTTCCCAGACCGGGGCATGAACCCGTGTCCCCTGCATCGGCAGGCGGATTCTCAACCACTGCGCCACCAGGGAAGCCCTAGATTACTTCTTTCATTGTTAACTCTCTGCTCACCCACCTTCAAAACTTTCTTACTTTATACAGATGAAGCCAAAACTTAATCTGGTATTCAATGATCTGTATCATCTCCAAACCCCAATGCCTCTTCAATCTACTTTTTCTATCTTACCTGGCTCTAATATTCAGAAACCCTTTGCTTCAGCTGGAAAGGTCCATCTCCTAACAATAGCTGTGCATTCTTATGTCTTCACCTTTGTTCTAGACAGAATAATGACTCCCCAAAGTACCACATCCTAATCCCCAGAACCTGTGAATATGTTACTTTATGTGGCAAAAGGGACTTTGCAGATAAGATTAAGTTAAGGATCTTGAGATGAGAAGATTATCCTGGATGATCTCGGTGGGCTCAATGTAGCCACAAGTGTCCTTAAAGGGGGAGGCAGGAGGGTCAGAATGAGAGAAGGAGATGTGACAACAGAAGCAGAGGTTAGAGTGATGCAGGGTCACCAGCCAAAGAATGTAGAAGCCTCTAGAAACTGGAAAAGGTAAGGAAGCAGATTCTCCCCTAGAGCTTTTAGAAGGAACACAGCCCTAACACTTTAATTTTAGCCCTGTAGGACCTGTTTTCAGACTTCTAACCTCTAGAACTGTAAGATAATAAATCTGTATTGTTTTAACCCACTAAGTTTGTGGTAATTTGTTAGAACAGCAATAGGAAACACGTATACTCCTGCTGTGTCCCTGATCTGGATTTCTGCTTTCTTCTGTGCGGCCTATTCAAATCCACCCCCACCCCAGGTTCAGCATAATCTTTGGTATTTAACAAAATGCAACAAACTCTATTGGATGCTTATCACATGCAAAGCATCTGGCTAAATACCAGTAGATAAAGAAGGCAAGATGCAAAGATGAGTGAGAGACTCCCCGCTCCCCACTTCAAAAGAGCTCAGAGTCTGGAGCAGAGGAGGTAAGGTAGAGAGGAGGAGGAGTATGGACGAACTTTGAAGGCACCAGATAGGATAATTGGTGTTATTTTAGTGGATACCAGCTTTTAAATCCCATCCTGGATTTCTCCCAGATTTAAATGATCATAATTCTTATTTTCTCTACTTTTCCTTTGGAACTTAATTCAGTGATATTACTGAGAGCCTACTACATGCAAGACACTGGACTAGGTGCCATGGAGGATACCTGATATGTAACTCGTGGTTCCTCTACTGCCTTTTGTTGTTTAATTTTTTTGTGTATGTCTTGTCTGGGCTGTGGGGTTTTTTGGTTTGTTTATGTAAGACGTGCGTCTTCAGTACCTGCTTTGTTTCAAGTACAAAAGAAAATTCAGTGATGAATAAGTGTCTTTCTTTCAGGTTCTCAGAATCTAGTAGGAAAGACTCTGAAAATAGTGTTTACAAAACAATGTGATAAGTTTTGTAATAGAAGGTTGTGCAAAGTGCTGCCTAAGGCTTCAGGGAGCAGATGACATTTGATCCAGGGCTGAAAGATAAATAGAGGTGCCAGTGGAAAAAGTGAGACAGTGTGAATGAGAAGGTGATGGAAGGAGAGGTGATCAGGAAGGGGAAAAAGCATTTCAGGAAGGAGGAACCATACAGGTGAAAATGGAGAACTGTGAAAAGAGCACAGAATGTCTGAGCAATGGTAAGAATTTCAGTGAGGCTGGGGCATAGGGTATGCAGTGGGAGGACAGGAGACAAAGCTAGAAAGGCATGGGAATCAAGTTTAGAGGAGTCTCATGCTCAGCTGAGTCTTTTATGCTGTAGATAGTCCTGTGTCCTAGTCTGTTTTTAAGTATACTCTTTGGAAGGATTCCTTTAGCAGCATTTGAGAATACAGAGAGGTCTGCAGAGATGATACGGAGAAGACAAGGGCCTGAGCAGAATCAGGACGGGGGATGAAGAGAAGTACAACAGGCTGGGTGGGGGGAGGGGCGAGGCGGAGATTACATTAGTCTGCTCAGGCTGCTGTAGTAAAACACCAGAGACTGGGTGTCTTAAACAACAGAGATTTATTTTCTCACAGTCTTGGAGGCTAGAAATCCAAGATCAAGGTGCCATCAGGGTTGGTTTCTGGTGAGACCTCTCTTCCTGGCTTGTAGATGTCTGCCTTCTCTCTGTGCCCTCACCTGGGCTTTCCTCCGTACTCATATGGAGAGAGGGCTCTAGTGTCTCTTCCTCTTCTTAATAAGGACACCGTCCGGTCGGATTAGCACCCCACCTTTATGACCTCCTTTAACCTTAATTGCCTCCTTAAAGGCCCTGTCACCAAATACAGTCATATTGTCCACTACAAATTTGGGGAGGACACAATTCAGTCTCTAACAGAGATATACCTGCCATAGAATCAACAAGACTTAGGTACCTATTTGATAATAGTGACTAATATTTTTATAGTGCTTTATAATTTACAACTTTTTTTTCACATCCACTATCTGGTTTGACCTTCACAACACTGTGGGAGGGAGATACTATCATTATCCTCATTGCATAGATGAGTAAACGGACTAAAAGAAGTTAAATAATATGTCCAAGACCTTATAGCTAGTAAGCAGAGACCCTGGGCACTGAACCTGGCTGTGGACTCGGAATCCCATGCCATTCTGATTCTCTTGTGAGAAGTGAGGGGGTAAAGAGGACTGAAAAGTTGAGGCCAGCTTGAGGTTGCCTTACCCTTAGTCTCTAGGGAAGCCCAGAATCTCTCTTAGGTCAACTGCTTCCACCCCCTTACTCAAAACGCTTTCAAACTCCTTCCTCCACCTGCTCTCTCCCCATCTGGGAAGCGCCTACATTATTCCCAGCCGCCTCCTCTAAGGTCTTTAGAGACACACATCTGCTCTCTCCTTCTCTCTCCTGGGGAGGTATGTGTGTGTGTGTGTGTGGAGGGGATGTGAATACAGAAATTTAAAACTTTTTCATAATAACTTAAACTGTTATTGATAGAAGGATCTTCCCCTTCCTCTTGGCTGGCTAATTCCTATTCATCCATCAAAACTAGGCTTACAGGTCACCTCTTTCATGACTTCTCCAGATTTGATGAGAACATGTCTGTGAGCACATAGTTTCCTAATATATCTCTATCATCAGATCATGAATCATCAGATTGTGTAAGCTCCTTCAGGGCAGGCTGATATTCCTAGTATCTAGCAACAGCTCCCACTTTGTGTCTGTTACATGCTCATTGAACAAATGAATGATTTCATACATTGTGACATTCTTCCCACACCACTGAGCCCTTTTACTCTTCATCATTCCTCTCAGATACAGTCTGACTGCTTGTATGACTGAGGGTTCAATGCAGGAAACAAAAAAACCCTCCAAGTAGTACAAGGATATGAAGACATAGGTGCTTACAAAATCAATTTGAAAGTCTAGAGGGGCCCACTCTGGGCTGAAACTCTAGCAATGAGCTCCAGAACATGATAAAAGTGCTCTGCCAGGGAAGGTGCTATCTCTGCCATAGTCAGGGAGGGTGGAGCACCTAGAGGTCTCCACTGTTGATGGGGCTTGAGAACAAGCGGTTGCCAACTGTGATCCAAGGATCTGGAATCTATGATCAGGACACTGCTGCTGCTACACTCTGATGCAGCCACCTCTCAATATTTGCAAAGCTTGAGACATCATTGGTTTACTGCAGTAGAAATAGGTCACATCTCTATGGGCTTGCTTGCCTGGAGAAATAGCCCAAGCAGCAGCATGATGGCCTTTGTCTCACTTCTGCCTTCTAAATCCCACCCGTGTACATCTGACTGGCTACAGGGTATTCTGAGAAATATAATCCTTATCTTTTCAGCCTCTGCAGTATAGGAAAGCACACTAGAAGGAAAATACATGCTGGGAATGTGGGAATATATGCTGAATGCTAATAAACCATATCCACTACTCTGCTTGTGCGAAAATCCACCCAATGTCTTAATCACCCGCAACTGGGTCTCTTCCTCCTCCCCCACCCCCTTGCCCAGGGCCCCCCCTGGTGACTGTCTCTGGCCCTGTCTCTTCAGTCTTCTCCTTCAGGCTACAGTTTGCCCTTTTCTGTGACCTGGGTGAGGCAAAATTTCTTAGTTATCCTTAGCACAATCCTTAAAAAGACAAATGGATATACTGGACTTCATCAAAATTAAAAACTAATGCTCTTTGAAAGGCATTCTTAAGAGAACTAAAAATAAGCCACGAACTAGGAGAAACTATTGCAAATCACATATCTGACAAAGGACTTGTATCCAGAACATAAAAATAGCTCTCAAAAATCAATAATAAGAATGGGACTTCCCTGATGGTCCAGTGGTTAAGACTCTGCACTCCCAATGCAGGGGGCCGGGGTTTGATCCTTGGCCGGGGAACTAGGATCCCACATACTGCATCTAGAGAAGCCCGTGGGCCGCAGCTAGAGAGCCTGTGTGCTGTAATGAAGACCCAGCACAGCCAAAATAAAATTAATTAATTTAATAAAAACAAAAAATGTTTTTAAAAAATCAATAATAAGAAAACAAACAGCCCAATAAAAAAATTGGGCAAAAGATTTAGAGGATTGTTCAGCAAAGAAGGTATATGGATGACAAATAAACACATGAAAAGATATTCAACATCATTAGTCATTAGGGAAATGCAAATAAAACCACAGTGAGAAACCACTATACATACACCTAAAATTCAAAAGTCTGATCTGAGTGTTGATGAGGATGTGGAGAAACTGGATTTCTCACACGCTGCTGGTGGGAGTGTAAAATGAATGGTACAACCACTTTGGAAACAATTTGGCAATTTTTAAAAAAGTTAAACATATATCTACCACATGATTCAACCATTCTACTACTAGATACTTACCCCAGGGAAGAAGAAACAGATGAGCACAGAAAGACTTGTACACAAATATTCTTGGCACCATATTTATAATGACAGAAAAAAAAACCCACAAAAAAACTGGAAACAATCCCAGAATTCATCACCAGGTAAATGAATAAACAATTTATGGTAATCCATACAATGGGATACTTCTCAGGAATAAAAAGAAATGAACTATGGTACCACACAATGAATGAATCTCGAATTTATGCTGAGAAAAAAGAGGCCAAAGAATAAAAGTATATATTGTATGATTCCACTTACATAAAATTCAAACTAATCTATAGTGATAGAAAGTAGATCAGTGGTTGCCTGGGGATAGGGGAGGGTGAAGGCAAGAGAGATTACAAAGGGGCATGAGGAAGTTTGGGGGGATAATGGATATGTTCATTATCTTGATTATAATGATGGTTTCAACGTCAAAAACTCACGAAATTATACACTTTAAATGTGTGCAGTTTATTATATACCAATTATACCTAAATAAAGTTATTTAAGTATTAAAACAGAGACATTTGGACTAGGGAAAAAAACCCCTATACTCCTTGTGTATATTCACTTAACGTGATTTGTTGTTGTTTTTGCCACACCACGTGGCTTGCGGGATCTTAGTTCCCCGACCCCGGATCAAACCCACCTGCCCAGTCCATCCCCCCTCCCGCCCCCCACCCCCTTCCCTCCGGCCCCAGCAGTGAAAGAGAGGAGTCCTAGCCACTGGACCGCCAGGGAATTCCCTCACTTCCCTCACTTATGTGATTGTTTGATGTCTGTCTTCCCCAGTAGAGTGAAAACTCCATAACGGCTGGGGCCGTGCCTATTTACATCTCTAATGTTTAACATAGAATCTGGTGCATGTTAGGGATTTGACAGATATTTGTTGAAGAAAGAAAAGAGAGAGAACAGTTGAGAATAGCTCCAAGTTTTAACCCTGAGTGAAAGAGAGAATGCGTTGTTGTTGATAGATGTGGAGGAATGAGGAGGAAAGGCAGAGATGGTACAGTCTGAGAGGGTGAAGGGGAGCCAGGTAACGCTGTGCCAGCAAAGCCAAAGGAACATGGAGTTTCAGGGAGGAGAAGAATTAGGAAAAGGCCTTTGGATTTTTGGATTCAGCAGTTAGAAGGCATTGGCTTCCCCGAAGAAAGTGATTCCAGACTGAAGCCAGGTTGTTTTTCCTTCCCCCAGTCTTCCCCAAACACAAAACACAAAACTTCCCTATACAGTAAAATAACCATTTGGTTCCCTCCATCTTCACAAGTTGCCATTTTAGTCCAAGCCCTCATTCTCTCTCACTTTTTCTGTTCCAATAGCTTAACTCCTTTCTCGGATGCCGCTCTTGTTCTCTTTTGTTAGAATGTTGGTTTTAAAACCCTAATCAGGTCATGTGCCTCGTTCTTCCACAGAATCTCCTTGTCATTTAGTTCCCCTTTTTACCCCAAGGATTGGCACCCAAATGTGTTCAAGCTGTGAAACTCTCAAGCTATGTCACACCATCAGCTGGAATCAAGAATGGAAACTAAGTAAGGGTATTGGTTATATATTTCTGCCTAACAAATAACCCCAAAACTTTGAGGCTTGAAACAAAAACAACCAAAGCAACGTTTATTATCCTACAGTTTCTGAGAGTCAGGAATCTGGGAGAGACTTTGCTGGGTGCTTCTGACTCAGGGTCTCTCATGAGGTTGCAATAAAGCTATCGACTGGCGCTCCAGTCATCTGAAGGCTTGACTACCTTTTTTTTTGGCTGCATTGGGTCTTCGTTGCTGCGCTCGGGCTTTCTGTAGTTGCAGTGAGCGGGGGCAGCTCTTGGTTGTGGTGCACAGGCTTCTCATTGCAGTGGCTTCTCTTGTTGCGGAGCATGGGCTCTAGGTGCACGGGCCCAGTAGTTGTGGCCCGTGGGCTCTAGAGCGCAGGCTCAGTAGTTGTGGTGCACGGGCTTAGTTGCTCCGCAGCATGTGGGATCTTCCCGGACCAGGGCTTGAACCCGTGTTCCCTGCATTGGCAGGCATATTCTTAACCACTGCACCACCAGGGAAGTGGTGTATTTTATTTTTTTCTTTTTTGGCTGCGCCGCATGGCTTGTAGGATCTTAGTTCCCCGACCCTCACCCTCAGCAGTGAAAGCACAATTCTTAGCCACTGGACTGCCAGGGAATTCCCTTGACTCCTTTTAAGATGCCTCACTCACATGGCTGTTGGCAGGATGCCTCAGTTCCTTGCTAGTTGTTGGCAAAAGACCTCAGTTCCTGACCACCTGGGCCTTTCCACAGGGCTGCTTGAGTGTCCTCCTGACATGGCAGCTGGTCATGAGTGATCAGAGAGAGAGCAGAGAGGAAGCTGCAGTGCTTTATCTGACTTAGTCTTCCTAATCTTCATCACTTCCACTTTATAGGTAGTCCCCAACTTACCATTGTTAAACTTACAATTTTTCAACTTTATGATGGTGTGAAAGTGATACATATTCATTAGAAACTGTAGTTAGAATTTTGAATTTTAATCTTTTCCTAGGCTATTGATGTACCTATGCAGTACCACACTCTTTCCTGATGCTGGGCAGAAGCAGGGAGCTGCAGCTCCCTGTCAGCCATGTGATCATGAGGATAAAAAACTGATAAACTTACAACCATTCTATACCCATACAACTGTTATATTTTTCACTTTCAGTATGGCATTCAATCAATTACATGAGATATTCAACATTTTATTATAAAATAGACCTTGTGTTAGATGATTTTACCCAACTGTAGGCTAATAATATAAGTGTTCTGAGCACATTTAAGGTAAGCCAGGCTATGATGCTGGGTAGGTTAGATATATTAAGTGCATTTTCTACTTAAAATGTTTTCAATTTTTGATGAGTTTATTGGGATATAGCCCCATTGTCAGTTGAGGAAGATCTATATTTTATTTATTAGAAGTAACTCATTAAGTCCAGCTTGTGCTTGAAGGGAGGAGAATTAAGCTCCACCTCTTGAAGGGAGAAGTGTCAAGGAACTTGTGGACCTATTTTAAAACCATCACAGTAAGGCAAAGAAAAAAAGATATGTTGAAGCCTTAAGGAAGAAAAGATTTGTGTCATTAGTTGTGAATAGTGATTCAAGAAGTCACTGCAGTAAGCAACAGTTATACAAATGTAGTGCCTTTCTACTGAAACCGAGTCCCCCTAAAACCGAGTTTCGCTGTGGAGTTTATGATTAACCTCTCTATCCAAAACTTTATTCCCTTTCCGGTCCCCTCTGACCTCAATCCTGTACTAACTGAGTGCTAATCAGTCAGAGTCAGATGGCTAAAATTGCTGTTGTCAATAACAGCGTTAATGACTAAAATTGCTGTTGTAGATAATATCGCTACCGTACAAACTCAGATTGTTTCTCCAGGGCAAGATGAGCTAACAGACCCCCAAGCCATGGACCACCTGGCCAGAGACTCATAAACCAGAGAGAGATACCCTGTCTTCCAAAACTATGATAAAGAAGTGTCACAGAACTGTCACAAGATAATGATTAATCCCAGCCTCTTTGCTCTTCCCCTTTAAAAAGCCCCTAACTCAGAGACCGAGTGGGAAAGGATCTGAGGCTTGTCTCCCACTCCCTTACTTGGCACCCTGCAATAAATCCTTACTTTGCTGCAAACTCCCGCTGTCAGAGGTTGGCTTTCTGTGCCTTGGGCACACGAGCCCTTTGCTCTGTTTCACTACCTGCACTACATGATAGAGGCAGGACCAGGGAAAGCAGATGAAGAGGTTGGCCATGTGTTCGGGGCTTGGAAGTGGTGATGGGATAGAAGAGTGTAGACTTTAGAGTGCTGGGAGATACTAAAGTAATTGATCTGGAACCCAGACTGAAGCTCCACAGTAACATGGAGAGAGCTAATTACTTTTAAGAATGAAGCATCTCTCATAGCTCTTTACAGAAACTAACTTAATCTATTTGAGTTTCAGATTCCTCATCTGTAAAATGGAACTAATAATATCTGCATTACCTTCTCCACTGAGTTGTTATACAGATAAAGTGAAATGACAGGTGGAAAATTACTCTGAAAAGAGTAAAGCATTCCTCTAATACTCTTGTTACTGTTAATCACTGCACTCTGAAAAGTTAAAAGGGACTGAGTTGATAGTAAAAAATCTTGCAAACTATATTTTTTAGTTTTTTTCTCCTGCCAGTCTTCAGTAGTAATAGCCCATAATACTGTAATTGGAAAAAGAAAGCTCAATTTTCTTCACTCCTGTCCTTCAGATGTCAGTGGAAATGCAAATGAGATCTGGGAAGTGAAAAGGCTCCTCCTGAATCTTTTTTTTTTGGTAAAGAAGATGTTGGGGGTAGGAGTTTATTAATTAATTTATTTATTTTGGCTGTGTTGGGTCTTCGTTTCTGTGCGAGGGCTTTCTCTAGTTGTGGCAAGCGGGGGCCACTCTTCATCGCGGTGCGCGGGCCTCTCTTGTTGCGGAGCACAGGCTCCAGACGCGCAGGCTCAGTAGTTGTGGCTCACGGGCCTAGTTGCTCCGCGGCATGTGGGATCCTCCCAGACCAGGGCTCGAACCCCTGTCCCCTGCATTAGCAGGCGGACTCTCAACCACTGCGCCACCTGGGAAGCCCCACTCCTCCTGAATCTTAAACAGAATGTTAAATACTCACACATTTATAGGTGATGATGTGGATTTTAATGTGTTTTTTTCCTGTTAGCTGCTTGTTCTCATAACCATAGAGCAGAACAAGGTCAGTGAGTTTGAAGGAGGGAGTGGAGTTATAAAAGTAGACAAGGAAAGGTGTGAGATTCAGAAGACGTGACCTCAGGGAAGCCATGTTTATCACCATTTGTTGGGGAACCACTCAGCCCCCCTACGGTGAAGCTGAGAGTAGGGCCCCCAGTCATTCCAAGTTGTCCTGCCTCTGCTCCTCTCCATCCTTGCCCTAGGCTGAGGAGTTCAGCCTGCTTTTCACCTCCTCCCTAACTTCTGGGATGAAGAATCTGTTGCTGTCTTCCCACCTCCTCCCCACCCTTTCTTAATCTCCCTTAGCCCTTAAAGTCAAGTACAACTGCTATTTTCTTTCAAAGATTTTATTTTTTTTAAAAAGACAAAACTTTACAAAATTGCATTAACATGCAAATACATGCCAATTTTACAGTGAGAGGCAGTATAGCTTAACGATCAAAAGTACGGGCTTCAATGTGGTACATATATACAGTGGAACATTACTCAGCCATAAAAAGGAATGAAATTGGGTCATTTGTAGAGATGTGGATGGATCTAGAGATAGAGACGTGGATGGATCTAGAGACTGTCATATAGAGTGAAGTAAGTCAGAAAGAGAAAAACAAATATCATATATTAACACATATATGTGGAATCCAGAAAAATGGTACAGATGAACCCGTTAGCAAGGCAGAAATAGAGACACAGATGTAGAGAACAAATGTATGGACACCAAGGGGGAAAAGAGGGGGGTGGGGGGTGGGGGAGTGGTGGTGGTGGGATGAATTGGGAGATTGAGATTGACATGTATACACTAATATGTATAAAACAGATAACTAATAAGAACCTGCTGTATAATAAATAAATAAATAAATAAACACATGGGAAAAAAAAATGATTGAGGGACTTCCCTGGTGGTCCAGTGGTTAAGATTCCGTGCTCCCAATGAAGGGGACCCAAGTTCAATCCCTGGTCAGGGAACTACATCCCGTATGACGTGACTAAGAGCCTGCATGCCGCAACTAAATATCCCGAGTGCCACAACTAAGACCCAGCACAGCCAAAAAAAAAAAAAGTATGAGCTTCAGAATGAGGTACCCAGAGCTCAAATTTGAGCTCTGTGACCTTGGGTGAACTGAGTCTTAGTTTCCTCATCTTAAATGTAATACTTGCTCCTGCCTTGCAGGGTGATTGCAAGGATTAAATTAGTTTATAATATAAAGCATCTTAAACACTGTCTAGCATACAAAAAGCAGCACACAATACATATTAACTAGTATTGTTACAGAAAGCAAAGTAAGAAGAAAACAATTAACCTATAATTACACGTTTTGCTTCTGCTCACTAATAAAAACAGACAAACAATAACATTACAAATATGAGGAAGTTACAGGGTTTAAGAGATCTTCCTGAGGTCTTTTGCTTCTTGGTTATTATTTGCATATATGCTCTTTGAAATAATTGGAAACCTAACAGAATTTTCCTTCAAATTTATTTCTGTGGGAGGTGGTCACTTAGCTTTCTCTTCTCCTGCCATGTTCCCTGCCTAGCCCTCCATCCTACACCCCAATTCTGTCCCAGGTTTAGGGCTGGCAATCATCACAATTTGCCTGTCCTACTTTTAGCACTGAAAGTCCTGCATCCTGTGAAACCTCTCAGACCCAGGTAAATTCTCCCTTAACTTTAGGTTGGACATATACACACTGAGGATCTTCAGGTGAACTGGGTGATGGCCATTTCCCTGGGCCTCTGTCCTATATAGAAACAGTCTCCTTGAGCCATTTCCTAAGAATATTTCTATGCTTTCTAAAAGCCAAGTTCCAAGCTCTCCTGGGAGGTGCCTTTTATGTAACTGAGCTTGGCATTGGTGGGTAGAATGGGAACCAAAGGGTAGACAGTGATGTGGACAAATAAAGAAGCAAGGGGGAGAAAAATAAAGTCTAATTTAGGAATCTTGTCAGTTTAAATTTCACAATGTTGTGGGACTTCCCTGGTGGCACAGTGGTTAAGTCTCCGTGCTCCCAGTGCTGGGAGCCCAGGTTCGATCCATGATAAGGGAACTAGATTCCACATGCATGCCACAACTAAGAGTTCGCATGCCACAACTAAGGAGCCCAACTGCCGCACCTAAGACCCGGTGCAACCAAATAAATATTTAAAAATTTTTTCACAATGTTGTAAAAGGATCTAGAGTACAGTGCCTATCAGATAGTAAGTACTCCAAACATGGCAGCTATGGCTGAGTGCCTTAAATCACATTTTAAGATGTTCCCCTTTATTTTTCCCCTATTTTCCCCTATCAAGCAGTTAGTTTGCTTTATGCTTATTGCCTTGCGGGAAAATATG
Source organism: Physeter macrocephalus (assembly GCF_002837175.3). Lineage (NCBI taxonomy): Eukaryota > Metazoa > Chordata > Mammalia > Artiodactyla > Physeteridae > Physeter > Physeter macrocephalus. Next base: position 89,368,949 of record NC_041219.1, on the reverse strand, counting down.
GCAAGTAGGACAAGGTCAGTGTACAAATAATGCCTGCCAAGCGTTTCGCTCATTGGCAAAATACTCAAGGGTGTGGGCATAGTGTCTTGGCCAGATAAGAAAGGAGAAGGATCTTCATTTCACCAAACCAAGAAGAATTTCCCTCCCCTGGATTAGAGACAGGATGGAGGGGAGGTCTGTAGGGGCCTGAGAGCAGAGGGTGAAGCAGGCAGGGTTTTTAAAAACTATTTGTTTTATATGCAAACCTTGTCTGCTTCATCCACTCATATTCTCTCTTGCTAAATTGGATTTCATTGACACAGACCCACTCGAAACAGATGCACCGCACATACACCTAAAACAAAAAGGATTTTTTAATATTTAAATTTTCATTTTCTTTCAATTTGAAGAGTTTGGGAGAAAAAGAAACCCAGAAAAACGCAGAGAATAAAAATAAATGCCCACATTCCCATTGGTTAGAATTAATGAATGTTAAGATTTCATAACTTTTTCTTCAGATAATTTCTCATAAAGATAGGATATTATAGGGCTTCCCTGGTTGCGCAGTGGTTAAGAATCCGCCTGCCAATGCAGGGGACATGGGTTCAAGCCCTGGCGTGGGAAGATCGCACATGCCACAGAGCAACTAAGCCTGTGTGCCACAACTACTGAGCCTGCGCTCTAGAGCCCGTGAGCCACAACTACTGAGCCCGCGTGCCACAACTACTGAGCCCGTATGCCTAGAGCCGGTGCTCTGCAACAAGAGAAGCCACGGCAATGAGAAGCCCACGCACCGCAACGAACAGGAGCCCCCAATCGCTGCAACTAGAGAAAGCCCGTGTGCAGCAATGAAGACCCAACGCAGCCAAAAATAAATAAATAAAATAAATTTATTTTAAAAAAAGGATATTATAAATATGTTGAAACTTCCTTTCCCTAATCTCATTCACCAAGCATTCTCCTCTGAGACTCCTATTGTCACGAATCTAATGTTTATACAGTCTGTTTTTTTTTTAAACCTTTGCTATGTATATATTTAAGCAATATATATTATTGTTCTGGGTGTTATTTTACATTTAAGTCAATTGCACCATTTTGCGTGTAACATTATGTAATTTGTTTTCATTCACATTGTGTTCAGGAGGAGTCCATGTTGATACATATAAACGTACTACATTTGTTGTAGCAGCAGCACGGTTTTTCACTGTATTAATCTGTTTTTCAACCTTTCTTTTGTAATTTCCCCCAAAGGGAAAATTTCATTAATTATGAGTTATTAAATGAATAACATTTAATTTTAATTTCTCTCAACAACAGAAATTAAATACTAAGGAATAAGATTTTTGTTGGATAGGATTGAACTTTGGAGGGTCACTACCACAAACCACATCTAATTTTTGGCATTCCCTAAGAATCAATTTTCACCCCTTTCAGGGTGATATTGCCCCAGTTGAGAATGCATGGTATAAATATACCATGTTTCTAATTTTTTTCTTTCAAGAAATGTTGCAATAAATAGCCTTAGTTTTGTATCTTTATACATATGCCTTAAAATATATACCTAGAAGTTATGAGGTATGTTCATTTCAGCTTTGCTGTATCTTGTCAAATTGTTCTCCAAAATGTTTATGCTAGTTTTTCATTACACCAATAGCGTATGATTTCCTGTTTTTCCACTTCTTCACCAATACTGGGGTTGTCAGACTTTTTGATTTTGTCAATCTTGTGTAAAATGGTATACCATTGTTTCAATTTGCATTTTTCTAGTTACTAGTGAGAATGAACATATACTTTCAGTGTTTATTGGCCATTTGGGTTTTCTCTTGGGTGAACCTCCTGTTTATACCCTTTGCCCATTTTTCTGTTGGTTTGGTCTTTTTCTTACTGATTTGTAGAAAGACCACATTTATCCACGCCACCCCAAACTTGGCATAAACCAACAATCATTTGATTAGGCCTGTGGAGTCTATGAGATAGGAATTTGGATAGGGCACAGCAGGGTATCAGCTGGGAAGACTTGAATTGCTAGAATCATCTGGAGGCTGGAATCATCTGAAGACTCCATTGCTCACATGTGTAACATCTGGGCTAGGATGACTCAGACGTTGGATTCAGTTGCAACTGTTGGTGGGAGAACCTTTACATGGCCTCTTCAAATAGCTTAGACTCACAAGCTAGCAGCTGGGTTCTAAGAGAGTCTCCAGAGAGTATTCCAAGTAGAAGTGCTCCAAGAGAAACAGGCAGAAGCTGCACAGCATTTATGAGCTAGTCCTGGCCGTTATACAGCACTACTTCTTCTGTAGTCTATTATGGGAAGCAGTCATAAGCTTGTCCAGATCCAAGGGAGAGGAAATAGACTTAATCTCTTGATAAGTGTCAAGCATTCAAGGCCATTTTAGAAAAACCACCCCAATTATGGCTCCAGATCCAGCAATTCCACGCCTAGGAATAGACTGAAGAGAAATTAAAACATGTTCACACAAAAGCTTGTACATGAATGTTCACAGCTGCATTATTCATAATAGCCAAAAAGTGGAAACAACCCAAATGTCAATGGATGAATGGACAAACAAAATGTGGTATTGCCATACAATGAAATGTAATTCAGCCATGAAAAGGAATGAATTACTGATACATGCTACAACTTGAATGAACCTTGAATATATTATGCTAAGTTAAAGAAGTTAGACACAAAAGGCCACATATTGTATGATTCTAATATATGAAATGTCCAGAATAGGCAAATTCATAGAGAAAGGAAGTTAATGGTTGCCAACACTGTGGAGAAAGGGGAATGGGGAGGACTGCTCACGGGTACAGGGTTTCTTTTGGGGGTAACAAAAATGTTTTAGAATTAGGTAGTGGTGATGGTTGTGCAACCTTGTTAATATACTAAAAAAAAAATACTGAATTGTACAAGCTCCAAAAGGAGGAATTTTATAGTATGTGAATTATATCTCATTTTTAAAATGGATTACCAAATTTATGAGCCTATACGAGGTATAATGACTTATTGATGAAGATTTAGACTAATGGATAGCAATCAGTTTATTATACACATCAGAGGATGTGATGATTTTTCAGTGTCCAGGTATCATCTCTTCTTGTTCAGGTTCAGAAATCATGTTCTTCATGTTCTTTACTGTCAAATGTGTCATTGCTGGCTAATTTCATGTCTCCTACAAGGAGAAAAGTAATAGTATCACTTTTCTAAAAATTGAAGTATAGTTGATTTATAATATTGTGTTAGTTTCATGTGTACAGCAAAGTGATTCAATTATATATATATATTTTCAGATTATTTTACATTATAGTTTATTACAAGATATTAAATATAGTTCCCTGTGTTATACAGTAAATCCTTATTGCTTATCTATTTTATATATAGTAGTGTGTTGATCCCATACTCCTAATTTATCCACCCCCCCCTTTCCCCTTTGGTAACCATAGTTTGTTTTCTAAGTCTGTGAGTCTGTTTCTGTTTTGTAAATAAGTTCATTGGTATCATTTTTTAGATTCTACATATATAAGTGATATCATATGATATTTGTCTTTATCTGACTTACTTCACTTGGTATGATAATCTCTAGGTCCAACCATGTTGCTACAAATGGCATTATTTAATTCTTTTTTATGGCTGAGTAATATTCCATTGTATATATGTACCACATCTTCTTTATCCATTCCACTGTCGATGGACATTTAGGTTGCTTCCATGACCTGGCTATTGTAAATAGTGCTGCAATGAACATTGGGGTGCATGTGTCTTTTTGAATTATGGTTTTCTCTGGGTATATGCTCAGTAGTGGGATTGCTGGGTCATATGGTAATTCTATTTTTAGTTTTTTAAGGAACCTCCATACTGTTCATAGTGGCTGTACCAATTTAAATTCCCACCAACAGTAAAGGAGGGTTCCCTTTTCTCCACATCCTCTCCAGCATGTATTGTTTGTAGACATTTTTTTTTAAAACCTGATTTTTTTTTATTTTTTAATTTTTGGCTGCATTGGGTCTTTGCTGCTGCACATGGGCTTTCTCTAGTTGCCTTTTCTCCACATCCTCTCCAGCATGTATTGTTTGTAGACATTTTTTTTAAAACCTGATTTTTTTTTATTTTTTAATTTTTGGCTGCATTGGGTCTTCGTTGCTGTGCGTGGGCTTTCTCTAGTTGCGGTGAGCAGGGGCTACTCTTCGTTGCAGTGTGCTGGCTTCTCATTACGGTGGCTTCTCTTGTTGTGGAGCACAGGCTGAGTTGCTCCACGGCCTGTGGAATCTTCCTGGACCAGTGATCGAACCCGTATCCTCTGCATTGGCAGGCAGATTCTTAACCACTGCATCACCAAGGAAGCCCTGTTTGTAGACTTTTTGATGATGGCCATTTTGACCAGCGTGAGGTGATACCTCATCATAGTCTTGATTTGCATTTCTCTAATAATTAACAATGTTGAGCATCTTTTCATGTGCTTTTTGGCTATCTGTATGTCTTTGGAGAAATGTCTATTTAGATCTTCTGCCCATTTTTTGATTGGGTTGTTTAGTAACACTGTTAATACAATGCCAAGGGTCTTTGTACTCTGTTTATAGTGAAACAATATAGATATTCTTGTTCCTGTAGTCCCCTTATACTATTTGTTTTCTCCAGGTTATATCATTACCCATGACACCACGTTATCCACATGTCACCCATGACTCTCTCAAAAATTATTACTGTGCTTTGTTTATGGTGACCACAAATGCAAGTCTTACCCAGAATATGCGAGAAAATTTGAACAATAATTTTTTTTATGGTCATGTTAAATTTTCATTCAGAATTTTTTTTTTTTTTTTTTTTTTTTTTTTTGCGGCACGCGGGCCTCTCACTGTTGTGGGCCATGGCTCACGGGCCCAGCCGCTCCGCGGCATGTGGGATCTTCCCGGACCGGGGCACGAACCCGTGTCCCCTGCATCAGCAGGCGGACTCTCAACCACTGCGCCACCACGGAAGCCCCATTCAGAATTTTATACCATAAGCATAGAACAATACCTCTTCTAACCATATCTTCTCTTATACTCCTTAAACCATAATCACAGCATTCCCAGACTGTGATCTCTTTCAATGTTAACCACATCTTTACCTTCCACACATCATAGATAGAGCAAGAGGAATGATATCATTTGATCATGTCTCCTTTGGCATGACTTAAGACTGACATGGGTGAGAACTTTGTATCACCACAGGATTCAGAAGCAAAAGAGGACATTAGTTGGGAAGGGCCTGTTGGCACTGTGGAGCAACAGTCTCAAAAGCACCCAGAAGTGATCTTGGAGGAGGAAGGGGGGGGCTCCTCCCGGAGGACTGCCTGACATATGTCCCAGAGTCTTTGGAGGAGATGGAGTGACTACCCTGGGTGCCAGTGGTGGGGTGGGCAGGGGGTGGGGGGGGAGTGGCTTGAGTGTAGTGATGTACAGGATAAAAGATGCCCGCTGTCATTCTGTTGTCCTCTGGTGCTATGGACCACACACAGTTCCACAGTCAGAACACTGACAGGAGAGGATCAATACAGGGACCCATACATACACCTCAAGCCCAAAGGTTAGTAGAAGACTGTTGGTAGCCCAGAAGCCTGAGCTCATCTTCTGTCTGACCCCCAAGTAGGCATGTCAGCATGATCCTGGAGACCCAATCTCATGCGATTCCACAAAAGAAATACTGTGCTGGCTAGCACAAGTGATCAGCTCACCAGGATGCCCTCTTGGAATTGAGACCTGATCACAGGGCCTTGGGATAATGCCACAGGCATGAGTCTCAGAGTTCCTCGGGCATCCTGGAATTGGAGAACCCCATGAAGGGGAGAAATTGGGACAAGGGCTCAGCAGGACCTGGTCTAGGCTGAGCCTTGATGGCACTACTGGCCCAGGTTGGTCCCAGGCACATGAGGGAGACTTAGAAAATTTCCAGGAAGGCCTTCCAAAGCATGAGGCCCTCTGAGGCACAAGACCCAGGACAGGGGTCTGGGAATAAGGGTATTATTATAAGTGATTGCTCTGCAACTTGTGAAGATAAGTTGTAAAAAGAGCTTCCACCTAGTTCTGTCACGGGGATTGCTCACTCTGGGAGAAGCCAGCCCTCATGCTGTGAGGACATTCAAACAGCCCTATGGAGGAGCTCATTTGGAGAGGATCTAAGGCCTCCTACCAATAGCCAGCACCAAATTGTCAGCCATACCTTGGAAGTAATTCCTCTAGCTCCAGTCAAGCCTTTGGATAACTGCAACCTTGGCTGACATCTGATTGCAACCTCATGAGAGACCCTGAGTCAGAAATGGAGGGAATAATCTATGTCATCAATGAATGAATAAACTATGTCAGTCAACACTGTACAGGCCAAACTCTTAGCAACCTCTTGTTCTAGGTGGAGAATTCAATATTAGCTTGACAAAAGATTTCTTGTGGCTTAAGTATGGCAAGGAAATAGCTACTGCTGTACCTGAAAGGGCCACACCAGTACAAAGGTAAAAACTTCTGCAGCAACCTGTGTGAATTGATGACCAGGAACCAGATAGGCCCTGTTCCCAAGCACTTTAGCCCTAGAAATGTGGCAGAAATTAGGGTGGGGTAGGGAGAGAAACCTCAAGGACTGATAACGTATTTTCTCCCACTCCAGTGGAATAAGGTTCAGAATAAACATTAGGTTGCACTATAGAAAATAAAATGTTTATTGCATATCTGCATTTGTGTACTGAGAATCATACCCTGTCCATTTGTATTCTTTACTGAAAAGATAGTTATTCTAGCCTTCTAGGGAATTCCCTGGCAGTCCAGTGGTTAGGACTGTGCGCTTTCACTGCTGAGGGCCCAGGTTCCGGGTTCCATCCCTGGTCAGGGAGATGCCGCCAAAAAAAAAAAGCTATTCTATCCTTCTAGAAAGCAGTTTCCTAAATCTTGCATTCTGCTTTGATCTTCACTGATCAAATGCTTAATCTAAATTTCTTCTCTTATTTTGCCAGAACATTTTCTGTCCATGGGCCTGTTTCCTTATTTGTAAAATGAGGGGCAGGGGTGGATCTGTGTTTTGTGCAGCCCCAAACATCTACAATTATAAGGCTGTATTTAAGAAAAAGAATACAAAATTATGTAATAAAGTCAATATTTATTTAGAATAAGAAATCATTACAGATTTTAAAATGCTGACAAAACCACAAACATAACACAATTCAAAAAACCCACATTATTATTACTAACTTGCCTGTCAACCACTATAAGCTTTTTTATCTTTTTCTACTTTTTTTGGCTGCATACTCTTTGACCCTTCGTATGACCATGTTGTATTATTTTTATAAGATATTAAGCGATACTAGAAAGATAAATTAGCAAAAAAAAGTTTTTTAAAAAAATTGATAGTGCAGAAACTTTTTTTTTTTAATCAGTCTCAGAACTCCTTACTATAAGTTCTTGCTCAAGTATTGCTTCTTGTCCTCGGGGAGCTCCAGTCCTTTGATTTTCCTTGGCTTAGTTTCTTCAGGGGTGCCAGAGCTGCTCAGCAAGATAGCCACACTCGTTCCCCTCCCACCCACTGCACTAATACCCACCTCCCCAAGCAAGGTGGATGGGGAGGTGGTCCTTGCAACCCGCTGGCCCCGCCCAAGACCCCAGGACCACCACTTAGGCTTAGAGGGTGATCTCCAGGGTGGGGTCCGTGCGTCCGATGCAGGACTGGGGCTGCTAATTCCTCCTCAAGTTCCTGGAGAATTCGCTGAGCCTTCTAAGCTTCACTAGATTCACGGTAAATTGGCCCTTGTGAGAGCGCTTTTCTATGTGTTCTCTGAATCTCTTTCCCCCTTTAACATTCCATGACCAGCCTAAAACCAGAATCCCGGGACTTTGTGGTGCTATCCCACCGCGCGTATTAGAGGCTGAATTACTTGCCCTGTGTCTTGGGTGGGGCCTGCCCCTCTTCTTTTTGTCCACTAGAGGCGGCTTTGGACCGCGCGACCCTTTCTAACTACGAGGGAAGAAGGCGGATATCTTTCGCTACGACGCTGGTTGGCGGCTAGAGTCTTGATCGACACGGGAGTTAAGCAAATGGCTCTGAAGTAAGCAGCCGTTGTTTATCCACGTACAGCCAATGGCAAGGCAGAAGTGCAACCAACGGCCAATGAGGACTTGCCTTAAGCGGAACGAAGGGGGCGGGGCTTCCCTCGAGGGGCGGACGCGAGGTAAAGAGTCCGGAGCGGACCCTGGGAGAGTCAGAAGCACATCCGGTGGTAGGAGAGCAGGCTGGGCTCCTGAGCGGAGGGTCAGAAGGTACGTCTGAAGCTGGGGCTGCGCAAGCCGGGAGTGAGAAATGGAAAGAGGATTAGCAGTTATTGCTTGAGCAAGAGTGGGAGTAGTCTCCGTTTTCGTACTGACTGCATCCTGGGGAAAGTGGGCCCTGGTCGCCAACTGGACTCCGGAAAGCTAGGCGGGGAGGAGAGGAAAACTAGAACTACTACCGCGCATGCGCAACCCTACCGGAGCGGGGGAGGGGCGGGGACGAGTCCAAGGGGTCTCTGGGGGGCGTCGAGGCGCGGATTCTGCACGCTGGCGCTAGCGAAGGCTCCTTCTTGGCCTTCTTTCCTCCCCATTGCGCTTCCCTCCTCCTCCTCCTCCGCCCGGTGTAGACGGCCCAGGCTCAGCCTAGATCCCTTGAATTCAGGGCACGTCCCCCGCATCTTCCTTCCGAGGAGAATGAAAGCGAAACCTTACGGGTTTGTGGTCATCGCCGCCTCACCCGACAGATCCCTGTCCTGCTGGGCGTCCTCTGGCCGGGCTCCATTTGGGTGAGCGGCGGGCGCTGGGACTCAGGAGGGCCTGGTCCGGCAGGCTGCCCTGTCACGGCGGGGCGGGTGATGTCACACTCTGTGACCCGCGAGGCTCCTTAGTTACTTGGAAGCCAACAGCAGAGGCGGGAGGTGAGGAGAGACCTGGGCGAGGCCTGGCTTTCCAGCCCCCCAGGGCAGCCCCGCTCTGGTCTGATTGGTTACCTTTGGACAGGTGAGGTGGCTTTGGCTTTGCTTGGTTCTGGGCCTTGTGGGCGTCTTTCTCAAAGTCCGCTCAGGAAAGGCGTTGTTGGGCGGTTGTTTTTCTTGTTTTCTTGCTGGAGCTGTGGTATTTTTGTGTGTTTATTAAGTTAGGAAATTGCAGCCCGGTGCCAGCCCAGGTTGCATTGCCTGCCGCATGAGCCTTTCATTGACCAAACAACAACAAAAACCTTTCTGAACTTGAGTCTGTGTTCCAGCAATAGTTAACTTGTGAATGTGTAATCACGTAGAAGAGCTGACTGTGCCTGAAACATAGACAAAAATTTCAAGGTTAAAGGTTAATGGCGAATGGGCTTTTCTAGTTATTTATTTCAAGTTTATCTTTTGGTTGTATGTGTAGTTTAAGAATTAAGTTAAAGAAAGATAAAAGTTTCATAACTACATTTCTTACGGCTTCTGCAAACACATTTCTGTAATTATTTGATTTACTCCCTTTGGTCTTTTATTATTCCTCCTTGTCTGATATTTTTTTTGGCCTGGCTTCAAGAGTATGTTGACATTTAGATTCTCTGCCATTTTGCTCCAGTGGGGTCAGAATGGTTGAATCCTTGAGAAGTGCAGTCTGTAATTGGGATTCAGAGTTTCCTTCTTCCATTATTCATTTTGTTGTGGAAACCTGGCTTAGTACCCTCTTTCTTCCCTTCTCTCCCTTCCCCACTATTGATTCAGTGAAGTCTCACTCTCCTAAAGAATAGGAAAGGTAAAATTAATCCAGATATTTGGTCAGCATTTCCACATCTTTTCTTGATTTATGCATACGGTTCGTACTTACTGTAGAAATGCTGAAAAATACAGAAAAGTATAATAGGAATCAACATATGTTTGTTGTTGTTGTTTTACAATTTCTCTTGACCTATAGCTGAAACTGCTTTAAGGAAAACTTGCTTTTCTACTGTAGGGTGTAATAGTAGAAAGAACACCAGGCTTGAGAGGTCAGAAGACCCCTAACCTGATTCTGGCTCTACTATTGTTTTTTTTAAAAAATAATTTATTTATTTATTTTTGGCTGCATTAGGGGTGTTCGTTGCTGCGCGCGGGCTTTCTCTAGTCGTGGCGAGCGGGGGCTATTCTTCGTTGCGGTGCGCGGGCTTCTCCTTGCGGTGGCTTCTCTTGTTGCGGAGCACGGGCTCTGGGCGCGCGGGCTTCAGTAGTTGCTCCGCGGCATGTTGGATCTTCCCGGACCAGGGCTCGAATTCGTGTCCCCTGCATTGGCAGGCGGATTCCTAACCACTGCGCCACCAGGGAAGTCCGTGGCTCTACTATGTATTTTAACTTTCTGATGTTGGTCAGTACTAATGTCCATTTAATGTCCATTGTAAAGTGTTTAGCACTTTACAATAATTTCACACAGATTTTCTTATTGGCATTCAATGAGGTTAGTAGAGCAGGTGTTAGCTAATCATCCTTCCGGATGAGGAAGCCTAGATGACCTTAGGTAAAATGATTTCCCCAAAGTTATGTGGTAGAATATGGCAGGACTTGTGACTCCAAGTCGAGTGCTCGTGCAACTATTCTGCTGCCTTTTTGAACTTACTTTTTAATCTTTAAAGTGGGACTAATCATTCTTGCCCTTTCTTCATGTGTGTGATGATCAAAGGGAATAGTGTCTATAATAAAACACTTTGAGATTTGTTTAATTTCATATAAATGCAGTCAGCGGTATTGTTATAAAAGGTACTATTGCTAGCCTGAAGAGTTTCACTTTATTTCATAAACTACCCAAGGCTTTAGTCTCCTCTGGGAAAACACTGAATATTCTCTTGATGCACTATCCTGCTAAATTTTCCTTTGCTACTTTGACTTGGCTGTAGAATCTGCTAGAAGTGTCTTTTACTCCACCTTGCTTTCCTCTAGAGTTTCTAACCAAATTTCATGAAGTAGCTTTTATATTATATATACTCGTTTTTGTTTTCAAAAACAGTATTCAAACCAAGGAGAGAAAAACTGTAGAGACTGGCTTTTAGGGCCGCTTCAGTGACCCTCTATTAAGGTAGGCTCCTCTCTGAGCCAGCTGGGGAATGTTGATTTGTGGTTGCAACACTTGATTAAATGATGGGGGTCTAGATTTACTCTAGAGACTTAAGTGTGGGGGGTGCTTACAGTGAAAAGTGTGAGAAGAGTTCCTGAACAATTAACTGGAATCCAAAACACTTGGGGGAAAAAAGAGCTTCAAGGATGAGGGCTGAGTGGGTGTGCTGTTTGTCCTAATCTGTGTCTGCTCTCATTTGGGCTAAATATGGTTTTATTGGGCAGGGATTGCTGGTTTATACTGGAGGATGATTATGTATTTAGGACATTGGGATTGTTCTGCGATTCAGTGTCTGTCAAACAGTTGTGCTTATAGAGAGGGAGATTCAGCAGTGTCAATTTGATGCAAAAAATAATAATAATTTATTGAAGGAAGTAGGCATTCCATCTCCAGTTACTGGTTTGGTTCTGAGGCAGCCTCCTAGAGATTCAGGGTTACCTAATCCAGGGATTTTGCTTCAAGTTAAGGGATGGGCTGGGACATCTAGAGTCCAAATCTAGGACAATCAAAGCCCAGCCCTAGTCAAGACAGAATTTCTTGGATTTCCTGAAATCAAACTGACCTACCTCCTAGGGGTGGCAAGGAAAGCATCAAGCTAATAAACATTTACTTCATCAAATTCTCTATCACATCAGATTATCACTTAGTGGTCATTAGGCTGTCTCAAAACACCTTTGTGGTCCTGGGGGACAGGAGGTACAGTGTAAATGTGCCAGGGGAGAGGCATGCCATTTAAACAAATGTCATTTTAATCAGTAGTAAGATTTACCAAGTTCCTTCAAATTCCAGTTTATAATTTTCTTAGACTCCCCCTCCCCCCCATTTAATTTTACTCTCTCATTTGGGTAAATATTATGCCTTCAGGATGTAGCTAGCTGTGAGTTAGTGATTCAATTTTATATATATATATATATTTAACATCTTTATGTGTCTGTCAAACAGTTGTGCTTATAGAGAGGGAGATTCAGCAGTGTCAATTTGATGCAAAAAATAATAATAATTTATTGAAGGAAGTAGGCATTCCATCTCCAGTTACTGGTTTGGTTCTGAGGCAGCCTCCTAGAGATTCAGGGTTACCTAATCCAGGGATTTTGCTTCAAGTTAAGGGATGGGCTGGGACATCTAGAGTCCAAATCTAGGACAATCAAAGCCCAGCCCTAGTCAAGACAGAATTTCTTGGATTTCCTGAAATCAAACTGACCTACCTCCTAGGGGTGGCAAGGAAAGCATCAAGCTAATAAACATTTACTTCATCAAATTCTCTATCACATCAGATTATCACTTAGTGGTCATTAGGCTGTCTCAAAACACCTTTGTGGTCCTGGGGGACAGGAGGTACAGTGTAAATGTGCCAGGGGAGAGGCATGCCATTTAAACAAATGTCATTTTAATCAGTAGTAAGATTTACCAAGTTCCTTCAAATTCCAGTTTATAATTTTCTTAGACTCCCCCTCCCCCCCATTTAATTTTACTCTCTCATTTGGGTAAATATTATGCCTTCAGGATGTAGCTAGCTGTGAGTTAGTGATTCAATTTTATATATATATATATTTAACATCTTTATTGGAGTATAATTGTTTTACAATGGTGTGTTAGTTTCTGTTTTATAACAAAGTGAATCAGCTATACATACACATATATCCCATTATCTCCTCCCTTTTGCATCTCCCTCCCACCCACCCTACCACCCCTCTAGGTGGTCACAAAGCACTGAGCTGATCTCCCTCTGCTATGTGGCTGCTTCCCACTAGCTATCTATTTTACATTTGGTAGTGTATATATGTCCATGCCAATCTCTCACTTCGTCCCAGCTTACCCTTCCCCTTCCCTGTGTCTTCAAGTCCCTTTTCTACGTCTGCGTCTTTATTCCTGTCCTGCCCCTAGGTTCTTCAGAACCAATTTTTTTTTCTGTCGATGGACACTTAGGTTGCTTCCATGTCCTGGCTATTGTAAATAGAGCTGCAGTGAACATTGTGGTACATGACTCTTTTTGAATTATGGTTTTCTCAGGGTATATGCCCAGTAGTGGGGTTGCTGGGTCGTATGGTAGTTCTATTTTTAGTTATTTAAGGAACCTCCATAGTATTTTCCATAGTGGCTGTATCAGTTTACATTTCCACCAACAGTGCAAGAAGGTTCCCTTTTCTCCACACCCTCTCCAGCATTTATTGTTTGTAGATTTTTTGATGATGGCCATTTGGACCAGTGTGAGGGGATACCTCATTGTAGTTTTGATTTGCATTTCTCTCATGATTAGTGATGTTGAGCATCGTTTCATGTGTTTGTTGGCAATCTGTATATTTCTTTGGAGAAATGTCTATTTAGGTCTTTGCCCATTTTTGGATTGGGTTGTTTGTTTCTTTGATATTGAGCTGCATGAGCTGCTTGTATA
>NC_041219.1:89336182-89355122 GCF_002837175.3 Physeter macrocephalus | reverse complement strand
TAGTATAGTCTGAAGTCCAGGAGCCTGATTCCTCTAGCTCCGTTTTTCTTTCTTGAGATTGCTTTGGCTATTTGGGGTCTTTTGTGTTTCCATACAAATGGTGAAATTTTTTGTTCTAGTTCTGTGAAAAATGCCATTGGTAGTTTGATAGGGATTGCATTGAATCTGTAGATTGTTTTGGGTAGTATAGTCATTTTCAGTGTTGATTCTTCCAATCCAAGAACATGGTATGTCTCTCCATCTGTTTGAATCATCTTTAATTTCTTTCATCAGTGTCTTGTAGTTTTCTGCATACAGGTCTTTTGTCTCCTTAGGTAGGATTCCTTTTATTTCATTTTCTTCTCTGATTGCTGTGGCTAAAAGTTCCAAAACTATGTTGAATAATAGTGGTGAGAGTTGACAACCTTGTCTTGTTCTTGATCTTAGAGGAAATGGTTTCAGTTTCTCACCATTGAGAACGATGTTGGCTGTGGGTTTGTCATATATAGCCTTTATTATGTTGAGGTAAGTTCCCTCTGTGCCTACTTTCTGGAGGGTTTTTATCATAAATGAGTGTTGAATTTTGTCAAAAGCCTTTTCTGCATCTATTGAGATGATCATGTGGTTTTTCTCCTTCAATTTGTTAATGTGGTGTATCACATTGATTGATTTGTGTATACTGAAGAATCCTTTCATTCCTGGGATAAACCCCAACTTGCTGTGGCTAAAAGTTCCAAAACTATGTTGAATAATAGTGGTGAGAGTTGACAACCTTGTCTTGTTCTTGATCTTAGAGGAAATGGTTTCAGTTTCTCACCATTGAGAACGATGTTGGCTGTGGGTTTGTCATATATAGCCTTTATTATGTTGAGGTAAGTTCCCTCTGTGCCTACTTTCTGGAGGGTTTTTATCGGTGGTCTCGTAGAATGAGTTTGGGAGTGTTCCTCACTCTGCTGTATTTTGGAAGAGTTTGAGAAGGATAGGTGTTAGCTCTTCTGTAAATGTTTGTTAGAATTTGCTTGTGAAGCCATCTGGTCCTGGGCTTTTGTTTGTTGGAAGATTTTTAATCAGTTTCAGTTTCAGTGCTTGTGATTGGTCTGTTTATATTTTCTGTTTCTTCCTGGTTCAGTCTCAGAGGTTGTGCTTTTCTAAGAATTTGTCCATTTCTTCCAGGTTGTCCATTTTATTGGCATGTAGTTGCTTGTAGTAATCTCTCATGATTCTTTGTATTTCTGCAGTGTCAGTTGTTACTTCTCCTTTTTCATTTCTAATTCTTGAATAATACATTTTAAAAATTAAAATACAGAGCATATGTAAATTAGGCCTATGATAAATGTCTTCTAAAACTAGATTTTTTTTTTTAACATGGACCATTTTTAAAGTCTTTATTGAATTTGTTACAGTATTGCTTCTGTTTTATGTTTTGGTTTTTTGGCCACTAGGCATGTGGGATCTTAGCTCCCGGACCAGGGATTGAACCCTCACCCCCTGCATTGGAAGGCAAAGTCTTAACCACTGGACTGCCAGGGAAGTCCCTAAAACTAGACTTCTAAAAGGGAAAATCATCACCTGTAGCCTGTGAAGGGTGTGTTTGGAACATTCATTAAATGATTATAAACAACAACAAAAATTTAAGAAAAGGGGGAAAATTGTGCACTGAGGACATCAGAATAATGAATTACACAAGTAAAAACAATGGTTAATATATTGAGCTGGTCTTATGTACGAAGCACTATTCTTAGCACGAAGCACTATTCTCAGCACGTTGTATTATCTCAGTCCTCATCCGTGTGAGGTAGGGAATATTAAGTGTTATTATTTTACAAATGAGGAAACTGAAGCACAGTGAGGTTAAGTGCCAGAAACTTGCTCCATCACACAGCTAAGGAAGTAGCCAAGATTCAAACGCAGCAGGCTGTGCTCTTAACCACTATGCTAGGGACATGGTTGTAGAGTCTACAAACTATTCAGGAGAAAGAACTACTAAAAAAATTACAATTGCCCCCCCCCACCACCACCTTTTTTTTTTTAACCACATGAGATTTTTCTTCTCTCAAGTATCAATTTGGTCCCTTTTGGGTGTGTGGGAACAGGATTCAAGATGGTTGAATTACTACAACAGGAATGAAGAACCATATAATTCATGCACTGAATGTTTAATTAAATGTGTGAACAACGTTTCTTTGATTGGTTTAATGTTGTTAAATTGTATACACTGAGGCAGCTTCTGGGCTGGCTCCAGGAGTCAGCAAGCTTTTCTTTGTCAAAGGCAAGGATTTTTAAAAAATGAATACTAAAATGCATGATTGTTTTGCATAGATTTTGGCCACTTGGCCATGTTTCATATGCATTGTACTTAATAGGTGTTGGAATAAGATTGAGGAGAATTTTTTTTTTTTTTAATTTAAGGCTTGGCTGTTGATAATAATATTTTGTTTTAGGACATGGGTAAGGAAGATTCTTAGAAAACAACAAGAGATTTAACAATATGTAAGAAGACAAAGATGTTAATTGATAAGAATATCTGTCTCCTCCTACGTGCCCCTGCTGCCCTTCCCTCCTCAAACAATAGCAGACCCCAGGAATACCTAACTCAAAACAATGTGTTTACTTGAGTTTTTCTATCTTGATAAACCTATGCAGTGAGGGTTTGTTTGTTTGTTTGTGGTTTTTTTTGCAGTACAAGGGCCTCTCACTGTTGTGGCCTCTCCCATTGCAGAGCGGACGGACGCACAGGCTCAGCGGCCATGGCTCTCGGGCCCGAGAGCCATGGCCCAGCCGCTCCGCGGCATGTGGGATCTTCCCGGACCGGGGCACGAACCCATGTCCCCTGTGTCGGCAGGCGGACTCTCAACCACTGCGCCACCAGGGAAGCCCAATGTAGTGAGGGTTTTTTTGCTTTTGTTTTTTTGGCAGCATTGGGTCTTCGTTGCTTCACACGGGCTTTCTCTAGTTGTGGCTAGCTGGGGCTACTCTTTGTTGCGGTGTGTTTGCTTCTTGCGGCGGCTTCTCTTGTTGCGGAGCACGGGCTCTAGGTGCATGGGCTCCAGTAGTTGTGGCGCGCAGGTTCTAGAGCACAGGCTCAGTAGTTGTGGTGCATGGGCTTAGTTGCTCCATGGCATGTGGGATCTTCCCAGACCAGGGCTTGAACCCGTGTCCCCTGCATTGACAGGGGGATTCTTACCCACTTCGCCACCAGGGAAGTCCTATTGTGCAATAAGTTTTTTGTTTTGTTTTTGGGTGGCTCTGGCAGAGAGGCTGGCCTGCGGAACCACAGATGGTGACACTTCCAACAAAGCTTGAGCAATATATGCATGACAAATGTTGACAAGTTTTGGTATCCTGCCTTTCAAAGGATGAAGGCATAAAATGAGTCTAAACTAAATTAAAGGAATTTGGTTATGTAACACCTGAACAT
Organism: Physeter macrocephalus; assembly: GCF_002837175.3. NCBI lineage: Eukaryota > Metazoa > Chordata > Mammalia > Artiodactyla > Physeteridae > Physeter > Physeter macrocephalus. The sequence goes on along the minus strand of NC_041219.1, from coordinate 89,351,725 downwards.
TTACTTCTCATTTACAAATGCAATGCAGGCAAATTTCCCACGAGTCTCTGAGGCACTGTCCACCTCCCTATTTTAGATTTGAGTATAGAACTCTGTATGAGTTGGGGTCCAGGGTGAGACAGACCAATGCTGGTATCCATTCCATAATGGGCTTCAGTGTATGTTAGGGGGAGTCCTGTAATGAATAATTTTTGAGTAACTTGTAGTATACGTTTTCCCTTTATTTTGGTAAAATATATATAACATAAAATTTATCATTTTAATGTACTTTTACATTTATTTTTATTTTGTTTATTTTTTTGGCCGCGCTGCACGGCTTGCAGGATCCTAGTTCCTTGACCTGGGACTGAACCTGGGCTCTCGGCAGTGAACATGCAGAGTCCCAACCACTGGACTGCCAGGGAATTCCCTGTACTTTTTTTTAAAACCGAGACTTTCGCTTAACTATTGGGGCCCCTCTGGAATGTTAGCCGAGTTACTTGGTTAATGGTTTTGAATACTTCAGGCCCTGTTGAGAGCTGTCTGTCCCTGGCACTGAAAATACTTATGGTATGGGAGCTGCTATTTTTGAGTTATGAATGCAATTTAATCTTGTTCAGCTGAGTTTGCATATGAACCATTGAAACGTAGATATCTTTTCTCTACAGCTTCTGAGCACAAGTAGTTGAGACTAAGATAGAAAACTGGTAAGTTTAGTCTATCTGGCAAAAGTTATAAGAACAGTTTTAACTCATTACTTATCTGTATGTTAGTTCTTGTCTGTCTGGAACAGACCGAGAGCAAACTGTCATATATTTCCTTGATTCTAAGACCTAACTTTTTCCCCCTCTAATTTTAACAGTTCTGAAATTATGTCATATATACATCATGTCATATTTATTAAATGTATATTTTATTGCATTTTTCACCATGAAGCTGCTGCTACTAAAATTGCTGTGTACCTTTGCATCTAGAAAATTTGGTGATTACATATTTCACTTAAATTTTAGAGTTGGTAATAATGTTGGAAAACTGGTTTTAATTAATTTTTTAATGATTTTAAGTTGCAAGGCACGAAATCATGGAGAAATTCATATTTGATACCTCTGTCTCTACCTTCACAACCTTTTATGGTTTTGGTTTTTCCATCAGCAGTTGTAAGAGAGACAGTCAATACCCCCTGGGAAATGCCAGAGAGCAAACTGCCATTCTGCCCTCCCACAGTTTCCATTCAGTGGGGTCTGGTTACAGAGTGTTGCCCCTTTCTGACTAATAATCCCCAGGGTATTTGAGGATTTAACACACACCACACACACACACACACACACACACACACACGAACTCTTGAAATTGGAAGCAAGAGGCACTCTAGCTTTGTTGTGAACACTGAGAAACTTGGCTCTGAAGGTTGCTTCAGTGCTGTTGCAAGTTCTGTCTAGGGATGTCATTAAGGCTGTTAATGGAAGCTTTAAACAAAGACACTTTCCAGGTGCTGGATTCTGCCATCCTGTAAGTGTGTTCTCTAGAGGACAGATTCATCATGGTTATGGAAGGCTTTGGTTGGCCGTGCAATAGCCTGCAACCATTGCACCATCTAGATCAAGAGGGCCCAGAGCCCCGTGACTTAGAGGTGAGAGGAACAGCTTTAGTAGGTTCTGCAGCTTCTCACTGTATCTAGCCTTAAGAACAAAACTAACAATACAATTGAGGTGAGTAGGGATGTTGGTGAGAAAGGAAAGAGGAAATCGGAGAAAGCAAGCCAGCCATTGTAATTGTTCCATATATGAGAGAGCCTCAGGAAACAAGTGGTAGTGATGCTTGTGAACTCTAAGGATGGCATCTTTCCACTGGCCCAGGATTCCTCGGGAAGTCAGTTTGGGGATTGTAACTTTTATTGCCTGGATTAATTTTGCTGAGTATTGGGCTAGGTGCTGATAGAATGGGTGTGAGTAGTAGGCCTGTCTTTCAAACAACTTAGCTTTAATCCCCTCCTCTCCCCCGTTTTTGGCTGATTTGAAATGAATGGGTATTATGGGTCTAATAAGAATCTGGAGGATTGATATTTAGGAAGGATGAAAGCTCTTGATTAGATTTTTAGTTCTGTAGGTTAAATGTGTTTATTTAGGATTGCATGTGAGATAGGGGAGGGAGCAAATCTTAAGATCCTGACTTTATGGTATTGATGTAATGTAACTTGGCTGTAGTTCAGTTTTAAAATGCCCTTTCTGACAGTTGGGACAGTTGACAAGATCTGAATAAGGTCTGTAGATTAGATAATGGTATTGTATTATTGTTAATTTACTGATTTTGATCATTGTTTTCAGGATATATATACTGAAGTGTTTAGGTATAAAGAGGCATTGTGTCTTGAATAGTCAGGAAAAGGTCTCCATATATTGCTATATGGGGGGGGGTAAAGCAAATATGGTGACATACTAACATTTAGGAAATCTGGGTGAAGTGTGCAGAAATTCCTTGTACTATTCCAACTCTTCTGTAAGAAAGGTTCTGAAATTGTGTTTTAAAAAATTCTCTCTGCACAAATTTCTTTTTCATGGAGGAACTTGCCTCTTTTTAAAATTGTGGCTCCCTTACAGTTCAGTTCTAAATTGCATTGGGTGGAAAGTTTCTAAATGTATATTTAAAAAATGCAAGTCCTAGTGTCAGACCCAGCTTTATAGTTTTTCTTTTTTATCTTTAAACTTCTTCGCCTTTGCTGAGGGAATTCTCTGGCATCTTGAAAAAATGACAAGTTGCTTTATGTTCCAGTAAGACTGGGTCCCTTTAACTAGCTTGCTAATAGAGAATTTCTCAGAGAAACAAACTGTCTTTTAAAGGGGCAGATTATCTTCTGAAAGAATAGAAATCAAATGCTAGTAATGAAACAGTTTGGGGAGAAGAAGATGAGTTCCTCTGTCCCCTTTAATGTGGTTGTGTATGATTGCAAATGTATTCTAGAAGGAAATGTATAAAAATGCAAATGGTGGTGTTAGGGCAGGGGGATTTTAGATATAACTTTCATTTTTCCAAACTTGTATGTTGCTGTTTTTCATAAGAAAGTTGTTTGTTATTTTGTGTGTCCTTGTATCTTTAAAATAACTTTTATTTCCTTGATTCCACAGAGTGGAGGCTGTGTCCCACAGACTCTAGCGTCATGAACATATTTGATCGGAAGATCAACTTTGATGCACTCCTTAAATTTTCCCACATGTAAGTGCTTTGACCTTGACTGTACTTCCTTATTACATTTCCCTTTATATCTTGTTCTTTTCCTTTTCCTGGTGTGTTAACTTTTGTACGTATAAACTAACATATTAACTTTGCTAGAATCCAGAGGATCTGATAAAAGCACCCACAGTCTAAGGGCTGCGGTGTGGTCGCTGGAAGGCCATTTAGTTATTATAGTTTGGGTAATGATTGTTCATAGTTTGGGCATTGGGGCTTTCCTCAGCATTTAAGATTTTCTGTTTGTTAACCTAGTTTTCAAAGCATTCTTTTTTTATTGTACCAAAACTTTCACATATTCCCTGGGAAGAAGAAGGAAAATTATTCTTAGCTTAGAGATGAGATTGGTCCTGGAGTAATGGCCATTATTAACATTCTTTCCTAGAACCTCCTCGACACGGCAGCACCTGAAGAAGGTCTATGCCAGTTTTGCCCTCTGCATGTTTGTGGCGGCTGCCGGGGCCTATGTCCATGTGGTCACCCATTTCATTCAGGTAAGAGCAGTTTTCTCCTCTAGTTGCTGTGGCCCAAATTGCATTAGGAAGAAACTAGCTCAGCAGGGTGGTTCAAGCCTATGTCCTTCCTTAATACTTCTCAGTAGTTTGGGATCTGAACTCAGCCAGAGCCAGTTGTAAATCAGGACATGCAGAACCATTTAATTTTTCTGGCAACCCTGCCCTCTCTAGATACTGAAAACAGGATGTTTTGACCCTGACACTGAACGGTGTGCTGCTGACACAAAAGACCCCCCACCCACTGGGGAGAGGTCTGCATGCTGGGGTGTTTTGTGTTTTGTTTTGTTTTTTGTGGTATGCGGGCCTCTCACTGTTGTGGCCCCTTCCGCTGCGGAGCACAGGCTCCGGACGCGCAGGCTCAGCGGCCATGGCTCACGGGCCCAGCCGCTCCGCGGCGTGTGGGATCCTCCCGGACCGGGGCACGAACCCGTGTCCCCCGCATCGGCAGGCGGACTCGCAACCACTGCGCCACCAGGGAAGCCCACTGGGGTGGTTTTGCACAGTAACCTTTTTATCTTTTCTTCCTCTTTTTTTGCCTGAATGCCTGTGTAGTACTTGGATACAAAACACTGATTGTATGATTATCAGGAGAGACAGGGTTGAGACCTTTAAGGATTTGGCCCATTTTATTCTTTGAGAAACTCATTTTCCTTTGTTGAGTGAGAGTTTGAGTTTGGCTAGAAGCAATAAAAGGGACGGTTGAGGAATACTCGAAAAGTTTGAAGCTCACTAACCAAGACTTGTCCCTTTTGGAGTGACCTTTTTAGTTGTAAGTACAGGGGTGTACCTGTGTTGACATTTGCCGCTGCTGAGGGGTGGCATGATCGGGCATCGCCACACTCGGGCACCTCCTGGCAGAGGTTGTGTGAAAAATTACTCTAGACACTCAAAGATAGGGCTTTGATCCCTCAAGTTCAGACTAAAACATATTCTACCTTTTAGGCAGAAGTGGCCCTTTTGGTTTCTGGTTTTGTTTTGTTTGTTTTTTTAAGTAATATAGTGAAATATAGTCATCCTCATTATTCATGGATTTTGTATTTGTGATTTACCTACTCGGCAAAATTCATTTGTAACCCTAAAATCAGTTCTCCTGGTGCTTTTGTGGACCTTTGCAGCCATACACAGAGTGGCAAAAAATTCGAGTTGTCCATTGCACCATGTTCTAGCTGAGGTTGAACAAGGCAACACTGCCTTCTTTCAAGTTCTCATACTGTAAACAAGTGTCTTTTTCATAGTCTATTTAAATAGTGCCACATTTTCTGCGTTTTTATAATTTTACTTGGTGATTTTGATGTTTAAAATGGCCTCAGGCATAGTGCTAAAAAGTGCTGAGTGGTATTGCTAAGTGCAAGACTGTGATGTGCCTTATAGAGAAAATACGTGTGTTAGATAACCTTTGTTCAGGCATGAAGTACAGTGCAGCTGGGCACGAGTTCTGTGTTGATGAGTCGACAATATATATCCAAGTGTCTTTAAACAGAAAAGACGTACATATTCAACAAGGTTTTGTATTGACCAGTTGATAAAAATGTGACAGGAGGCTCGAAAGAGCTTAAACCTTTATTTCCTCCAGGAGCATTTGTTCAGTATCACTGATTCATTGCTTACAGTGGCTGTATAGAGCAGAACTACTGTGAAAACTGAGGATTGACTCTACCTTTAGAAGAAGGAAGGAACTTTGGTGTCTACATACATCCTTGATGATTTTCCTCTTTCTAATGCTTGTAACTTTTCCCACTTGCATTAAAACAAAATTTTTTTTTTCTTATAAAACTAATGCATGTTCATTGTAGAGAATTTAGAAAACAGACTAGTGATAAGAAGGAAATATAAAACTCCATAATCCCATCGTCCTAAATTAACATTTTGGTTCTTACTCTCTGTCTCAGTTCATTCAGGCTGCTATAACAGAATACCGTAAACTGGGTGGCTGAAACAGCAAACGTTTCTCAGAGTTTGGGAGTCTGGGAAGTCCAAGATCATGATAGGTGCTGGCAGATTTGTTCTGTGGTGAGGGCCAGCTTCCTATGTAAACAGCCATCTTCTCCTGTGTCGTCACATGGTAGAAGGGGCAAAGGAGCTCTCTGGGATATCTTTTATAAGGTCACTAATCTCCCTTTGTGAAGGCTCCACCCTTATGATCTAATCACATTCCAAAGATCCCATCTCCAAATACCATTAAATTGGGAGTTAGGATTTAAACATGAATTTGAGGGGTGGGGAGCAATCATTCAGTTTTTTCTGTGTGTGTGTGTATATACATTTGTGTGTGTGTGTGTGTGTGTGTGTGTTTTAAAGTGATCAGAAAGAGGTCATTCCTACTTGTTATGCAAATTCGAATATGCTTCAAGCACTTGTCACTTTGATTCATCTTTTCTGTTTCTTGGGTCAGACTCATAATTTGACTTGGGCAGTTACAGTTGATGGACTGCCTCCAGCATCCACCATGGTCCTGACCTTGTCCTTCAAGCTTCTGGTTTTTCTCCTCAGCCCTCACTGCCTTTTCTGCTGCCTCCAGGTTAGAAGCAAATATTAGGAAGTCCAGTGAATATTTGAACCCAATAAGGTCTCTTGCAAAATAAATTTGATACTTTCAAGTGTTGAATTATTGACTGGATTTAACAGGCTGGCCTGCTCTCTGCCTTGGGCTCCCTGGGGTTGATGATTTGGCTGATGGCAACACCTCATAGCCATGAAACTGAGCAAAAAAGACTGGGACTTCTTGCTGGATTTGCTTTCCTTACAGGTATGTTAAGGGATTGGTTTAATTTTGAGGGAGGGACACTGTATTTTTAGTATCTCTTTAGTTTAAGGCCCAAGATACATATTTATTCTGATGCACCCCAACTGGCACACTCTACCATCCTATCTTGTATTTGAGTGTGCCTTGTATTGCTTTCTTATTTCATATAGGTGCATCTTGCTTCCCCATCTAGAGGGCTCTTTGTGACTAGTGTCTGTGACTTCTACTTTTGTATCCAAAAATAAGCATTTGTATGCTTGAATGAATAAGGTTTAAGAGCTTAGGTAACATAACTTGTTAATGGTGGACATGGGACTAAACTAGGCCAAGAATCTGACTTAGTTGAACTCACACTGGCAACTGTCGTAGGAGCATCTGTTCTGAATCTTGTGGACAGTTAATTAAAGTCATACATTGAGATCCATCCTACAGGGCACTTTGCTGATTCTCAAGAAAAGAATTAAAAGCGCAGATCTTCTAGAATTGTCATTAAGGAAAACAGGTCTCAAGGTACACAGTAAAAAATACTTGCAAAGCAACATTTGAGTTAGTACAACTCGTTCTGAGTGTGTCTAATCTATACAGTGTTGAAGAAATTGTAAAAAGGAAGGGATTTAGAGATTAAGATTTTTAGATCAGGGAAAGCTAGTTTTTGAAGGTATTAAAGGGGTGGGATTATCAGAAGGAGAGAAAAGCCAGAGTAGAGGAGATGTTGGAGCTGGAACAGGTTGCCACTGCACCCTCCTGTTGGCAAGTATCCACCTGCAGAACCGGTCTGGCCTTTTCTGCTACAGAGGGAGTCAGCCTGCATGACTACAGGTTGTTGGCCACAAGGCACTGCTTTGCTCTTTATCCTTTTCATCTAATTCCTGATCTGGCCCACATTACAGTCTCACATCACTGCTCTTCAGAGTTTTGCAGCCTTATAATTTAGCTGGAAAATGTTTGACATGCCTGCTTCATTTTTCCTAATGTCTGTTCCTCCTGGGTCATCTATGATTTTCAGCCAAGGGGACAGTTGTGCAGGTCTGTCCATAAATAACTCAGTCGAGTATTTGTTCCCTGGAAGACAGTTGAGGATGGAAGAGAGAAAGATTTAATTATGTTAGTCCACTTGTTTTGTTGTTTTCTAGGACTGTGGGCATGCTCGTGCTATTGCTGATCAGCTTTTGGATGAGAATCCTCTTCAGAAATTGGTGTTAATGCTGTGTTCTGGGGCTTTTTGTTTTCTAGGAGTTGGCCTGGGCCCTGCTCTGGACTTGTGCATTGCCATCAACCCCAGGTAACTATGTTATTAGTGTCTTATGAATATACCTTCTAAATATAGGTTATATACCTGTAGCCCTTGATATAATGGTCTTTTCCCTAACAGCATCCTTCCCACCGCCTTCCTGGGCACAGCAATGATCTTCACCTGCTTCACCCTCAGTGCACTCTATGCCAGGCGCCGTAGCTACCTCTTTCTGGGAGGTATGTGTGGACTGGAAAATAGGGAGAGGGTCTCCACTTTAGCCAGAATTCTCACTAGGACCTTTCCCCTCACCTCCAACTTGTGACTGTTGGGTTGAAATTGAAAGCCTTCATTTTGGGGGGAAAGTAAAGAATGGCCTTAATGGGATTGCTTTGCTTTTTCTTTGGCTTTTCTCAAGATGGCTTTTTGTCTTCTCTTACAGGTATCTTGATGTCAGCCATGAGCCTGATGCTCTTGTCTTCCCTGGGGAATCTTTTCTTCGGATCCATTTGGCTTTTCCAGGTGAGATTTGCATATAACTTTGCAGCAGCCATTTACCTTGCATTTCTTTTTCTTGCTTAACCCCCTATAGCCAAGATAGACTAAGAATTCTCATCTTTGTGGGGCAGTGCTCTTGAAGCCTCGCCACTCACCCTCCCCGGACAGAGCCTTCTGCTACAGGTGAACGTACAAGCTGAACAGGGGTTGGACATTGCAGTGGAGAAGATGGTTTGCTCAGAGATCATTTTTCTAAAGCCAGTCCAGCAGTGGCTCCTTGTTAAAATGATTGAAGCTCTTCCAGTGACCTGAAAAAATAAGTGCAGAATTGTGCCTAGGGAAGTAATATCATCTTCACTGTGGGCTTCAGTTCCCACGAATGTTAACATCAGTAGGGTTGGCGTTCGATGTACTTTCAAGTGGCCAAGGGCCAGAAAGAGGTATGGCTGTTTTTTCTCTACAATGTCTACCACATGGTAACCTCATCTCATTCTTCTTTTGTTAGGCAAACCTGTATGTGGGGCTGGTGGTCATGTGTGGCTTTGTCCTTTTTGATACTCAACTCATTATTGAAAAGGCTGAAAATGGAGATAAAGATTATATCTGGTGAGTGTGAAACCCGGTCTTCAATGAGTATGAAGTGGGGAGGCATACTCTTCCATTCGACAACTCTTTTCTGATTCTCTGGGATGATCTTTTGCTCGACTCCCCTTGCTTTCCACATCGGTAGAAATAATAAGAGTGGACCAGATGGCACTGGCTGACTTATGTGGCCAGCTTTCAGGGGCATACATGGTAGGATAGCCATGGTTTTGGAACTGTGCACCAAAAGCATCGTTTCCCTCAATTCCTGAAAGACATCAGATTTTTAAAAGTTGGACTAATAATCTGTATTTAATTATCCATACTTTGAATAGTGGTTACCTCTAGGCAGAGGAGAGGGAAAGGGATCTTTCACCTTTTACTCTTAATACGATTGTATTCTTTAAACCTTCAACAATGAGAAGAAGATACGCATATAATTTTTTTAATGTAGTAATCCTCTCAGAGTTTCAACTAGTTAATGGTAGTTCCAGGGTTTAGACTTAGGCCTCTGCAGAGTCTAAATTTTCTTTTCTCTATGCTCCATGGGTTCGCTGAGTTGAAGAGGATCTCAGACACTAGAGTTTTACTTAGTTGGTGGTGCAGTGCTGTTGAAGTTGACTCTTGGGGTTGGGGCGGGGTTTCTGTGTTCTGCACCTTTGTGGGCTTGTGGATAAAGGAAAGTGGGAAGTGTAGTTTGTGACCTGGTTCTTCTCTTCCAGGCACTGCGTTGACCTCTTCTTAGATTTCGTTACTCTCTTCAGAAAACTCATGATGATCCTGGCTATGAATGAGAAGGTTAGCACCACCCAAAGATGAAAGACTGGCTCCTGAGCTCAGCATCTATGTGTACTTAAAGCTTGAGAACTTGCTCACACTGTGTGGGTCCAGGGTAACTGTAAGGCAGGCCACTGAGAAAGAGTTCAATTAGAAGTCTTTAGCTGTTGGAGAAAAAGGAACAAGTAAAAATCATCCTTTTTTTTTTTTTTTTTCTTTTTAAAATGAATCCTTGAGATTAGTATCAAAAGGAAAAGACCTTTAGTGGCAACAAGAAACAATCTACTATATGAAGAATTTAAAGGCTGTAAAGATAGTTGTGACTCAAAAAGATATCCTAGAGGATTTATATAATACCACCAGCTTTTGTATATATATTTTAGAAATAAGCCAATTTTACCCATTTGTTAGTCTTAATTTTTTTCAAGAGAGGCATTCTATATAGGGTTAGTGAGTGGCAAACATCATCCACTCCAGTAGTAGGGGAACAAATGAAAGCACAGGCCTTTCTTTACAGAACTTAAGGTGGAATGTGAGTCGGTGCAGTGGTGATGGAAGCAGTTGACCAGGTGGGATTGGTGGTCCTCTGTCTGGTCTGTACCGCGATTGGACTGAGGACCAAGCAGGTCCTCCAGTTTCAGTCAAAACAACATCCCTTTCATCCATGTAATGATACCCTGGGCTTCCCCCCAGTGCAGTGAAGAGTTCAACTGGACTATATTATTTCGAATGTTGATTTATGCCGAGGATTTATGCTTTCTTCTCAGGCCTAATGGAAAGTTGATCTTGGCTTGGTCTTGGCCTCTCGTTTAGTTATTTTAGGGTAGACCGCTGGTCTGCAGCCTTCAGTGGTTGGGATCTGAGCTGTCGTGGTTGTGAGTAGCCAGGAGTGGTTAGGCAGCCCACCTAGCTACTCATGGGGCAGCAACAGGAACAACTGCTTAACCTTTATTGTTGTCAAGTCTGTAGCAACTTGGGAGACCACCAACAGAAGATGGTTAAGATTTAGTTCTTCCTATACTGAAGGAGCATCTCTCCTCCCTTTTTACTGTCCAGATCCCTTCCAGTCACTAACCAAAGGCAGTGAGGTATCGGCTGACTCAAGCGTTTTAGCGTAAATGTCAATGCCAGAAGTTAATGGGGTCATTTTCCTCCATTTCTAGGATAAGAAGAAGGAGAAGAAGTGAAGTGACCACGCGGCCTTCCCCAATTTGACTTCCTCTCCCTCCGCCCCTCATTTCCTCTTTGCACACATTACAGGTTGCGTGTTCTGTGATAATGAAAAGCATCAGAAAAGCTTTTGTACTTTGTGGTTTTCTCTATTTTGAATTTTTTGATCAAACAACTGATTAGCAAAATATAGTTTGGAGTTTGGCTTCATATTTTGGGGTTCTTCCCTGCTCCCTTTTCTGTCATCCCCCATCCCTAGCCTCTTCCTCTGCTCAGGCAGCCAGTCCTCCGTGACGAGGAGCGGGATCTGGAGAGGAAGCAAACTCGAGGAGCCCGCTTTGCGACTGAGCTTCACCGAGTGGACCTGAACTGTTTGGTAGAGACGCCTTGCTCGGCCCTTCTTCCCTCAGCGTTGTTTGCTTTACGCGCATTTCCTTTGGGACTAGGCAGTGTGTTTTCCATTGGAAAGACGTTTGCTGGTCCCATTGTTACTCGGGCTCATTATGTCTGAGCTGCCAACTCCTACAGAGTACGTGAAAAGCCTCTTCTGGTGGATGCTTTGCTTCCCCTGAGCTGCCCGAGTCACTGCTGGTCTGGCAGACATGCCTTTCTGCCTTGCTGTCACGAAAGGAGTGTGGATTTGTGTGGGTTCCCTTTCCAATCCCTTGTCTGGCCCTCGGAATCTGCCTGCTTCCCATCCGTGGGGTGGGAGGGTTTCATCACAAAGGGAAATTCTTGTCAGGCATCTATGAAATGGCTGATTATGTATGGCAAGATATAATGTAGAGTTCCCAGACTTCCCCTTTTTTTTGTTAAATTGATCACTCCCTTAGTTACTGAGTGGCCTCTACCAGGTGGCTGTGACGAAGGGTACCGGGAGAGGAAGGATAGAGAAGGGGCACGGCTGAGCCTCTGAGGCAATTGTGACTAATCCTGCCAGACAGACCCAGATGAGGACCTGTTTGGGGCAGGAGAGAGTAGTATCTCCCCCATTAACTGAGTGGGTCTTTGTTCACACCAGTGGCATGGGCCGTGATGGCTTGGGAGGCAGCATTCATAACAGTCCTTAGGTGCATTTTTGTCTTATCTTGGGCACTAGTAGGTAGTGTCGGGCCAGAGATTTGGGGCAGTAGATAAATGTCCATTTTACAGATGGCACTTCAGGTTTTGGTCTGTTCACCTGTTTCTAGAAATCTGCAGCCTTCTTTAGGCAGGGGCTGGGCGACCAAAGCCTGCAAGACTTCTGCTTTCCTACAGCTCTGTGTTTGCAAGTGTAGGGGGGGCAGTACTAATGGGGTCACCAGCTCCTTCCCTGTGAGCTGCCACAGCCAGCTGGCACAGAAGGTCAGGCAGCCTTGGGAGCATTTGTGGCTCTGGCTACTCACAGGGCTTCAACGTAAGGGGAACGGAGCCATCGAAAACTCATTGCTAGTAGGATACCATTTTTGGCTTTCCCTGTTCACAACCAGTACACAGTTTGACCCAGTGGCTACTGGTTCACAGCGCACCACATCGCTGTGCCATCCCATGAAAACAGTTTTGTTCCCAGGCTGTGTGATTCCTGGAGTGGCATGCCACTCGGAATGGCTCGCTTCTGCAGAGGATGCCGCCCTCTGATTTAGCTGCTGTCTCCAGCCTGTGGCTTGAGAATTTACTAAAAGGGATTTCCTTCCCATTCAGCCCCCAATAGCAACTCTCCATACATTTGTTGATTGTCTGCTAGGCCTGAAAATCTGGGTTACATTTCCTGAAGCCAAACTCCACCTCTTGTGCTTTTTTTGCTTGGGATGAAGGAGTTTTTCTTTAGAAACAGTGCCAAGAATGACAAGATATAAAAAAACTACTTTTAAAGAAAATGCCTAACAGGTTTTTAATACAGTAATCACTGTAATTATCACTTTCTTTTCTAGTTCCTTGGTTTTCAGCTCAGGCTGCATTCTCTAACTCATACTGTGAAGACAAAGGTGTTTTTGATTCAGAAATATATGGAATCTACATAGTCTTAATTTGTAAAAAATAAAATTCCTTAACCTTTCCTTGTGTAAGAGTGTGTGAAATTCAAGGCCACAGCTGAAGGGGAGGTTTGGGGTGCTGTCTGACTTCTTGTTCTTAGGGCTGGGAGTAGGACAGGATTAAGTTTGCTCTAGGTATGAATAGAAATAAAGAGACCCCCACTTGGGCCTCTCAGTCTGTAGCCCCAGCTTGCCACAGATGTTGGGGATATTCTCTGTTCCATACACAGCCCAGACCTTTTTCTGGTCCTCCTCCTACCCAGCCTTTATCATAGGGGGTTCATGGTAGCAGCACGTGTAGTTGGTTCCAATATAAGGCCAAGCTTTGACATTTGGGGATGCATAATGGAAAAAGCATGACAATTCACTCATTTTGCAAGTACCGTGGTCTGCAATATCTGGCCCCCACTGGGCCCGGCTCTATTCTCGATGGTAGAAATCATCAGTGAAAATATAATAATCCTTGTCCTCATAGACTTTATATGTGTGATTATAAACCAAAATTTGCATTACAGTCAGGTTACTCCATTTCGTCACGCTTGCCCTCTGGTTGTCACCCTCATTGTAAACGGCTTCCTGTTACTCTGCCTCCTGGCTGAGGCCCCCAGCCGAGGTGGAGCAGGACATGTGAGGTGTTTCAGGTACTGTCTTTGTACCCTCAATCTTTGTAACCAGAGCAGGGCAGTGAGCTCCCTTTTAGTCTTCTCCCAACTGGCCCACCAGTCACAAGTTAAACAGAAGAGGTTAACACACAGCTCTTTCCACGCCTATAGCCGACCTGCAGGCTGAGCTCGAGGGGGGAAGGCATCGGTGGGCAGCAGCAGTGGAAGGATGTCTGTGCTGGGAGAATAGATGGTCTGTTCTGTGAAGCAGGGATCAGATGGGGGCGTCCACTTGGTGCCAGGTAATGTGCTCCATGCTGGGGGGGCTAGAGGTGGATATAGTTACTGCTTTTCAGTCATCACGGCGGAGCAGTGCAGGAGAGCTACGTGCAGACATTAAGTTCTTACAGGTAAACACAGGGCCATGGACAACAGAGACAGCCCTGCTCCTGGTTCAGGGAAAAGTGTGTTGGAGATGATAACCTGAACTAAGGTGAAATCTCGAAGACAAGAGTCAAGTGAGACAAGGGATGAGGTTAGAAAGGCAGTGGTAGGAGCGGGTGTTTTCAGGTCAAGGGATTAGTATGAGAAAAGGCACAGGAGCGTGATTCGGCACGGGGAGTGCTGGGAGTGCAATTTGCTGGGTTGTAAACTTTACGGAGGGGACCAGTAGGAAATGAGAAGGAGGGGGTAAACAATACCTGAGGGGTCTGCCGTTTGGTGCTAAGGGTCTGGCCTTGTCCTGACGGCAGCAGAGAGCATTGAAGGGCTTCTTGAGCAAGGGAATGGTCAGATTTACGTCCTCACATCTCAGGTGACTAGAGAGTGGAATGGGGGAAAGGGGCTAGTTGAAAGGCAGTTACACACTAATGCCCAGATGTGGTCTCTCTCCTGTCTCGCTAAAAGGAAGCAGAGCTCCTTGGAGAAATGGCCCAGGAAATGTACAAGATGAACCTGGAACATAATGTTATGCCAGAAAACAAAGGAGCTGTCAAAGATGACTACTGTAGTATCATTCAAAAGGACTCAGGGCCTAATCTAAAGAGGCTCCTCCTGGCCTCTGGGATAATTTGAGCATCAATAAACTCAAAAGTTCATGATATTTTTAAAATATTGGTCAGCTTTGGTGGATGCTAGAAACCAGTCACTTCGTCAATAAACAGCAGCATTTATCCTTTCTTTTCTGTATGAACTGTACTTCAGGGTAATCAAAAAGTAAGTAAAAGTTTCTCTCTATAGAAGTACTCCAGCTATTACATGAAGGAATTACAGGATTAGTATCACTATTTTAAACCTCTGACGAAATAATGAAGCTAGGAGATGATGATCAATAGCCACCACCATCATATTAAGACAACCTGACATATGCCTCCTGATGGAAGTAAGCAACACTTCCAAAAAAAAGTTGAATCTCAGGCATATTACATTCTAGATCAAGTACCAGTTTACGGGGAAGGCGGGTCAGAGGACTATGTTAAATGACATAACGGGGATGCAAGCAGCAAAATCTAGTAAAACTCTAAGGACAAACAACCTAGATTCTTTTTTAAGAAAAGTGAAGAAGGAAGAATGAAAAAAAAAAAGAGGGAAAGGAACCTAGAGGTTAAGACTTACGAGCCATATCAAGAAAATGCAACGTGTAAACCTGAATTGGATCCTGATTCAAATAAACCAACTGTAAATGAGAGAGAGGGAGAGAGAGGGAGAACTGGGGCAATTTGAACCTGTGGTAACCATTCTCCAGGATGCCCACCCACCCCTCAAAAATCCTGGCCTCCTGGTATTCATACCCTCTACGTGGAAGCAGGCTGGCACATATAATGGGACGGATACTGCAGAACTGTGTGTGTGATTTATGAAGCTTGGTCATGAAGGGCATTGCAGCTTCCTCCTTGGCTTTCTGGTGCACTTGCTCTGAGAGAAACCAGGCATGGGTTCTGAGGCCGTTCAAGCTGCCCGGTGGAGAGTGCTTGCAGAGAGGACCCAAGCCACAGCCAGCACTGGATTGCCAGCCAGTGGGATTGAGCCACCTGGAAAGCAGATCCTCCAGGAACCGTCAAGCTTTCAAGTGACCGCAATCTCAGGAGACACTGAGCTGGAACTAGCTAAGCTGCTCCTGAATTCCTGACCCACAGAAACTGAGTGACAATAAATGTTTATTGTTATTTTAAACCGCTAAGTTACACAGCAATAGATAACTAATACCAAC